>NW_027271462.1:3150000-3752500 GCF_040938485.1 Diadema antillarum
TATCCAACAGGAAAACGTTTAAAAAAAAGAGAAAAAGATAACGGGGAATAACGGGAGTTAATTTCATGTGTTGCTGACAAAACATGGAAATGGTTTGATTTTTATTCCAGCAGAAGGTTGTACTCTAATCTAATGGCAAATGAAAACATCTGAAGCCCGCTCTGCGAAATACTATAGTACTGTAACTTGTAACTCTTATTGTATATCATTTATGCTATGTGGAAGTCTCCAAATCTTTCCACTGATACGTTATTGACTGGTTGCAGCCAAGGTGACCACAATGATGGCATTTGATTGAAAGTGCACATATTAAGTTCACACTCTTGAAAAACATTTTTGATACACATTGTTTCTTCAAAGATAGGGCTAACTGAACAGAAAGACATCCAGCCGGAGAATTTATGCCCATGATTTTTTGTTTTGTTTTGTTTTGTTTAATCATGGCTGCTACTAACCATCAATGAATTTGGTGCTTAACCCTAAAAAGACTGGGCTATTTTGGTAGCTCGAAAGACTGGGGGGGGGGGGGGGGGGCCTAAAGGGCCCCCCTTAAGATCTCGGCCGCGGATCGCGCGATCGCCGCGGAAATTTGCATAATGGTAGTGTGCGATGTAATCTACAAGATCGCATATTTAAATTTTCCAAAATAGTCTTCTTTTATTTCATTTTGATTAATTATGCTAATTTATGCGAGAAATCAGACTCTTTGATCTAAATCAGTAAATAAAGCTCCAAAAGTTCTCATTTTTGGTCTAATTATTCTTTGTGGCATTCTTGGCAAATGCACTTGAAAAAAAATATGGTATCAAAATTAATTCCTTATTTATTTTATTGTTTTATGAATTTCTTATGTATTTCTGTTTTTTCGACCTTTTGTTTTTGTTGTCTTTTTAACAAAATTTGTGGCAGACACTTTTTGAAGCATAATACTCCTAAAACAAATTAATTTTAGCCATTGAGAGGAAAAATAAGCATATTTATATGAACCATGTGAAAAAACTCAATTTGCATTGACTTTGTACACAAAATCACATTTTTGAGCCATTTTCGGCCTCACGTGCATGTATACAAAAAGTAATGTAACTTCAGAACCGTACCCCCGGGCGTCACAAATTTGACGTCAAAATGTGCGCGAAACTCGAAAGAAAAATGTCATAGAGCATCGCGGCGAGAGCATTGCGTGTTGCAGAGTAATCGCGCGAAATGTCGGGGGGGGGGGCCTTTTAGGCCCCCCCCCCAGTCTTTTTAGGGTTAAGGCTATGTAGGGTAATGTCTTAGTTCAGTTCAGTTCAATTGATATTTTATTTCCATTCGTTTACCCCCCCCCAAGAAAAAACAAAACAAAAAACAAAAAACAAAAAACAAAACAAAAACAAAAACAAAAACAAATACAAACTATACATTATGCAATAATCACCTTTTTTTTTCATTTTCTAGAAAATGCGTAATCAAAGTATCAGGAAGTTTAATAAACTATACATACAATTTAATTCAGTAACCAAAATATCAAATCAAATCAAAGTCAATCAAATACAATAAAAAAAAAATACAACCCGACGCAAGAATTTGATTACTTTGAAGAAAGAAATACACTGCGTGGCGACGATTCACACCAGTCCATTTCGCACAGTGGTATCCTACCATCAACAGAATGTCGGGATCAGTAGCTTCGTCTTGGTGCTGTCCTTTCTCTTATTTCTGTGTCGCCTTGTATTATTTCGGTTCAGCCATTTCCTTGTTTCAGGTTTGCATTTCTCGCTCCCGAACTCCAGTGTTGATACTTTTGATACTCAGTATTGTTCCCGAAAGCCTGACAAACCACATAATCTTTCAATTTCCGGACCAGTCCAACGTAATTTGAGTCTATATTTGACCAGTAATTGTATAGTAGTCTCGTAATTACTTGCTTTAAATATTTGGTAATTAATCATATTCTTGAAATGACAGGTCAAACATATCATTTAGATAAAAGATCCTTCACTGTTGTTGTTAAAACAAATTTAGTACAACTAACAAAACGTACAAACAAAAGAAGCAATATTATTCTTGTATTCATATTGACTGCTAACAGATACGAGAAGCAGAAACCATTTCTTGTACACAGCTCCCTCTTTCGACCAATATGCTTTAATATGACATACTGAGGAAGCACACTCAGGCAATTTATTAGTTCTTGTGTGAACCATTTAATAATGAAGCAGTAAAAAATTAGTATTGCACCAAACATCTCGATCAACTCCAACCATCTATGCTGCATGAGGTTTTTTTTTGTTTGTTTGTTTTTTTGGCTTTGTTTTTTTTTTTTTTATTTATTGTAAACTCACCTGTCCGGCTCACTTATGTGTCCCCATTACAACAATAATGATATCTTTAGAAAATGATAATAATAATAATAATGATAATAATAAAAAAACTACTAGGAAGTATGCCAACGTTTATCAAACATATATTAAATGAAAGAAGAACGGTAGATGATGTGATGAAAGTAGGTTTGATGAACCTACTGTCTTAACCTGTTTTTACGTTCAACCCATCGTTGTACTGATTTCGTGACATTATTCATAGACCCAAACATTCCATTGTATCCTCAGTTTGTTGGAGATGAAATTTTGAGATTTGAACTTGAACGGAAAAATGAGAGGTCAAAAACATTAAAGAGAATATTCAGCTAACATAGAAAAAATAATCTTCAATTCATTTTCTTGGTTTAAATCATTGGGCCAGAGTGGAAAACCAGAAAACAAGTCAGCTTTCACTCGTTTAGGGCCAGTGTTATGTTTTATACATGAAACAGCATCTCAAAGATATCATTACTCAACTCTGGGATATATCATATCTCGTGCTGTTGCTTCGCGCTTCCACTGTATACACAATAGAAAAAAAAATGATCACCAGCCCCATAACGTTGTCATGGCTACCATGATGCACGCCTCACTCGCGAAAATTCGGCTCCTCATTGGCTATGAGCTTCTTGATACTCTCCAGGTGGTTGATGGCGTTGTAAGGATAGCAGTCGTGTTCCGAGACGTACTTGACGACCGATGGGGGCGCTGAGCGAGTCTTGGCTCCCATGGAACGAGCCAGAACCTGCATAACACACAGAGAAATATTTCACTTTCGTTACCTCAGCACCCATCACAATGTATCGTTATTATAAGTTTTCAATTATTGTTAAAAATAATTAAAAATAGCGTGATGTTGCTTGCGATGCAAATATCGAGATGTTCACAAGGGCAACCGCTATTTCCAAGATGCTCAAAGCGGAGACCTGAAGATTAAAAATATAATTGAGAGTCTGTCTTCTTGCCCACCGAGTAACAACAGCCTCAGCACAACCTTTGCAAAAGCTAAATAATGTATTTCACGTTAGACGTCAACAAGACGCCCTCCTCTGCCAACGTCTGCTATCCGAGATTCTCACGATTCTTAGCCTTTAAATTAGGGTTACTCCATGGAACATTCAATAACTTTCTGTCGTGTGATTTCTTTTTTTCTGTATATGTTACGTACGATGAGGTGTGAAAAAAAAATGTGAACTACATTTCCAGGAAACACATTTTCCACACATAGTTATCTTTAATATCGCCTCAACATTCTTAACCAACCTGAACTTTCGCCGCTCTTTCAAGATAGTATAGCGCGTCGAACGCATCACAGACTCTGCGCCCTACGGTCAACACTCCATGCTGACCCATGATCAGAACTTCTTTATCCCCAAGTGCCTTCCCAAGCCTTTCTCCTTCGTCCATGGCGTAGGCGAGCGTCTCGTACACCCAGTCGTAGGCGATCTTTCCGGCAAACCTCATACTGTTCTGACACATCGTTTCGTCAAACGGAGCCGGTTCGTCTAGGCAAGCTGTAAATATTCATGATAATCCATGTGAACAAATTGCCAGAGACTGCGGATTCCATTGACAAGTAATTGACATTTAACGTTCTGCTTTTAAGAAGCAGTAGTAACATACATCAGCTCCATAGTAAAGTACCATCTCTTTGAGTCATAGCTTAACAGTAATTTTTCATTTCATCATCATACAGTTGTACATAATGTGTTTCCTGATGCCTATGTTTCATCTGTCAACGTCTGAAAATAGATCTTCTCTGAAAACACATAGGAGTCCTCCACTAGACAATAACAGACTGTTTCATTGACTGAATCGAATCTATTGCTGTTCTAAACCAATATCACTCGGGCCATATGCATAGCAGTGAAAAAAGTCAGATAAGGTCCCTACGTCGCATTTGTCATAGCAAAATTAGCCTTTCACATCGTGAACAGTTTCGTTTGTGAGATCAACAATATCAATGTAGTGACTTGAATAATTCCGGTAAACACTGTACTTTCTCTACGAAATACCTGTACTCCTGTCATCACAGTGATTATGTTTATTGATAAATGTCACCAAATTTTAAGCCAACACAACTTTCAAATCAAAAAAGACCTCGCAAAATTTAATGATCGAAATCAAAGTTTCAGGACAGTCTAAACTTCATCATCATTTCTCGAATCGGATGATAAATTAAAATATTTGGTATCATTTTCTAAGTATTGCTATATAGTCACCTGCTCTGTTATGAACTTGGAGGTCACTGTATGTTGTCTGTTTCCTTATGTAGTATCAGTTATGTGGTTTGATATCATCTTCATTATGCATTGTGACGCAACGTCGTCTCACCTAGGGCGAGCACGTATGGTTGATGTGTGTGCATGACAGCAGTGGTTCCATCCATCTCATACCTCATCCTGTGTATGGGAACGTGGATACACACAGCGGTCTGCAGGGCCACTCCCTCGCCCTCCACTTTCTCGCCAGTTTCAAAGTCGACACCGACTAGAGACGATGCCGTTACCTGAAATACAAAGTGGCCCAAAGGAATTATAACTTCAGCGTTGTTTACCATGGCAACGTAAGACATGTGTACATTATGCATTTAGCGGTGAAATGTGAGTCGCTGGGCCTCTTCGATTGCTGCGAACTGAGGAAAATCGTTACTTGTCAAAGAAAAACAAGAACCAACCAAACAAGCAAACGTGTACACCCACAGAATGAAAACAAAAGAACGATGTGAAGAAAGAAATATTTTCAAGTGGTAAATTATCATGTTTTATTTCGCCATACACCCCTGCCCACATTATAACGACACTATTTGAGGTAAATATCTTGCTTATTCAAAAGTTTTTTTTTTAAAATTTCGTATTACTGTATGCAGTGCAACTGGTGTCTTCAGTAACAATACAGTTAGAGAAGAGGGATGGTAATAAGGTATATGTTTTCATAGTGGAGCCACTGAATTGCTATAAAATGATTGGTATTAGTGCAGTCTGTGGTTAGGTAAAGAGGAAAAACTCCTTAAAAATCGTAAAGACATAAAAAAACTAAGCAGAACGTACAGTCCCTAGAGTTTGAAAATATATAACCATCATCAAAGGCAAAAGGGAACAAATGAATAAGAATGACATAAATCGAGATTTTGTCACCTTACTAGTATCTACCTGTCTCAATGTAAGAGAAATTGCCAGAAAAAGGTTTGACTTGAACACTTTTTTTATCTCGAAAATGTTTTTTATTAAAAACAAACAAATTGAGCACAAAATAGATCTCTCTTGCATTTCATCTGCATGGTTGTCACCTTTGCAGACATACGCGCGAAAAGAATAAAAGAAAAAAAAATGAATCGGACTCGAGGAACAAAAAAGAAGCAAACCCCCCAAAAGACCAACAACAACAACTATGCAACAAACCGACAATCAGTTAATGTAGATAGGTCAATATACATAATATGGCATGAGAAGTGTCTTTTCTCGGTTCCAACCTGTCCCCACTGTAAGCCATATGGGACTACCAGCATCACGTCCCCCTCACGGTCCCTGGCTGGAGCCCTCATCGTCAAGTGGTTGCACACGCCCTCACCAAGTCCATGCAGATCGACTGCGCGATAGGCTGCGGCCAACTCGACCCGTGCCTCGTAGTTTGCTTTCTGTCGACTAGCTTGATCCAGGGGCGAGCTGATGAGGAGGGGAACGTGTGGTAATATACAAATAGTAAATGGTCACGAGTGCTATGGTATTTGATAATTGGTTATGATTTCAATGCCCCTCTCACAATTGGTCTGTGACCAGTTTGCGACAGCATGCAACATTTTTATTTCTTTGCTTTTGTTTGTTTGTTTTCCCGGGTTGTGGCACTATCGAATGCTCGGTGTCTTACAAGCACAGAATATAGTTTTACTCTTACATCTTAGCATTTTAGAACACACCAGTTAGAACCTGATGTGAATTTGCACTATTAGTTAAGTTCTCCATTCAGTTAAAAGAGTAATACTTAGTATGTGTATATGATATTAAAGAACCGGCTTACGAGCAAACTACAAATCGTATCCTACAACGAGACAATTTTATGAAGATATATTTGAAAAAAATTACAAGTTAATTCACTTTCATTGACTTGCAATGGCATATGACAAACAAACAATTAAATATACAGAGCAGATTCGCACTAAGTGTACGTGGAAAATTAATTTTATACAATTTTCTCCATGTCCACCTTCCCGGTCTGTTCATCGCTTAGTTCGTTCATGGTTGGTTCCTGCTGCAAAAGTGGTAATTTTCATGGGCGATGGGGCCGCTTTCGATGCGCTTGAGTTACGCCTAAAAGCCCCCTCACACCTGAGCGAATGTAGGGGGACGAAGGGGGACGAATGGGAAAAAAGCACGAAATGCGCGCGAAATCAACGATTTCAAATAAAATTGCCTTCAAATCATCCTATTATAAACTAAAGTCAAATATGATTAACGAACGGTAAGCGAAGGATAAATATGACACGCGAAGGATAACGATTTTTTGGTTCACTTCTTTGAGTAAATTGTGATCGAAGGCGAGCGAAGGGTTGATATGACCCGATAAAACGAACGAACAATGAGCAATGGTTTGGTGTGCGATTGGAAACGAAGATGAAATAATAGATCAGGCGTTCTCGTACGTGTGTGTGCGCTCCTCGGGGAGTATAAAAACGACCAGGTCCGTCCAGATTTCAGTGCGGCCAGAGAAATCATCCACGCAACATGGAAGGAAGAGGCTAAAGGCATTATAATGAAACAAATCAATCAATTTCAGATCTTTGCTTCTACACAAAAGTTCATTTGTGTGAAATAAATATATCCAATATATTAATTATTCTTACAGCACGTTTTGAAGAAGAAAAATGGTATCAAGCAAAAGCTGGAGATGAATTGCCCCAATTGCTATCATTTTAGCAAAAAAGAGAAATATTGAAACAGAAGGCCTAACAATGGAGGTGAGGTGATAACAAATCTGACGTACCCCTAAATTGACTTGACCTACCCCCTTTCCCCTATTGTATCATACCTACGACCAACATCGCACCAGACAAATGTGTAGTCACTGTCCACTATAGCCAACAGGATTATACTAAAAAATGCCCTTGTAGTTGTAGTATAGCGAGCCAGACAGAGGAGGCTTTCTGATGGCCACATGCTTGCCATCAATAGCTGCCACACAGTGGGAAAATTCCACCGTTTGTAGAATCCACCAGCAAGTTGTCTCCATCCAACAGGGGTTGAAGGGGCTGTCATGACTTCATCTGCATACTCGTCAAATATGACCTGATACACTTCCCTGACCACTACAGATAGGGTGTTTTCAGGCACCCTCCACCCATACTGCATGTCCGAGTACTTGGTGTCAGACACAAGATGACGGAGAGTAGCTGCCAACTTGAGACCTTCTTCCAGCAGCTCCCTGTACCAGGTGTACTGCCTCCTGATTCTTCCTCTGACCCTCTCCAGGATTTCATCGTAGAGTTCAGGGGGCATGCAGAGAAATTACTTGAAAGTCGAAGGGTCTTCTCTTCGGAGCTCAACCAACAGCTGGTCGTAGATTCCAAAAGCCCCCCTGGCAGGGTTCAGCCACGTCCTTCTCCAGATACGACGTCGTCTGAAGCCTCGTCTCCATCTGAAGCGGCCTCTGATGAACTGGTGTAGGTTCAGATGCTGATGTATAACTTAATTCTGAGCCGTTGCCAGTAAATACTGGACTCTGAGGCGAGCTACATCTTCTATTTTTCTGAAGAAACTACGAAACTTTCAGGTGGAATGTTTCTATATGAGTAGGGTGGTGAGTGGCTGGTCACAGAGAGCAGCTCAGCATTCGCCAATTTTTTCGTCAGGTCATTCGCTCGTATTCGTATCACTTCGCAATCCATAGTTTGTCATAGCAGGCGCGCCGGAAGCAGTTTTGGATTGGGGGGGGGGGGGCAAACATTGGAGGGGGCTCAAGATTAGACCATGCATATGTTACACAATATACACATACACACACACACACACACACACGCACACATATCTATTATATATATATATATATATATATATATATATGTAAAGTGGCGTACGGTGGGTCGAAACATGGGGGGGGGGGGGAGCCATAAAGTAATTTTGACGGTCTGTATGCTTGTGCGTGTGTGCGAGAGCAATAATGGGACTACAATACATTACGGAATGTCATACATTCAACAACGCAGTCATTGAGGAACATTGTAAGTTTTCCTTACATGGATTATGGAATGACGGTGTGAAACGATCGACAAATTATATACTGTCAGCAACATAAGGTGAATGGCATAACAATAAAATGCGAGCGAGCGAAGCGAGCGAGCTTGAAAATTTTGATATTCTACAGTTCCAAAACTGGTGTTTTAATTGTAGCTATATATTTCGCTTTGGAAATAAATGGGGGCGCATCGGGCGCAACTACTGGCAATCATTGGCAGCAACATTAGGAGAATGGCATAACGATTCAATGCGAGCGAGCGAAGCGAGCAAGCTTGAAAATTTTGACATTCTACAGTCCCAAAACTGGGGTTTGTAGCTATATCTTTCACTTTGGAAATTAATGGGCGGCGCATCGGGCGCAACTGCTGGCAATCACTGGCCGCAACATTACGAGAATGGCATAATGATTCAATGCGAGCGAGCAAAGCGAGCGAGGTTGAGAATTTTGACATTTACAGTCCCAAAACTCCCGTTTGTAGCTATATCTTTCGCTTTGGAAATTAAGGGGGGGGGGCCATCGGGCGCAACTGCTGGCAATTACTGGCAGCAACGTTAGGAGAGTGGCATAACGATTCAATGCGAGCGAGCGAAGCGAGCGAGCTTGAAAATTTTGACATTTTACAGTCCCAAAACTCCCGTTTGTAGCTATATTTATCTTTCGCTTTGGAGGTTAAGGGGTGGGAGCATCGGGCGCAACTACTGGCAATTACTGTCAGCAACATTAGGAGAATGGCATAACGATTCAATGCGAGCGAGCGAAGCGAGCGAGCTTGAAAATTTTGACATTCTAGAGTCCAACAACTGCCGTCGTAGCTATGTTTTTCGCTTTAGAAATTACGGGGGAGGCGCACCGGGCTCAACTGCTGGATGCGAGCGAGCGAAGCGAGCGAGCTTGAAAATTTTGACATTTTACAGTCCAAAAGCTGCCGTTTGTAGCCATATTTTTCCCCCTTTTATTCATATATATACATATTTATTTTGTTTTCTTTGTTTATTCATTTATTCTTCTTCTTCTTCTTCTTCTTATTATTATTATTTTTTTTTTTTTGGGGGGGCAAAAATGCGTTTTGCCCCCCACTTTTTGGATTGGGGGGGGGGGGGGCGGCCGCCCCCCCTGCCCCCCCACTTCCGGCGCCTATGTGTCATAGTATCTCTTAGACTTGCCTTCGTATAATATTATGCATCGCTATTCAAATTTAGCAAAAGTCTATCTTGGTTTCCCTTCGCATAGAAGATGGCAAGCGAAAATACATTTGTCATAGTATCTTCGTTTCTATGCGCAAGTCATATTCAGTCATCGTGTTGCTTCGTTTAGGGTTCTTTCGAGATCGGTCCACCTTGGTAAAAGCGCGATGAGGGACTATACGTGACAATAGCACACGAACGATAAACGAACGATTACCGCAGACTAAATAAGAGATGCAAATTCAAGCAAATGACAGACGATTTTTCAATTCGTCGGGAAATTTTAAACATGTTCAAAAATCCCGTGCGAATTTGAATAATCGCAACTGTTAGTTCAGAAGGTGTACGAACCCAAACACGAAGGGTAAATATGATTTACTATCGATTACCATTGAAAACGATTAAAAAAAATGCCTTTCGCAAGCCATAGCAAGTCATATTTCAGGCAATTCGCTCAGGTGCGAGGGGGCCTTTGCGCTGTTGCTACCCCGTCAGAGTTACGAATATGGCGCTTTTAATGCGCTCGTATGGCGATTGTGATACGCTCTAAAACCATGCCGATTCGCTACGGAAGTTTTGGACATGTTCAAAACTTCCGTAGCGAGGTCGCCGACAATGGCGATGGTAACGACCCTACGCGCTTCTGAACTGCTCAAGATGCGATAGAGAAGATTTAAAGCGATGAAGCCACGATCCGCCGCACTTTGTCGATTTTTGATGATCGTAGCGGAATCGCCGTCTAGTGAGATTGGGGTATAAGCGACCTGATGAGGTCGATGGCGCTTGAAGCCTGCTGCAGCATGTCCGGAAGACCAAACAATAATAATAGTCGCAAACGGTCGCAGACAGACTGTGAAAGGGGCTTAAGAAAAGATAATTAATTGTATCGATTAATTCGAACACCCGACAGAATTAGCATGCATGATGTTTGATAATGAAATCGTGGATAAAAATATTAAATACGTCTTCTGCTTTTTATTCAAAGACGCTGAGTTCAGTGTCCATATCAGCTGCGATGATACGGATATTCATATTCCACATTCAGAGTGGACACGTATCAATGATTCTGAGGGAAGATCCCTAAAATCTTCATATCCTGACAAGAAAAAATAAAATCTTCATATCCTGGCTAGAGAAAATAATAGCCTCCCTGATTTAGAAATAAATCACTTTTACCCATGATGCCCAAGCAAAATACAAACATTTCCTTGATGTATTTGTGCAGCCCTCGATCTTGTCAGCAAAGTGAACATTTCTTACAAAACTTCATATGGAACCCAATATAAAGGAGACACTAACATTTTATCTGGTAGCCCGCTCTTGCCACTGATATCTTTAAATCTAAGATTTTGGTGTCAAGAAACAATATAAAGAAAAGAAATGAATTTTTGATGATTTTGAATCTGATTCGTCCGATCGAAAGAAAACGCTTTGAAATAGGCCCGACATAAAGTTTTATGGTCCCGGGCCACCGGGCCACCAGGCCACCGCTAATGACGATAATTAATTATGAAGCACACCTTACCTGTTCTGTTTTGTAGATGTAGCGGTTGATTGCCATCTTTGTATCAAAGCAGGAGCTGCTCTGCCAGGGCCATATAAGCTTTAGTAGGTTTTAAAGAAACATACGTCACAGACAAACAATTCAAAGTACACCAATTCGTTCAGTGATAAAACACGGAATTATGCTATACTTTATGACATTGTGTGTTGAGCAAAGACTCAAACAATAAGGACGCCAATATCTAACTGGATATCACTTTAAAAAGCACCGAATTATTACATTGTATTTCAGGAATATATACCTGTTTGCTGACATGGCCTAGAACCTTTTAAAACAAAGACTCTACCTGACAAGCATGTAGCTCTCTAGACAGAAAAAATCTGTCAATTTGGACGAGTTTTATTATTAAAAAAACACTTTGAGAACGATTGCGTAAAGCTCGCCGTATAGTCTCCCAGGAACATGTTCCTAATAATCCCTAAAGATATATAGACTGATCTTCCGGCCAAGCTAGGAGTTCTCCCGAGGCTTGCCCGACATGACAACAACTAATACAGGCAAAGTGAATTCCAAATATTGAAATTATTGAATGTATACAGGAGGATGGAATATCAGCTACTGAGTAATCTAGGTCAAGAGTAGAAATATCCATAAGTTTCAATACACGTGTATTCCAGCTAGTAACACGTTCTGATCTTTAGGTCCGCGCAGGTACCATTATATTCGACAGGACCTCGAGATGTATACATCGGGTGATATGGATGCACGGACACAATGTTGACAATATAATGTATACCAAAGTGGCCTTCACACTAAGAGCCCCAATACCGATGACCCATGACTTTGTTTGCACGCTCTTAAGATTGCAACCCCACTCTTATAGTACAACGTATATTCCATAACATATTGACTGGTCAATCTTTGAAATATGGTTACCGACATACCTCTTGGAACAGGCTGATCCTCTGAAGAGAAGAGAGGCTATGCTTTTGACAGTGCTGGCTGCCATTTTGTTATCAGCTGTGCGTCGGCTAGCTGGCTGTGGTGACAACATACAGTGCCTACATAGCTTGCATAGTCTCGTTTCCAGCGCTTTGATTTTGAGACTTGAAACTACAATAGTTCATTTGCCCGTCTTTCCGGAATGTCTATCTTTGAAACAAATTCTGTATCGAAGATAGGATTAATCATCTTGGACGACGTCATATGCAAGAAAATAAGTGGATGGAACTGCAAATACTTCAGACAGCTTGTTCAAATGGGGCTGAAAAGTTAGCATGCAGGGGTAAAACCAAAGCATTGCCTGATTGAACTTCCCTCCTCCCTGTCTCAATATCTCAACACAATGGTGTCCAAAGTTCAAGGGGGCGTGTATAGTCACAAACCTGGCTGTGGAATTGATTTAAAAGTGTGTCCCCTTGTCATGTTTGTGTTTGTGTTATGTGTATGTGTGTGTGTGTGTGTGTGTGTGTGTGTGTGTGCATGTCTGTCATGTGAACAGCTAATGGGAAGTTAATGGCGCCATCACCCTTCCTTTACTTTGCATGATGAATATGTGACTCCGATTATGATTTTTAGACACAGGTGAAATTTTGACGACCCAACACTTTATTTCCTATACTTCCGGCGTTTCTGAAACCTCTACCATTACTAGTATATTTAGTTTGCTTTTACTCCGTTTATTTCTGCCAAACGTAACATGAAGTGAAACTATATACTGTTATTACGCATCCGAAAAACTGCTCATTTTGATGTTGCAAAATTATGTGTGCATGCATGAAGAGCAAAGAAAAAGTGCGATATGAGGGTCAATCACAGATATCTTACACTGATTGTATCCCGTTTCCACACGAAATACATTCTCGCATTCCGTTGAATTTAGGTCTCACACGCGTAAATGTGCCAGCTCAAGTCCCGTCACTTTGTCGTTACAAAGAAACTGAAACAAATGAAGAAAATGCACGGTATAAAGTAAGTCATACCAGCTTTGTAAAAACTAATTAGCTGTGATAATTAGGGTGAATCTCTCTTCAAAATGCGCCTCATTTGGAGGCTGGATTGTATTTTGTTCCAACGTAGCTCAAGAACACACGTGCAATTTTTCGAGAAGTGAAATCAGTCTTCCTTTAGTAATATAAGGAAATCTGAGCGGATTTTGAGCAGAGCTCCCTTTAAGACATTAGACCATAGCTCGTCAGTGGGTGTCTGCAGTGACATCTTCACATTGTATATGCTAGAGGTGTTTAAAAAATCCCACTTTTGATCCTTCATAGTTCAAAAACTATATTACTATGTCATTGACATGAATTATAGCTGAGTAGTGTACAGTTTAGCTGGAGGTGATTTGCATTTGAAAGCATAAATCATTTTCATTAAATCCATGATTAATTTTAAAGTTAAGTTACAGATTTTGATCCAATTTGAACCCTGTGTACAAAATTGAACATTACACAGGAACCAGTGACGTACATGTGAGTGTGTGCTTACAATGCCCTTAAACCTGTAAACAATATATGTGTACCACGAATACCACCTTTTCAGAGCTCTGTTCTGGTCTCTTGCTCTAAGGCACACTAATTCAATGCTCTATTGATAATTCATAATGGATTGCCCTTGGAACTGCTAGTCTGAATTCATAGTGAAGGGTAGATTCAAGATTCAAATCTATTTCATGTCCATCAAAATAAACAGAGAAATTATATGCAATGTATAAGCAGAACAGATTTGTAAAAATTGCACCCCCAACAACCGTGCATTAAGAAAAGCACATGTGAAATGAGTAACAAATAAAGAAAACACAATTGTATTCTATTTTTAATAACTCGCGGTCACGTGTTATAGAGAATTGTCTTTGTATGTAATATATTCTGACACACTTTCTTGTCATGACCAACTTTATAGCGCATTTTGTATCTTGCTAATTGCTTGTTTGTATTTTTTCTTCTTTTTTTGTTTGTTAAGTACATGTAGAGATGTGAAGTGAAATATGAAAATAAACGTGCTGAAATTAACTGTTTACTGTGTCTCGAGTAAAGGCCCTGTCACACCTTTCCGGGTTAGGTACTCGTGCTTGTTGCGAGTAGGGAATTTCCAGCATGCAGGAGAAAAGAATGTTGGCGAGTTCCGCACTTGCGTCTTACTGCTAGACGCGTTTACCTGCTACTTGCGTATATTCCGTGTAACCTGCGTGATAGCTTTGAAACCGATCTTCAACTGATTTTCAGCTACGAGCGACATACGGGGACTGCGAAGTACCTGCGTTACAGCTGCGTTACAGGCCTCCTATTGGTGTCGGTGTTCTGCGCTACATCTGCGGGCAAACCCCGCGACTCACTCGGAACGAGTTTTGAGCATGCTCATGGCCTTGTCACATCGTGTCTGACCTCCCAGCAGTTGGTCCGCACCTAACATTATACCTAGCGCGAATCTCGCCCGTAGTTGCCCGGAAGTGCGCACGCAAGTCCGATTTACCCGCAGCCAAGTTTTGAGCATGGCCAAAACTTTTCCGGGTGAGTCGCTTGGATTGCCCGTAGATGTCCACGCAGAACGCAAGTAGGAGACCCGTAGCTGCCGCAAATCACAGACAGTTTACCCGCTTGAAGTACGTAAGTTGCATGTGGATCTATGCTTATTGGCCGGAAGCACGTGTCATCTGCGGGCATTCTACGAGTACAATACTGGTATTTTGCTATCAAGGAACGATGTCGAAATTGCCAATATCAGTGTAACTGATCGGTTCTGCGCGCGTGGAGCGAGCTACGAAAAAATTACGTGCATGCTAATGGTGAGTTACTGCCTTCCTGCGGATATTCCTTAACAGAGTTTTCAGCCCTCACTCATACCCCCCCCCCCCCTCATGCGCCTGACACGCAGGTCACACGGAATGCGCGTAAGTAGAAAGTAAGTAGCAAGGGTCTAGCAGGTAAGACGCATGCGATAATCGCCCAAGCCTTTGTCCACCTGCAAAAATTGTCCAGCGTGCTGGAAAATCCCCACACGCAACTCAGCCCGCCTAACTTGCCCCGGAAGCGTTTTTTTTAAGACGGCACAGATTGGGGCATGGCGCGTGTTAAACCTATGGGAAAAATGTTGGGTTAGGGTTTTTGGTTAGGGTTAGGGTTAGGGTTAGGGTTTGATGGTTAGGGTTAGGATTAGGATTTGGGTTAGGTTTAGGGATAGGGTCCCCAATAGATTTTTAGGGTCCCCAATCTGCGCCGTCTAAAAAAAAACACGCTGCCCGGAAAGGTGTGACAGCTAGGACCTAAACTTGGCTACGGGTGAATAGGACTTACGAGCGCACCTCTGGGTAACTACGGGTGAGATACGCGCTAGATTATCTAATTTTCCCAGTTTAGATAAATGAAAGATGACATTTGTGCAAGACTGCTAAGATAGAGGCAATCACATATCTGGATCACGGTAGTACCTTTATTAATACGGTTGTCCTTCATACCTTATGTTCCACAGCCGAATCCGCGTAAGTGACATCGCATTGGGATGTATCCGGCAGTTTCCGTGAAAACAAAACAAAACAAAAAAGCAAACAACAGCAAAAGAAAAGCAAACTTTCATTAATTGTTATGTTTATTTGTGTTCACATGATTCGTTGATATCAAGCACAGTATGTATGTATGTATGTACGTGTGTATGGGATCAGGAACAATATACGTGCTTTTAAAAATGAAAGTCCGGTCTACGTTGTGGTCAGGCGCCCTCATCGCCTGTAACCTGCAAGGTCGGGATGATGAAGCAGCGACCCGCTTTACATGGTCTTGTTTGGGAAGTTTTTTTGCTAACAACAAATCGCTGTGTAAGAGAGAAAGAAAGA
The DNA here is from genome assembly GCF_040938485.1 of Diadema antillarum. NCBI lineage: Eukaryota > Metazoa > Echinodermata > Echinoidea > Diadematoida > Diadematidae > Diadema > Diadema antillarum. Next base: position 3,166,090 of record NW_027271462.1, read on the forward strand.
GAGAAAGAGAGAGAGAGATAAATGACAGGAAGATTATTCTCGTGAAAAGTGCAAATGGAATTAACTTTTCTTTTCCAGAAAAAAAAAAAAAAAAAAACCCAGAAGGAACTAGGTGCCCTCGCTGGTGCGTGTCACTAGGACTTTTTTTTACTGATTTTTGTTTATTTTTTGCTTTGGAAATAGGTAGACATGACACCACTTCATAAACATCGGAGAGGGGGGGGGGGGGAGAAGTTGAAGGAATGATCCGTTACTATAAGTGGTCAGGGTGGATGAGAGATGTAACAATATGAAATTTTTCACATCACACAATCACCGTGAGCAAATTGATGAGTAGCATTTATACTGAAAATGCATAGTATGAGCCGGCAGACACGATATTATGGAATCTAAATCATCACCTACGAGAGACTATTAAAAAGTATCACTGAATACTGTATTTCAATTAATCAACAGCGGATGATTTATTTCTAACGTTTCGCAAACAGTAATATTCATCAAAATTTGCATCATACCACAAGAGTCTGCTGGCAAAGAAACTGAAATTAGAGCTTTGAACGATCTTGTACTGCTGTTGTAAGTTGTTGTGTTAAAAAAGGGACCCTATATTAAAAACAATTTGCCCCAGACAATACTGACTTGAAGTTAGACCATGATGAATTGAAGGCAAATCAAACATTATAATCAAATGTATAGTGTTATGCTAATGTGATGTGTCTACGAGGGAGCTCATAATGAATGTCTCAACAGAGCTTATAAATACATTAATTATTACCACAATAATCATTTAGGCCCTATGTCATTTCATTTCTGCAAAGTAATCATTGCTTGTTTTATACCATTATACATTCATTCGCATATAACATTTTATCCTGTAGGCCTACTTCAAAGCTTGGACTTCTGTACTTTTTGCTTGTGTACTTTGCATTATGTATAGCCCTTTATTTGATGGAAATAAAGTAATTGAATTTAATAACTGCTTCCAAAGTCGACTTTTTCTATTTCAAAAGAATGAAATTATGTAATCATTTACATGTATACAAATACAAACGTTAATGCACAGAAGAAATCAAGTTTGAGGCTCTTTATTATTCCCTTTAATCAAACTTTCTCACTTAACAGGCCAATGGTATGCATTTTGCTCTGATTTCGGGTGAGTGCACTGTTTGATTAAGTGCAGATAATGTGAGTCCTTTCAATAAAACGATTGTATCACACACGGGAAGTTTTGGCTTTGGCACGAATAGCTTTTCCAAACACAACCCCGATGATTAGGTCAGTGCTATCTCTTCCTAAATTTCATACCCGCATGTCGTTTGTATCCGTGTAATGTCAGCAAAATAAACCCGGGGGGGGGGGGGGGAGGAGGGGGATATAACAAAAAGTACACTTTTTCAGGTCACCGTGCATTTCTTGACTGTCTTTCGAATCGACAGTTTATTTTTTTTTTTTTTTTACTGTGTCCTGGAAACGGGCATCAAGCTAACGAACCAGAAGGCCACACCCTCATCTATGATACTGTGAAAAGGACCGGTAGAGAAGGTGGTATCATACCAGTGGACAAATCCATTTTACTGTGATTCAACGTGGATACATCTTTTGTCAAATAAATGATCTTTCTTCTTCTCTTCACTTCTCCGATCCTGACATTGCTACTGAATGAGTGTGTTGGGTGTGCGCTGTGTGTGTGATAAGAACGTGGTGTGTGTGTGTGTGTGTAGTGTAGGGCCGATAAGTTTGTGTTTTTTGTGTACTTTTTTTCTTTCTTTTCATTTTTGCACAATTATGCCATTTAACAACTGTATTTTGTATAATCTAGTTTTGGGCCCCAACAAGAAGCACCAGATGCTTCAAAGGGGTCCCGGCATTAATTTCCATAACATGTGCATGTATGTTTATACACATTGCGTTTGTTTTTATTGTGTACATAATGTACTTTTGACTTATTTTGTGCCGAATAAATTGAATTGAATTGAATTGAATCTTAATTTGGAATACTCGCTATGCTGATATTAATTGTCATACATTGTGCTATATATGCTTTATCTATTCCAGCTAATACGTTTTCGTTGTTACAACGTCAGCAAACGATGAAAAACTTTCGACGTAAATCTTTATTTCTTTTAGATAATCATCAGACATTATCTGCCGTTGTTGTAGTAGTTGTTGTTGTTATCATTGTCGTTGTTTTTGCAATTTCTGTTAACGCGCTCTCAAAGATTTGTAAAATTAGAATAAAATAAAAATAAAATGCAAAATGTTTACATCCTTCCCGAGCAGTGGCCTTAATTTGGCAAGGTACCTTACTGAGGTTGCTTTATAGCACAAAATTAGCACACATCATGAGTCAGTTTACAATTAACATCGAAATCATGTTTATTATTTAGATGAAAATGGCCAGCAAGAATAGTAGGGAGGGGAAAAAGAAACTTACGGATAGACTATCATACCTTCGTTCCGCTTCTCAGAACTAATTGTAAATTAGCAAGGAGTATCAACTCTTCGCTATACATCTGAACATCCTACGAAAAGATTCCTCTTCTGCCACAAGATAAATATACATCTCTTTCTATCTCTCTCTCTCTCTCTCTCTCTCTTTATTAACTTAAAGTCATCTATCTGAGAATTGAACATGATCGAAATGAATTAAATTCATTTTCCCTGTTGGGTTAGGAAACGGGGAGCCTGCAAGAAAATCAATATGACGTGATCAAACCACCTATAGGAAGAGCCTATCAAACCTTAATATCAAATCCCTGAAACATTAATAAGCCCGGTCGCGTTGGTTATCCACATAGAGCATTCGATTTTACCCAAAGTCGGTTTCCATATATGACATGCTTCCCCTTTTCAAAATAATCATGTGTAATTCGCACTTGTTCCCCTGAACAGGTTGTATCCACATCAATCATGTGGCCTTGTGCTTTAATGGAAGAAAAAGAGACGTCAGTTTCAAACAGTATCATAAAAGTTTTATTTTAAGAATCTCATGTGAAGGAAAAGACAGGAAAAACATGATTTAGCATGCATGTAAGCTGATAAGACAGAATGACTTAGAAGTTCCTATAGTGAAGATGGTGTTATAAGATATAATGGAGTATATAAAGGAAACCATAATAGAGATCTCAATTTGATATATCAAGCTTACAATATGAATCAACCAATTAAAACATCTGTACCTTGATGGCATGTAGGCCTTATATGATTACAGAAAAAGTAACAACAGGCAGTGTTGTTGTTGTTGTTTTAAAGAACGAAAGAAGAGAGAGAGAAAAATGGGGCCCTAAACAAATAATTTGCCCCAAAACAGACAGTGTTACTGGAGGTATATTCATTTCCGAGGAAATTACAGAGTATATGAATTTATGTCAGTTTAGTTATAAGTCCACAGAAACCTCACAAAACTACGTTAAATTGCGTCTGAGAACTGAATAATTGTGATAGAATGGTGCACCATAATTTTTTTTTTTTGTAATATACGCAGCAGTGTGTCTATGGAACTTTGCAAAAAAAAAGTACAGATTCCTCACTAAAATGGACATAAGTAGGCAAAATAAGACATTCTTTGCGACAAATGTAAACTAAGGTTGAAGGAGATTAGCTTGTTCAATTCATTGCTTTACCTTCTTTTATAATTAAAGAAAGATTATGATCGCTTGACACCATCCCAACATTTTCAGTTACTGCTTAATTATTGTCGCCGCTTTCCATATACTTCAAAAGAATAGTATATCAATATATTGTTTAAAACTTTTATCTGTTGATAATACGACTCTCTTATCGCAATATATCGAAAGAAAAACAGGCAAACTGCAACTACATGATCTCACTTGATTGTCGTAACAGGAAAGATTTAACTTACACTATCTATATACAGTACATGACCTTGTTTCAAATGCCAGTGAGTGTATAGGAGGGTCATCCTGAAAGCAATGCAAGGCACTATCAAGAATGAGTTACATTCAGTTCTTTATTTTTCTCCCGGAGATCATCCACACAAAAGAGTTCATTCCCTCTTTGGTTTTGCAATGTAAGCACTAAACGGACTAGAAGACGAATCCAAGTTGTCACTAGCACTTCCCGAGTCGAAAGCCTCTGAGAACGAAAAGTGAGCGCCGCTACTACTGAATGACTCAACTCTACCTGTCGCGTTCGCTCACGGAAAGCCCATAAAAGCGCTCTTGGCACCGTAGGCGGTGTAATCTGCAAGGCAAGCGAAATGTTGCGTTATAGATTTTATTGAGTGAAACTTAAACCTCAACAATGCAATGTACATATTGGAATTGATCCAACGTTTTTAAAGCGAAATCAAAACGGTGGTTACAGCCGGATGCTTAATTTAAGTACCGTAAGTGGCGAGGCAACTAACTCAATTTTGTTGATTTCGTATATCTCAGGTCGTGCAGAGTTCGCTATGAGCTCTGAATGTTTGGAAATGCATAAGACTCATTAAGCTGTATAGGACCAAAATACATACTCTCAATTATATACATTAAAGAAACAAGTTTTTAAACATATTTATCTTGACATGGGTGTTTCAGTTCCCGCGAGGGGCACGCATCCTGCGTCTCCTCGGCAAATGAGAAGTTAATGTCAGCAGTTCCTATTAACATTTGCGAATCGGTTATTCAGAGCGACTATAAGAAAAAAAAAATTAATGTACCTCAACAGGATACAATCAACAACATTAATTTGCTACATTTCTAGCTTGACAGGACTTGGCTCGTATATCTGAATGTAGCAGAATTTCCTTATATTACAATTCACTGCGCATGTTCTCAAAACACTAACAACAGTTTATAAAAACACGTTTGTTTTTTGTTTTTTCAAGAGTTTATTCTACAGTATACAATTGCATATTTTCGGGATAATGTTGAAAATACAGAAAGAATACGAAATTGTACCTCCAAAAGTACCTCCAATTATGATCGATGACCATTTTGATTGAGCTAGCAAAAATTCACATGAAATGGCATAGGTTATATCTGTAAATGATACTAAATGAAAAAATCCCTTACATCTCCTTCGTCCTACGGGCACAGCGTTCCCGATGTTCCGCGTGGTCCCGGGGCAGTGCCCGCGGAATGCAAGTGTAATGGTTGGGTCCTTACAGTGGGCCAGTTGAAGAAGACACGGATTCCAATAAGTCTCCCCATCAGTCCCACACACAGGGTCTTCGAAACTGTCGCAGATTCTGGCACACGGATCTGCGAGAAAGATAGTTCAAGTCATCAAAATAAGTTAAAAAGAAAAGTTGAATTCAAATTTAAACTTGAAGAGGAAATGGAATTCAAATGAACAATCAGAACAGGAAACGCTTAATTTACATCGGACAGATACTAAGACCGTAATGGAATCAAAGATTTTTCTTTTGTTTTGTTTTCACGAAACATTGACATCTATACTAGTATGTCCCGCGCAACGCATACATAATTTATGTAATATCAAGAAGCGTAACCAAAACCTTTTGCAGTATAAGTAAAGATATCGTCAGTATCAAATAATCGTTTGCGGGCAAAGAACTAAAATCACAGCGATTTGAGTAAATCGATATAAAGATCATTAAAGGACAAGTTCACCTTCATAAACATAAGGATTGAGAAAATGCAACAATATTAGTAGAACACATCAGTGAAAGTTTGTGGAAAATTGGACAATCGATGCAAAAGTTATGAATTTTTTAAATTTTTGTGTTGGAACCGCTGGATGAGGAAACTACTACAGCTTGTGTGTCATATGCGTACAACAGTATAAAGAAAATATAAAAGAAAATTCAACATATTTTCACTTTTTTCGCATAATAAAAGAGCAATTGACTTGCCTCTTTCTAAAGGCAGGGGGAATAATATTACCCATAACATTTATCGGTAACGAGTCAGGGGAATGTGTACTTTTTTCAAAAGATGGAATTTTGTGAAATTCTCTTTACATTTTCCTTATATTGTTGTACGCATGTGACATCTAAGTTATTCATACACTGCAGTAGTCTTCTCATCCAGCGGGTACTGCACAAAAACTTCAAAAATTCATAACTTTTGAACGGATTGTCTGATTTTCCTCAAACTTCCAATGATATGTTCTACTAATATTGCTACATTCTCTCAATCCTTATGTTTATGAAGGTGAACTTGTCCTTTAAACTTTTATTATGACGACTCACATACGTTATGAAGTGATTTCTTGTTCGATAAGAATAACTTTACTTTTCATTCCTCTAAAGTGAATTTCCTCCATTATGAATGACTACTCGTTTTGGAAGAATTCCCAATTCTAAGGAGCTACTTACATTAAAAAAAAAAATCATACCTCTCATGATTGTACCTCTTACTGAAACCCAAATATCGGTATGCCTAATCGTAAGTTATTTTGCTTTCTGAAAGGAGATGGTTCTAACGATTTTTTTTCTCCATTAACTCTATTGTTTTGAACAATTAGTTCCCTAATATATGCATATTTTTGTTGTTGTTGCAATACATTGCACGTTTTGTTTTCTTTGAATCTGTATCGACAACAAACGTGTTATAATATTAGAAATAAGATTTCATTTGAATTTGACTTTGACTTTGAATAAGTTTCCATGTCCTTATGATCATAAGTTCCAATAACGTTTCCTCCCGTCAACTGAGAAATAACCATTCCTTCTTTTTAATACACAGATCACGTCACAAAATATATTGTATAAAGATAGTGATAAGCCACAACCATGAGTGACGTCACGACATACCAACGGTGCCCGGAACGCACGGTCCTGCGTATCGCAGCCTGAGGGTGGGGTCCTTGCACGCTGCCACCCCGTACTCGCAGAGAGACGAGTACGTCACTCCGTCACTTCCGCAGTGGGGATCTTTTGCTGGTTGGCACAGGTTTGGACACCCTGTACGCATGAAAAAAAAAACCAAACAAACGTAAGACAGAATACGTGAGGTTATGATACACTGCACTGACATTAAAGATCTTCCAAACATCTGACCCTTCTTTCACCGACATGGAAAATCTGTTTGGACAGTATATACAATAACGGTATACGATTCCAATACACTAAATTAATTTAAATGGATATTGCTCGTTATCTGAACATGGTTTTGTGCGAAAAAAATAACTGTCTGACCTCAATTTTCCACTAATTTGATGTGAAAACTCAAAGAACTCATGGCTAGGATCCCTTAATAGTGAATATAAAGATACCTTCTATAGTTATAAATCGAATTTCCCATGTTCTGTACGAAATGACTTTTACATAATAAATATCACACTTTTGACATCTTGGGCAATTCATTACGCATGTTGAGAAGTACGTCATTCCACTTTAATATCTAATTTGATAACCAGATATCAATCTCATATTTCTCTGTGAGATTGTTACCAAGTTTGTCCTTACACACAAAAAAAAATAATGGGAAAAACATGTGTCAATATTCACTCATGCTGACTATCTTTGCAGCAATGCGCATCTCCGTATGGCTATCTAAAACATGTACAGATAAAAATGAAGATAGTAATTTCAATTAAAATAATCATTATCATTGTAAGAATTGCTTGTCTTCTTTGCTTGTGCAGATTCTCAAGGACAAATTTCACGGCTTGAAAGAATGACTAAAACATCTCTTAATAAAACCAGCACCTGCATGAACTTCCAACAACTAGGCTTTACTTTTACCGGAATAATTGATTTTGAAGCGAAGGAAAAGGACGCGGGGACAAATTCGAACAAAATGATAATAGAAATGACTATGTGATCTTTATGCACCAGAGCTTGTTAAACATGGACAGTCGTGAGACTCTGAATTGGAAATAACCTTAGTGTCATTCAATTTCGAATTTAGATGAAATTTAGTTCTAGTCCTATCATCGAAATAAACAATATGAATAGAATATGAATAGGTTTAATATTATGATCAAAACGAACTATGTTTAGGACCAAAATGAACGAAAAATCGTATGATTTATTGCTATATAGATGTATGCAGAAAAGAAAGTGATAGGAAGAGTCCAAGATGACTGCATATTGGATGGGAACATTCAAGAAACAAACAGGAATATGTACATACTGATATCTGTATTTCTATGACAAGCTCAGACACATTCAATCGGCTACGCCTTAATGCAACACAGCAAGGTTACGCGGAGCAAAACATTTTCTGAGGAAGAGGTTGGGATGGGGGTGGGGGATAGAGTATAATAGATGGGGAGAGTGAAGGGGGATACACCGCCTCTATTTGAGTGTGGCCCACACTATGACGAAAATGTAAAGGAGCAATTCAAGATCTCACTAACACACCGCATTGACGTCGCCATGACGATGTTGGCACATCACGCACACGTGCTTATGAACTTGAATTCCCTTTTCATTATTGTTATCAAATTTTATTCTTTTCGCTCCGAGGAGAGTATCTGGAATATTCTGTATCGAAGTGCGTGAAAGACTTGTCCCCTGAGAGGGATCGTCCATCCGATTGAAAATGTCAATATCAGCAAGCCACGCCTGCAAAGTCTCGAGCGTGACTGTACGAAGTGTTAAGGAGATAGTCATGCTTGCGACAGTGTTTAGCTCCCTTGGGTATCCGTAGTCTGACCCCGCCTCCCTGGGACACCTTTCATAGACAAGGTAGCAAGTTATGAAAGTTGTGATAATTGCAATTGCAAAAGCAAGAATTCAACTGCTTACAGGTTATTGGTTGTTGCCTAACTGCAAAATGATAATCGCAACCTTTGTTGGTAGAATTTGTTGATATTTTTCATGCCCTTGGAGAATGTCTCATGTGGACTGCGAGTTTTGATTAAGTCTTGACGACTTTTTCTGCCATTAAGACTGTGCTAAATTAATGTGTATAAAATGCTGACTAAATGTTAAAAGCAAGCGTCAATATAGGGAGATTTCATCTTAAGTTGAACTATCTGAGGAAACTTAAAGTGAAAGTAGGAGTAATAGCATAGTTATCTGATTATCATTCTCACCGTTTGAACATGAAAAGGGTAATGAAAATGTATCCATCGCATGGGCTATCACTATGAAACCATTCCTCTTCTGAAACCTAACTTTTGCTTGATAAGTGAGCTTAACTAAGTGTTGTTTTCAGAGCTTACAGGTACCTCACATTCACTTTTCTCACATAATTCGCCAACTAACTTTGTAGAAAGCGAAACAATCAAGAAATCTTCTTGTAACTCCAAAGGAAGTTGCTGTCGATTGCATTTCCTTTCACATTTTCCTCTCTCGAGAGAGTGACTGTCGAAATTTTGCAGTTGTCTCAGTCCGATATTTTTTTTCTGTGTGTGTGAGGCTATTGCTTACTCACTAATTGGTGCGTGGGGACAGGCTCCGGAGTAGGCAACAGACAGCGAGCGGACTTGCGAGATGCAGCGATGTCGTCGGAGTTCGCATTCACTTCTGTACGTCACGTTCGTCGAACTGCACACGGGGTCGTAGACGGAATCACACTGTATTCGGCATCGTCCTGACAGAAGGAAAAAGAAATTATTAAGAAAGCCATGTTTGATGTGTGCTTGGCTCATCACACCTGAGGGAGAAAGCAAGGAGGTGAATGAAAACGGCTGGTAGAATACCAGCATCTTAAACTCAAACAATAGCAGGTCTCTATCACTCAAAAGTATATCATTCTGCTTTTCTGTTAATGGTGACTCAATAAACCAAAAATAAAACACAGCTTCAGCCTTTTCATCAAATGCTGTATAATCCTCTCATTTCCATTATGAAAGAAACAGCGCAATGTAGACGTAAATGTAGGCCCCCCCCCAAAAAAAAAATACCTGCCAACTACACACCAACAAACAAACGAACAAACAAACACACACAAAAACCCAAACAAACAAAAAATGTTGATATGTAGTGTCATTGAGGAAGGAAAAGGAGTATTCTAGTAACAGTTGATAATGAAGCTGAAAATTCTTTCATGATTTATGTTCAACCGTTCGACCTTTTCGACCCTTTTTAGCTACCGATACTAGGCTTGATTAATCACTTCAATTGCAATTCACTAAACTTTACAATTCCATTTATTTTGAAAGAATGAATCTTTAGATATTGCGCATTGTGACATTGTGCTTTTTAATTACTGACTTCTCGCTGACATTCATAATTCATTCAGAACTTTTAATATTAAGATAACGCCTTATGTATATCTGAAAAAATGGTGGATACCTCTCGGATGAATAAGAAAAAAAAAGGAGAAAAACTCAAACTTAATCAATTTATGTGGCCAGGGAGATTACCAGTCAGAGCTGCGGCACATTCACCGTTGTATGAGACAGCCACTGATTTATCATTGTGTCGACATGCGTCCTTCTGCATCTCACACTCCGACGAGTAGGTACGCTCCCGCCCGAAGCCCTGGCGTCTACTCGTGGCGCACACCGGCTCGTACACCATCGGGCAGCTCTCGGGACACTGGCATGGCCCGACGTAGTTGACCATCAGCGTGCGATCACGTGTTCGACACCCTTCCATTCGCATGTGGCACCCCGAATCGTACGTGCGCCCATCCGTGCCGCAAACGCGCTTACTGCTGGCGCCGCATCGCTGAGGACACGGATAGGGCATCGCTCCTTCCGGTGGTAAGGTAACAGGATCTATTCAGGACAGCAGAATGACAGCAAATTTTACAGAAAATCAGCTCTCAAGACGAAAAATTGAAAACCCGAATATAAAAATGACCCAAGTCCATTATGAAAAAAAAAATGAAAAAAAATAGACACTATTGAATAATTTCCTAATGTTTTTAGTTTTTTTCAGTTAATGGAATGTATCTATACAAATTTAAATGTAAAACATTCATTTGACCGATTATCTACCTTTGATCGACTGTGTAAAGTGTCTCCAAAGACGATAGCCAAATTTGGACTTGGGTCGTTTATATATTCAGGCATTCAATTATTTACTACTAATACCACTGCTACTTCCACTAGCTTTTCAAGTACTGTTACTTGACTATTGCTGTCTCAAATACAACTAATTATTATTCTGCTTCTTCTACGAATTCTCTTCAGAATGCAGGCAGTTCTTTCCATGGCGGGTTAAACTACAGCAAAGCAAGACAGGTGCATGAAGAGATGTCTACTCGTCCAAACGGCATGGTAACCTGGGTCATGTAATATTTATCATAGTTTGAAATCAAACCGAGAATGCAAGTGATAATTTTCATAGACAAATAATATCTTTTACCTAGAATCATGAAGTGTTGGGGGAAAGCAAGTCTAAAAAACAGCATGTAATTTGCCAACATGACGAAATCATGAACATACAGTTTGCAAATATGACTGAAAAGCACTAGCAACTGCACATCGAATTATCAATGCTGCCTTCGTAAGTCGCTTTTACCATTAATTTCTGTAAAACAAAAATAAAAATATGTGGTTTTCTATTTTTCAGTCTGTACTTGATGCTCTATATAATTTGGTATCTAATGTCGTTTTCTTTTCAATCATGATGTGCAAGACTTATGATCGTAAATGATATCAAATTTTGTTGAGCTTGAAAGCTCTTTGTCAATGTAATTTGGGACGTTTTGAAATACAGTGTTCGATCTTTTGTGCTCATTCCTCTCACGGAAATCTGATGAATTCAAAGCAAATCCACTTGAATAAATCATATACGGCAAATCGGCAAATACCTTATTATCTTGTGAGCATCAAGAATACAATAGTTGATTAGAATCAGGGAGGTGAGAAGAACTCGCCTTCCTGGTTTTAATTGAAAGCAGTCGTATCATTACTAACAAGAGATGCAACAGCATAACTTCAGATAAATTTGGTTTGATCGCAGAGTCCCATCAAAAGACAACGTCTGAATTGTCAGAGATTCTTTTCAAACAACAAACTGATACCATTGGGAAATCTCATCGGCACTGTGTTCCTGGCGGCTGGGGCAGCTGTGGTCCACATCCCAACTTCTTCGCTTGTCTCCTCACTGCTCTCTGGTACGGAAAAAGTTTCTGTGACAACAGATACGAATATAGTTTTCGGGATAACTCTTCGAAGTTGTGACACAGTGCCATGAAATATCAGAGATGACCGAGAAATTAAAGGTTACAAACAAAACCGTCTTGATATCCATATTATATGCTCCTTCTTCGTTCAATCACATGGAAGAATTTTCAGCAGATGCATCTCATGATTATATTTTTGATTCATTATCAAGTGGTTGGGGACTCATGACCGTAATATGACAGGCATAACAAGTGAGAAAGAAAGAGCAATAAGTTATTTGTTTCAAGTTCTTTCTGTTACCACCAGGAACTGGCATCAACTTTAAATGGTCTGGTGTAGATGACGATTTCAAATCCCATGTTGGTTCATCATGTACCTTTTGAAATACTCACGTAACAGGTGTATATGTGCATATATGAAATTATTACTCATTATACAACACCTCAGAATGATGTCGAATTGTGATTGGCCAAGAACATGTCACATGACATTCAATAGTATACAAATAGTGAATGGTCACGAGTGCAAAATTCGCCTCGTTGAATAGAGCGCCTCTATCTTTCACCTCGTGCGAAATCTCGTTCCATTGCACGAGTAAAGACCATACACTATTTGATTTATACAACGTCCAAGTAGATCTTTTTGGTCTAAGTAGGCCTAGAAGTATATATATGTATGAAAAATATAGCCATACTTACACGTGGATCCACTGCGATTCTCTTTCTGGCTTGTGCAATCAGTGTAGATACAGGTCACAGCTATACTAGCGCTCATACACGTACACTAGCACTACGTAGGAATACGTACGCGCATGCATGTACCGCACACGTACACTGCGCTAGCTGCATGCGATCCTCAATATGCAACACACATTACACGCAGTACCGTACAATTTCTCGAGCCGTGGAATAGAACGAAAAAATCGAACCAAGTTGCACGCAAAAATAGAACCAAAATTGCACGGTGCGTTGAATGGAGTACTTATTGAATATCACGTCACCAACAATCCTCCAATCAAATTACAAGGATCTACTTGGACGTTGTATAAAAAATACCTATCAAACTCATTGAGAGTGACAGCCATACAATAGGCCCCTGGCATGGGCCTATTGCACGGCTCGAAGGTACTATAGCACAGCTTCGCGGGGGGCTACTAATGCATGGCCACTCACAGAGTTCTGTGGCTCACAGCAGCAAAGCGCTAGCAAACTACATTGTACGTGCTGGCCGGCTGCGCTGCGCTGCCGGCAAGTCTCACAGACCATACCAGGCGCGGCGGAGTACTGCAACGTTAACGTGTACGCGCAGCTACTTTACCTAGCTAGTTGCATGTACTGCGGCCTTTATACCTACTGCTGTGTTTTTACTTTTGACTCTGATCTGCTACGTGGACCACAGTGATCCCAAAATCAAGACTTCATTTCAAGTTGAGAAACCGTAATTTCATTATTTTTCTGTGTTTTTATACAAAATCATTTTCGGAAATAGACAAAGTCTAGACATACTACTAGATCTACCGACATCTCAGATCGGTCTAACAGTCAGGCCTAACTCGATCTAATGTTAGCGTAGAATGGGTATAGACCCTGCGGAGTTTGTGATTCCTGTGACTGTGTGGTCAAATCATGACGAGTGTTTGAGAGCAGTACACAGGGTGGTTTACAATTCTCGGCGTATTTGTTACATTTATTTTTGGGCCTTCCTGAGTTGGCGGTCACTAATTTAGTACTGTGATTGTGGACAAGGTGTTGTATAAAACGAATAATTTATGGTTTTGTTCGTGCGTTGGGGCACGTAATACCGCACTCGGCGCGAGATTCGCCACTGGTCTATTCAACGCGGCGTACGCGCCTTGTTGAATAGACCAGTGGCTTATCTCGCGCCTCGTGCGATATTCGTGCCCTATGCACTCACAACTCATAAATTATTCGTATACTAATCATCATACCGTTACAATGAACAGGTTCAAAGAAAATATCTGAAAACACGCAACCTTGAAAGTTTGGCCACTGTTGGCGCAGCCACGGCTGTTGCGTCAGTCTTGGCTGCAAACAGTTTCCAACATAAGCCAGTCTCGTGTGAAGTCCGGTGTTAGCACATTGGCCTCTCAGCAGCGAACAATGACTGGGCCACGTTTGACCGTTTGAATCGCAGACGGGACCTCTGATTGTGTTTGGCGGACACCGGCGACGTATCTTCCTGCAACCTTTGAAATGATCGACGAATTACATGTCAAAATATCCATTGATGAAAAAAAAAAATGAGGAAAAAGTGACCACGCAAGGAAATAAAGATCATTTACAGGAATTTATAATTACGCTCTCAAAACACTTAAAAATTGTATAGCAAACATTAAAATGTCACTGACTCTGAAACAAATGTTTTATGTCAATCACTACTCATAACTTGTAAACACTTTTTGCGAAAGATATACATTTTTCTGTTTGAATTCAAGTCGAAAAAGGGAAATTTAAAAGATTATAAGGTCCTGTAGGGCGATGGGAAACTATTTACATCATCTTATTCAATTTTCCAATATTCCAATCTCACAAGTGACATTTTATACTTTCTAGTTCTATTTTTATGATTATGATTATGTTTGTTTGTTTTTTCTAGTTCACAAGATGGCTGGACAGCCCATATTCAGCTGCATAAGCTGGTCTTCCATAGGGTCGAGTTGTATGTATACTACTTGGGGCGGACCACTTCACAGGATATTTATGCGCCCTACTCTTTGCGATGAACGAATAAAGCAGGATCATTTACTTTCGTCGGTTGGGATTTGAGGGTTTGATTCTGATGAAATCTCTGACTTTTTTTTTCTGTGATTTCAGCCTCTTAAAAAAAATCTAACTTAAACATGACGCGGTATATTGTACTCAAGGGCGCTTTAAAGGGGCCGAAAATACGTGATTAGTATGTACATCACTTTCATCCTGATGCCAATTTTGCAATTCACACTGCAAGTCGAAGAATATCTATTGCCACTTATAAGTTCATAAGTTGATGGAAACATTATAGTAATGATTTGACATGATGATTTGATATAATATGACGAGCAATAACCTTGAACTCAATAAAATCAAGGTCGAAGTAGATTCAAGGTTACCATGGTCACAGGTAGAGAAACAACAACTTGATGTCATCATAACCAGAAAACAATGCACGTCCGTTTGTACCTCTTAGTCACTGCTGCCATTCCTGCCCCATCATGTTCAATGCCTCCCCTTTTTATTTATAAGGGCCGTTACCATGGAAATAACTTTAATAAACTTTTCCTTCCCGCTCGAAGCAGTTTGGGGGACTTGATACAGACAGCGTGACGCAAAGGATATACTCTCTAATCAAAACACGCAGAATCCTGCTGAAATTGAACATTGCTACTACCGCAGAGTTCCCTGTCTGCTGTCATCAGTCCTTTTATTCCCCTTCGATGGGACTTTATTCTGTGTGTGTGTGTGTGTGTGTGTGTGTGTGTGTGTGTGTGTGTGTCTGTCTGTCTGTCTGTCTCTGTGTCTGTCTGTCTCTGTCATGTCTTTACATTATTCTCTCACTCTCTTTGTAACAGATAAAAGAGACCCTACGATACTCTGTTATATGTCTCTATTCTATTCCACTGTTTAACAATGGTCTAGCATGACTAGAGTTTAAAACGGCCATCTAAAGAACGTTCAAAATCAATATCAGACTGTCTGGTGTTAACCAAGTTATCCTTCCAGCTGTCTTCAAGCTTTGCAGCTGTAGACAATTATTGAATGACTTTAATAGCCACTCAGCTGAGTATGGTAATGCACGCCTAGAAAGAAGGAATTCCTTGATTCTTTTTTCCCACAAGTTACAGATAATAAATACTATGGCCCTCTCTTGGGTTTGTGGTTTGGTGTGAAAATTTCAAAGGAATAATGTAGGTGCTATAAGCATCTCGATTGTGTAAATACAATTGCGGGCAGCTCAAATAAAGAACCCTTTAAAGGCACACTGTAGTGACACTTAATATTTATATTATGGACTGATATTTACGTTTAATTTCCACTTAAATATACTCCTTACCACTGACAGTTTCACCCCTAACACATTCACCTTTTACATTGTATTTCTCACATCTTACAGAAGACCAGATTTATAGCAACAAAAAATTGTTGT
The DNA here is from genome assembly GCF_040938485.1 of Diadema antillarum. Classification (NCBI taxonomy): domain Eukaryota; kingdom Metazoa; phylum Echinodermata; class Echinoidea; order Diadematoida; family Diadematidae; genus Diadema; species Diadema antillarum. The sequence continues at coordinate 3,182,176 of NW_027271462.1, forward strand.
GAGCTTCTGTATACAAAATTCAATTCAATTCAATTCAATTCAATTCAATTCAATTCGGTTTTATTTCAAATCAAAAGAGGCATAACAGTAAGTCCGCAGACTAATAGTGTCATGCGTACAGAATAAAAGTACATGCATGATACTTTAAGAATACTTTATTTTATTTTCAATTCTTAATTTTGTGGCTTTGCGTGAGTACAGGTAAAGCCATGACATCCAACGTAAAATTGATGAGCATCCTAGATCCATGTATATGCAATATCATAACCTGAGATGTTATAGGTGGAAAACAGCAGTCACACTTAGTCAAGGTGGAACACTTTGACAATATGACAACAATATCGTCAGAATTCCATGATTGGACGTTAAAAATAATTTCACAGGAGTTGAACTCGAATATCACATCACATTCAAGTATTGCAAAGAGAATCTGACGAGAGCCTGCTTGCACTTCATTACGCGGAACCTTAGAACACGATGTCCACTGTATCTACTGTCGATTGTAAACATCATGTCTTATCTTTCCAACTATACCACTTTATTAAAGATAATATGCGCAATGAACCTATGAAAAGGAACGCTGATGATGAAAACATCGAATGATCGTAGCAACGATTTGAAGAGAGAATCATAGCTGGAATTCACATTTGTGCAGATTATACAATGCGTAAATGTATTATTTTAGGTGTAAGTTTGGATATTATTGTATCTTTGCGGTAACAATGGTGCATATACTTACCCCGCTGACTCAAACTAGGTGAGTAGACGGCAAACAGGCAGACGAAGAATAGAAGAACCTTCATAACGCTGGTGGACGGTCAAACCAGCTTTAAAACAAGGATAAAGAAAATATGCTGCCTTAGGTTCAGTTGATAAAAAAACAAAACAAAACACAAATAACATTAGCATGTGAGATGATTACCAAATATATGTGTTGTTTCGTTTTTAGTTTGTCGTGCTGAGGGACGCCTGTGCCGATAAAATGGTTCCCGTCGTAACATTTCAAATACTTTACCACTACCGTCATTTGTTAGGGGATGGGAGGGAAAAATAAGCAATCATCACATTTCCATGTATTGCTGCATACTGTGAAAATCACTTTCTCTTTCCTTACTGATTAATCAAGATTCAGATATCTCTTTTTAATCCAAGAAACAGAACTACGTGCAGTGATGATCTAATTACCATTTAGGTGCATGCGTTTACATGTAATGCCTCATTACCTACTGTCGCTCAGATTGAAATTCGAAGAACTGCTATAAAAAATGTCTCTGAAATCACATAAATCATGGGGAGGTCGGGGGCGAGGTAAACATGTGAAGATGACTTTGAATAAAACGTCCGAAAATCGTTGGATAAAGTATTGCTCACCGAAAGATGATAACCGATGCCAGAGGGTTCCGTTTCAGTCTAAAAGGTCATATTGACACGACGTGAGGAAGAAGACCCAATAGTTTACATTTAATCAAGGCTGATGAATGTATGTGCAGGAGCGTGATTCAATGTCTCCAATAGCCCCGTCCACTGCGAAAGATGTTGGCTATTTTAAATATTGCGTTCCCAGACACAAAATTGAGGTCGCGTGTCTTCTCGAGCCAGAAACGCGATGCAATCTTACTCAGACTTCCGCATCTCCGATCATTTTCATCTATAGGATGCTGACGCTTCTAGTTTTTATATTTCTTTGCTCAGATGGTTTGAGCAGACAGAAGGAAATGTAGATTAAAGAAGACACTGGTACATGTTAGAGAGAAAAAAGAAATGATGAAGAAAGAAATATTTCAATTATAGTCATTCACTCTCAAAAGTATATCAAGGAGATGAGCAGAACGACTGGAACAGAAAAAAGAGAGAGAGAAAAAAAATAACCTCACATGCACAATATCGTCTAAATTTGAGAGAAACTAGCACTGAAGAAACAGAATGCATTCCGTTAATACAATACGTGATACAATTCAATATTGTTGATAACAGTTACACTGATTTATTCATTATTCTTTGAACTAGTGTAAAAATAATAGAAATCAGAGGAACTTTTATGTTTTCTCCATTCTTAAAGAAAATCTTTCAAGAGAACAGAAGTGCCCAAAAGATTGTTAAGCATTCGAATTAAAGATTCCATCACTAAATTATCTGAGCAATAGGATATGACTATATCAAAGGGTGATTAAGTATATCTTTGTGCGATGAAATCCTATGAATTTGCATAATAATGATATTAATGATGATGATGATCGTAATAACATATATGTATATATATATATATATAAATATATATATATATATATATATATATATATATATATATATATAAGAATAACGAGGAAAAGTAACAGATTCATACGGTTGCGGAAAAAGAATAAAGATGTGGAAATATGACATGCAAAAATATATAAAGAAATATTTTAAGGTTTAAAGATAAATGTGTATTTCATTGGGTGAAGACACAAAGGAAGATGGTCAAATTGACAGTTTAATAGGTAGATAGAAAGATACAGAGAGAAAGAGATAAAGAGTGAGGGGAATAGTGTATGTGTGTGTGTGTGTGTGTGTGTGTGTGTGTGTGTGTGTGTGTGAGGGCTTAAAGACCATCACGATATAATGTCAGATATGGGACATATAGAGATATCGGGATATCAGACGCACGGGGTGGGGTGGAGACATAATCACTCATATTCACGGCAGACGGGAAATGTCCGTCAGCTCTTGTCCCGCCATGTCGTTGGGGAGCGTCCCCCGTGTCCATCGGTTAAAGTCACAGACCATGACGTTAGCTCAGTGTAGCCACTCTCTGGAGGCTGAGGAGGAAGTTCTCTCCCATGGGTGACTGGATGACGAATATCACCCCTCTTCTCCCTATAAGGCCACACCTTAACAACTTGTTTTCATCAAAAGATACATATGACAGTAAGTACACTCAGCATTAAAAAAGAAGAAAGAAAGTAAACACTTTTTCAAGTTTATATTTCTCATAGAATATTTTGCTACAAGTTAATGTATTACATACAATATGAAAGGTAATTTAATTTGCTATCAATTTGGTAGGTCAACAAAAAGGGAAACCTTACGCATGAGTGAACACGTTTGTTTTTATCTTCAAAGGCACAAAAGTAAAAATTGCAAAAATGAACAAGATAAGTCATTCATGCGCAAGCGCTCTTCCATGTAACAATAAGAACAAAAGACGAATTTAACACAATAAAAAAATGACTTAAGTTGCAACAATAAATTTATGATCTCTATAATATCTATGAAGCCCAAAAGATCAATAAAGGCTAAAATTTGAGGAAAATGAAGAATCGGATAATAAATCGATATTCAAATGAAATGAGAGAAGAAGCAACATAAAAAATAAACAAAAATGGCAGGAATTTGAATTGATTTCTCAAATCAGGAAAATTGTAAATCATTGGTTCTTGAGTTTGTCTCACGAATTCTTAAATTACTAAATTAAAAGAATGAAATACAGATATTCTGTTCATTTAATCATCTTTAAGCACTTACTCCATATGATTTTGCCCCCTTTAGTTTCCCACTTTGATTTTGTTGGAGGTTATTAAGAGATAAGGAGAACGAAAACGTATTTTTGCTATTTCATTCATGTCTCTCATTGTGTTAGACCGGACTTTTGTTATCATTGTTATCTTGAAGGGCTTTTCCAATTGAAAGACAACATGAATTTTTTTCAACTTTTACTTTTGTGATTTGGAGGACAAAAACGAATGTCTTTACTCATGCGTAAAGTTTCCCTTCATATTGACCTTCTAGGTTGGTAACCAATTTAATTACCTTTAATATGGTATATAATACATTGATTTTCATCAAAATCTTCTATGGAAATTATGAACTAAAAAAAAGTGTTTACTTTTTTCTTTTTTTTTCTTTTTTTTTTGCTGAGTGTACATATACCAGCCCGTGCATGTCCTGTCAGAGTTATTTGGACGAACTTTCTAATGTTACTTTATTCTTCGATTTGATAACAGCTTCAGTACTTGAACTTCTAATTGGTTTGTTACAAATCGATATTACAGGTCATAATGTTGCAGAGTAACGCAAGATTGGCTTTTCATATCAAATCTGAGATCATTCCACATTAATCCATAAAATTAGCCACATTTAAACCATTTTCTTGCAGCACGTTATTATGGGATTTTGAAAGAGTTGTAGGTATTATGTAGGTTGCATGTGTAGGCTGTATATTCCTTGAGACCATAAACGTGTGAGTGTCAAGGCTTGCCTAAATAGCCTAACCATGGATTGGAATTTCCCTGCAGCTTTATAATATAAAGTTAAAGTGAAATTCCAATCCATGGTTAAGTTGACCAGAGAAAGTTAAAGAATGAACTTAAACTGAAAATTAATGTTTCATTGAAATCGGACGAAAAATTAAAGTTTATGGGATTTCAAAATGAGAGATCAATGGTGGCGGACACATACAGGCATAATGAAAGGAGATAATATCATGGCCGTCAATTATTCAGATATTTTGATCATAAAATCCAAAATGAGTGATTAAGCCAATAATTCAGCCACTTGAGCCCCTTCTATGTACAATATCGTCATTGCAACAACTAAAATATGTTGAGGATATTAACTTTCTCCTCTTCGCGGAGCAAGGGTGGATATAACATAATCAGTATCATGCGAAGCTATGACATCATCTTTGGGTTATCTTTATGACTGTAGCTATGTCACTGTTTGGGGGGAAAAAGTGTCAGCCTTAATTTCACTTATTTTCTCAACTTCGTTGATGACAATTTCTATTTTCTTTTAAACTGATTGGTTGAAGTAACTAATGGAAAGGTGAGCTATTGTCACCTGTATGCCGTGGAACCCTCGTCCCGTATTTTACAGCTACAGATTTAGCGATGTAACGTAGTAATAACAGACATTTCCTGATTAAAATCAGAATAAAAAGATAAGACAAGCCTTAAAACAATCTTCCTATGCAAGACTTATAGCAGTGTTTTCATTATTCAATTTACGTTTGTGTGTGTGTATATGTGTGTGTATGTGTGTGACGTGTGTACTTTGAAACGCCTACTTAAGAATATAAAAATAAGATATACTATAGGTGGCCCTTTCAACAAAAAAAAATAGGGGACCCTAAATAGTTTAACACCGATCAAGTCAAATATAAATACAACGCCTCTCTCTCTTTCTATCTCTTTCTTGTTTCTTGACACACACACACACACACACACTTATACATATATATATATATATATATATATATATATATATATATATATGGAGAGAGAGGGGGAGGGAGGGAGAGAGATACATGTGACAGTCTTCTTTCTTCTTGTGTAAATAATAATCATGTGTTCTGGTATGTATATGTGTGATGGACACATATAATTGCATTGTGAAATCTATGAACAGCGTGACCTCAACTATACGAGCTTTATGACCCCCCCCCCCCCAAAAAAAAAAATATCTTGAACAAATCATTCTGATTTTGGTAAATACGTTGCGTTGTTGTTCATTTAGGCTAATATAATAGCATTGTGAAATCCATGAACAGCGTTTAGTGCACTCAACTATAATATACGAGCTTTATTTATTACAAAAAGCTCTTGGTGAACAAGTCATTCTGATTTTGATAAATATTAAGTTCTGTTGTTGTTGTTCATTCTTATGCAAATATAATAGCATTGTGAAATCCATAAACAGCTTGTATAGTTCACTCAACTATAAACGAGCTCTATGGCAAAAAGCTCTTGGTGAACAAGTCATTCTGATTTTGATAAATATGTTGTGTTGTTGTTCTCTATTCATGCAAATGAAGTTCTCTTTGCTTTAACAGTGTGGATACGCTCTTTACGTGCTACATTATTCGAATGGGTTTGCAGTTTCAGCTGAACAGTGAAAATGGTTAGAGTTGAGTTGCGTCCCGCTCTTAGCACTGCTTAGGGGCATCGGATACAAATAATTGGCAAAAATTCCTCGCTTGTTTTTAAACACCAGCAAGAGCGAGCTCTTCTTGCGAATGTAGACCATGGTTACTGCAAGGAGGTTCGATAAACGGAGTCACAACAGTCTTATTCGCTTTGATCCCATGCCCGAAGCCGCCACTCAAAAATATTTGAAGTATGTGTCAAACTGGAGCTGTCTCACAGATAGGAAGACAATTGATTCATGTGGCATTGCATCATGACTCGTCACTCTCAATGGAAGATATGTCTTTAAGATGGTAATTACTTTTCGGTATTCCTACTTACAAACGATGGGCGGTAGACAATGGTAAAGGGACGGGGGTGCGCGAATAGAAATTGCTCAAATATTGCTGAAATAGATATCAAAATTACTCGACTGTACGTGTCTATACGCTAATCTGACATATCAATTCGGATAAAGAACTATACTTGAAGATGATACCATATTAGTTTCATTTGGCGGAAATAAGGAGAAAAGTGATAAAACCGGCTTTCCATGAGGGTAAAATTTCAAACACTTTCAGAAAATACAGCTCAGATTTACACTTTTGCACATATTTTCGAACGGAATTGACTTTTGTTTTATATGCTTTATCATTTGGTGAAATTTCATTGCATTTGATATATAAACGAACAGCGTATACCCGATATTATGTTAGCGTTAAAAATGAATCTTCAGATTGCTCAGAAAGATGGCGGCTTCAAGCATCGAACATCAAAGGCACAAATGCACCTGTGGAATTCTTTTGTCCATCCATAGAAAACTGACAGCTGATTGAATAATTATAGTCAGTTGTAACTCCATTTCTCGAACCTCCCTGGTTACTGTTAGGTTCCCTGTAGCGCAGAATCGCTGAAAATCATTCGTAAAAGAGAACGTCACTTTGCACTTGCAGAGATTGCATACTTCATTGTTTGTTTGTTTGTTTTTTACATATGGATCTCTTGAATTACTGGGCAGATATTGTAGTTGCTTTCGTATTCATGACTGCATGTTTGGATATATTGTAGAGCGTGATGGTATGTTTCTGTGGGTGCAATGTGTTGGTAAAGTGGGGAGGCAATAAAGGGAATGTAGCACAGCTTGTAAACAAAATGTATGCCGATATTTAAACTAGAAATTATATTCTGTCTTAATACTACACTCCTCTTGTCCATGCAGCTAGAGAAGAAAATGTCTGTTTCACTTTTTTTTTTTGATCTGCTACACCAGCTTTTTCAAGGGGGGTCGGGGCGGTACGTTTATATAGTTCTGGTTCCACTTCCGGGTTTCATCAGCTAAGAAGCATAAAATAAAAAGGGGGCCTTCAGCTCAACTACCTTTCTTCAGCTGACTAGCCCCCCCCCCCTCCCCCCAAAAAAGCCTCTTCTTACAAGCGCATTTGAGGGAGCGAAGTGACAGAGCCCGTATGAGCGAGCGGGGGGGGGGGGGGGGTGTCCCACCTTCTAGACCATGCGAGATTTAAATTGTGTGTGCATACTTGATAAGTAAAAACTTTTTGTTAAGGGTCTGAAGGGAGGTGCGTTCGCAGCAACGCACCCACGGACGGTCATTTTTATGAATCAAACCCTGACCAAATTTAACGAGTTATCACAGTCTGTCACACAACAAAGTATTCTCAGACAGACTGCTGTGCGCACTAAACCGGAAGCGGTCAGTCTGTATACTCTAGGATCGTTTTGCTATTGTTTGTTTTATATAGTCCTTTCTTATTTTTTCTTGTAAAATGTCATATTCAACGTCACAGGAACTGACTGTGCATAAAACACTCATCAGCGAAAGGCCCGATGAACTTATATCTGTATGCATTAAGACTTTGGCTCGATAAAACATTCTCACCCCCCCCCCCCACCTCTTAGCGCACGTTTTTTTTTTTAATTTCATATTAGAATATGTATACCATGTACACATGCACATCCACTTACACGTACACAGAATCATACACTTTTACAAACACACGACTCATGTGCCTACAAATCCACACAAAAGCATCTATCAAAACACAAATCAAGAGAAGACAAAACAAAACAAAACAAAACAAAACAAAACAAACCAAACTGCACTCCCATACACGTTACCCTGATTCACCGTTGCACTGATGCATTTTTCTACTCATCCCACCACCACAATACAATTTAGTATGAAATAATTTGTAATGACAAGTTAACCATATATGCATTCTTCTCAGAGGCTGTCATTAATGGCGGTACCCTGTATTTTTTTCTTAATAATTTGATCGAATAATCAATAATTTTCCAATTGTACGTGTATTACTACAATTGGTATTTATATATATATATATATATATATATATATATATATATATATATATTTACATATATACATATATGTATATGTTTAATGTGTGATTATCTTTGGGAAATTGTTTATTACATTATATTTACTTTGTGAAAATGCAGAGGTAGAATGAAGTCAAGTCAAATCAAATCAAATCAATTCAAATCAAATCAAAAGTACATGTATCACGTACGACTCAGCCGCAACACTTCGATGTTTTGCTTGAGATAGAGATTTATATATAGATGACAATAACAAGAATAATGGAGATTCACACCAATTCATTGTAAGGATAACTACTTCGTATATTTCAACTGCATCTTGTAATAGACAATGTAGTCAAGATGATTGAATACAATATTGTAATGGGCAGAACAAAGGGTACTTTTAATGAAACAACAATAACAGCTATTGATGTAGCTGATGACTGAGATACCAAGCGATTACTCTTTACAGAAATCAAATATCACTTCATTTGTTGACTTAACATTTACACAAAGTTTCAAATACAGTTGAAGAGAATATTCTTTCCCCAAAAAGTTGTTAATACATGATTGAAACGGAAAGGAAAAGAGCTCATTAGGAACATGCTGTAAGGCACTGACCTTTAGTCAGCATGACAGTGCTTTCAGGGAAAAATTTCCAAACCAGAAGTAAAACAAACGCACACCTTGTGATTCTTCCTAAAGTTCGTTGATTGTGATATTTGATACTGAATCCTTACATAAGGTGTAGTAATTATAACTTCCAAGTCGTCGAGTTTTCCCTAGAAAAGTCTTTATTGTGCTATAATTCGAAATTGAATCAGTTGCTGTATTGTGGGTAAACCTTAACAAGAGACTTTCGATATATCCCGTCGTAAATGATAACTGTATCCCGTAACTACAAATTACTCGGTAAAACCTGCCGAGATCCGTCTACAAGTCTACTGACTCTCCTATGTTCATTCTAAATCGTGTTAGCTTTAAAGAGAGCCGAACGGTCCCGTGCTGAGGACGGAGTCACTCGGGGAGCTGAAGGACTGGCCAGGGCTGCCACCGGGACTGCCACCGGGACTGAGTATCTCCTCGGAGCTTGTCTCTTGTGAATTAGTTGTCCCTCCTGCAGTCTGAGCCACAGGTCCGTCAAACTCGAGTTCTTCTGCCTCCACGAAGTCGTTGTCGCCACCTGCTACCAGTCCACTGGGCATCATCGGGTTAAATTGCTCGCGGCTTGTCCACATCGGTTGCATCTGTCGGCGTGGTGGATTGTAGTTACCCCTCCATCCAGGTTGCTGTCCACGGTAGCGCCCCATGTTCTGGTTGGGGTTCTGGTACCAGCCTCCCTGGAACATACCCATTCCTCCCTCCTCTTGGTTCTCCCGCTGATTCTCGTACATCTCCTGCTGATTTTCGCGCTCGTTCTCGTACATCTCTTGCTGGTTTTCCCAATCGTTCTCGTACATCTCTTGCTGATTTTCTCGTTGATTTTCTAGCGCCTCTTGCCGTTCCTCCGGGTCGGCGAATCCTTGGCTCCATGTACCCTGACTCGAGGGGTACCACTGCTGGTTGTAACCTCCATTGTAGCCCTGGTTGTAACCCGGGTTGTAACCCTGGTTGTTCCATCCCTGGTTGGGGCGACCCTGGTTGTTCCAACCCTGGTTAGGCCGACCCTGATTGAAGGGAGGTTGCCGACGTTGGTTGTTGCTCTGCTGTCCCCATGGCTGCTGTGGCTGCCTTGGTCCTTGAGTCGGGCAGCGTTCGAGCCGGAACTGTTGACGTCTGTTACAGAAGGATCTCCTCAAGACGCAGTCATTGGGGAACCTCCTGCCGTTGGCGCAGACCGGTCCGCTGTTGATGTTACACTGGATGTTTCGACATCCTGAGGGTAAAACATGTTTTTATTCGTAGTTGTGAAATTTGTAATTCAAACCATACGCATTTATTCATGTTTTATATATATCTATATATATATATATATATATATATATATATATATCGGGAGGCACACTGTTTATTAAGTGTTCAGGGGTGGTAATTACAAAATCTTTGACACATTATCTTGGTAGTTGCAATGATTATGAATGTTTTCTTTCATACACTTGCTTCAGTGTGTTAGTAGTCCATGTAACTATGCATTTTTTTGTTATGTTGATTAACTTATTACTGTATATCTGATAATAAGATAATGAATATTATTCTGTGTGTATGTGATAATAGACTCATATACCTTTCTCTTTGCACAGTGAATGAGCTTTTGAAAATCTTTATTCTCATACGGAAATTTCACATTGAAAAGCAAAACTTGAAAGAAAATTGAATATCAAACGTAAAAACTATTATAAGTCATCATGTAATAAAAGTTCTTTCCATAATATTCATCATCAGAACACAATGAGGCATTAAACAATGTCCTGACTACTTCCTATAAACATTAACAGCAGTTTTCTTATCAAACAGTAAGTTGGATAATAGACTTAACTGATCACATTCACACAAAAACAAAACAAAACGAAATGGTAACCTGATCTATAGTAAAACTAATGATTTCTCAAATATGGTATTTCAAAACGAGAAAGTACTTACTGTTCCGTTGTGCTGTGGGAGTGTGATAAAGAAAGAAGATTAGAATAAACATGATTAATCCTGGCATTCCAACACTTACTTCACTTTTTTAATTTACATGTCAAAACATTTCGAAATGAGATAAAATACACATCGCTTACCGTAAAAGCAATAACATATACATTGTCAATTTGCCAAAGTAGATGGAAAGGTCGCTGCAGTTGATGTAGTCAGGTTAAGATAGGAGGTATGCATGAAAGTACCTCCTTGGATCAACAAAGAGGGCTGAACATTAATCACTGCGTTTAATCTAAACTCGAATCTTAAAAGGGCGTTGCTGAAAGACGAATTGTGTTTACGTTAACTCTCGTCTTAAAGGAAGGAAAAGAAAAGTAAAGCAAATGCATGACATCCAGCAACCTTACCAATCAATCAATGTCCCATCACGTAATGAAGTGATTATATTAATCTTCAATTCAAAAAATAGAATAATGACAAAAGAGACTGTGAGACAGATTGCAGTAGTGATCACATGAGATTATTATGATAGACCAATTACCTTCCGAGCACGCAACGTAGACGATGACCAGGCCTAAAATGATCGACACCCTCATCTGTGGAAGTGTGAAAAAAAGATGGAAACAATCATGAAGGAAGCAAGAAGACTTATACCAAATATATAGCTCACAATCAGCAGATCAATTTTTATTTTAACTATAGCATGTCGCAGACGCTTGGAAGAGACGCTGTGTATAAGGAAAAAACGTTATCTATGAAATTGCATTTTGTCATCTATTGTCGCATTTGCAACACAAGGCATTCTTCCACACAAAGTTAATGAAAAATAGCAGTTAGAGCTATCTGGATCTTTTTAGGATGAGATAAATTTTACTTTCCTGATTCAATCGCGTTTGATAGTGTACTTCATCAGATATGCAACCGTAACAATCAATCAGATTGTGATATGTGCTAACTGAGTCGTCATCACGATGTATAGTATATCACTTTTGTTTTACTAAGTTTTTGTACTGCGTATTATCAAATGGATTATATTGGTGCGGTAGGTTCGTGACATTTTCAAAGATAGACTGGGGGAGGCGCTCGGAAGGAATGAGCCACAACGGGCCGTGCTTCCCGTCTAAACCCATGACCGGTGGAACGATACGATGTCAATGGTGCTGAGAAGCGGAGGGCCGGATGTCGCTCATGAGACATCAATAACTTCATATTCCCCCTCCCCATCTAGGTTTACTGGCACATAATGGACAGAAATGGACAGAGAGGAAGAGACGGAGAGAGAGAGTTCTTTACAGAAAAACTTGACAGACAGGAGAGAAAAGTGAAGACGAAAGAGAAGAGTGGGAAAAAAGAGAGAAATGAAAAGGCAATGGAGGAGAAGAAAGAAGAATAACGAAAGAGGAGAGAAGAGAGGAAAAACTGTGAAAAGACTAATAGAACGGAGCAAAGAGAAAAAAATATTAGAAGAAAGAGGAAAAAGACAGAGCTCCAGATAATAGAAGTTAGACAATTTCAAGTTGCTTTGCGATGTCACGTATTTGATTAATTAAGATAATAAGACATTTTTAACAGATCTCGCTGAACACATGTATGGAGGGTACAGCGCAGGAATACTGCCACTTCGACCAACTTCAACCTCACACCTCCCTGCTTCAACCATGTCAACGTTCGGGGCTGACATCGGCACGTGGATTCAAATGATAGAGGATATTCATAGATACACTCAGATCATATGAGACCAAACGACATGATAGACTGCACAGTTTAAGAAAGTAGGAGCTAAGTCATACTGCAGAGGGAGAATCTCTTGACTGTTGATGGTAGTGCATGTGTGCAAAATTGATACTTAAATTTCAGATGATTAGACTACATACATTTCCACAAATTCAGAAATGTGAATGTAAATGTCAAATGTAGACAAACTTACATAAAGGAAGCAATTATCATTGTCACTCATCATCAGACAAACAAGGTTGAAACTTTCAGTTTGGCAGTATTGCCAACAAGGCATATTTAAATAAAGATCATTTCTCGACACTTGATTGATATGGGCTAGGGAGGGATCAGACCTGAACATGGACCTACAACAGGTCCATGGACATGAAGTTAACGAGACCACACAAGTTGATTCGTTCCCTCATTCGTTATTCCAAAGGTTTGTTTATTCCGCAGGTTTGCTCATCCAAAAATTAAATGAGGTTAATGCATTCTTCCGACGATTCGTTAATCCGAAAATAAAATAAGGCTCTTATTTCGAATTTTCGTTTTACTATTCGAAAATGAAAAAAAGAGGTTCGTCTTCCCGAAGATTCGTTGATACCAAAACAACCAAGTAAGGTTCGTAATTCCGAAGTTATGTTTGTACGCACCTTCTTGTTATGTTCGGATTAATTAACGTTATTTTATTTCCGATTAATGAGCATCCAGAAGAAACCTTGTATCATTTTCAGAATGACCAATCTTTAGGTAATGACGAACCCCTTCGGTTATTAATTTCTTGCTATTAAATACCGTATAGGTTATGGGTAACCATGTACAAGCGTAATTTTATCGTAAAATAAACCAAGCTAAAATGAAAATGATTCTAAGCGTCTTCTTCGGAAGGAGGAATGGGCCATATTGCATTGTTTGCAGAAAGCAATAGTGATTGATTTTTTTTTTCTAGGTGACTGAAGAAACCACAAAGTAAAGAATCATCGTGTGAAATTGGCACATTCGTACAAAGAAAAAACTTGGTAAAAAAAAAAGGAAAAAAAAGAAAAAAATTTGTGCTATCTATATGAAAAGGAGGGGGGTGTATACGGTAACTCTAGTGAAGATGCGGGGTGACGATGTTTTAGAAGCTTTCTTGCTATCTACTGTCGTTGATACCGTTGATGGAGACCAACTACGCAAAATAATCTGACGCGACTGTGATCCGCAATCTACGGTTGGCAAGGTATCTCTATTGGACATCTAAAAAAAAAAGAGAGCATGAGTTAGCGCATGTGGAGATGTACATTAAGTAAAAGAATCCGAGAACCTTTGCTTTGATTGTATCACTGCCAAGAAGTATCTGAAATGGAAGACCCAATTTCCTACACTTGATGCATGGACCGCGAATACAAGGTTTGTGAATTTGAAGAGGATGGACAATTTTGGCAGACATGTAAAATCACCTTAAAGGTCGATTTGCCCCCCTTTTTTTGTACTATTCTCTCCTGGGGAAAATGTCATTCCACACGTTGTTTCTTTTCAGAATTAGAGTTTCAAGAGACTCCTCAACAACCACGATCATGAACTATATGAAGTTAAAAACTGCTTTATGGTATTCCGCAAAGATCACTCGCCTGCATCTCTGAACATTCTTCTTTTCGATATTGCTCTAGAGACTTTCTTTGCAGGTCGATGAGCTGAAAGATGTGATATTCTGGCTAGCGTACTTGGGGGAAGTCACTTGAGACGGGAGCTACCGGCGGTACCTCGGCGCACCGGATGGGTGCATCATGTCGCGTGGCTTTATGAAATGTCGACAAACTTCGGGAACTTTTTGGCGAGAAGCCAGACAGGGAAATACGGAGTGATGCGCTCATTTTAAAGTTCGCGCCGACTCAGTCAACGCTGTGATATTTTCTGCTAGCTGAGCATACTGTTATGGAATGGCAACATGAACTCTTTAGACGAAAAGAAAATGTGATGAGGCCCCGAGACCATTTTTAAGCAAGATAGTAAGTCATTAGAACTACGTTATGATGCTCAAGGTGAGACAATATTTGAACCTTTCAAACATGTACAATTTCCCTTACAAACGAGACAAAAGAGACACCATGCAAACGAATGTTTAAAACCATCCCAAAATTCCCAATATTCTTTAAAAAAATGATGCAGCAATATTGTGTTTCTTCTAACACCGTCTGCAGGATGTATTCACTTCATTTTTGAGAAAATTGTTTCCTGTAAACAACTTTTAACAGTGAAATATTCAATCCAGTTTAATAATCCTACATGCATTATGATATTTATTTTATTTTATTTTATTTATTCAAGATTTCATGCGTGTTCACAAAATAGGAGTGCATACAAAATGTATACAAGTACATCTCATATAGCCAAGACAGAATATATACGATAATATATACGATAAGTATACATTGATAAGAAGCAGTTACAGAAATAGTATACAACTCTAAGAGAGCTACATTATTCAAGGTAACGAACACGCCAAGGAATTGCAACATAAGCTTAAAGCTTGAAAATCGTTGCAACCCCCGTGCACACAATCTATATGCTTGCAAATAGTTTAAATGATGAGGGGGGGGGTATTTACAAAGAGAGGAACATGAGGGGGGAAAGAAGAAATGCATGTGTGGTGCCTATTTGTCCTGTCGGACATTGACAAGAGAGAACAAAAAAAAAAAGAGTTTAAAGTGTCAATAACAAGTCAGTACTTTACAAAAGACGCAATGTATCTTCTCGTTGAGATACAATGCAGATTACACGTCATATTATAACCAGTGATATTTAACCACTTAAAGTAACAAGTGGGATTTAATACAAAATTTTCATTATAAATTGATTTAAAAAGATAAAAATATTATTGATCGCACCTGCTAATCTAAAGTCTTTGCATGAGTTTTGGTGGTGTACAATTCTACAAACTGCGAAGTTTTTGTGCTGCGCTCACATCCCACCATGGATCTTAGTTTGTGCGATGGAGAATGAACAGTGCGTCAGTATGCAATAAAGACGCTCGCTTTCACCTCTCCTTGCATATTCAAACACAATCAAGCAATGTCACGCTTATGCACATGAATTACCCAAACGAGGCTAGAATTACATGACAACGCAGGGTAATTATATCATACACGCTTTCGTGTACAGTATAAAAAAATTCTTCGGCGGAAAGACATGAAATTCCAATGCAATCAAATATAACCGGCACTCATTATCAGCGGCATCTATGATATTTAACAAAATATAAGTTATAGGAAGTTTGTCGGTTCACCATACCTTGTTCTGTTCGGGAGGATTGCAGTTTTTACAAGCTCCACTGCAGCCGACTGCGTCCGCTCTTTATTGCCACGAATAAGACGTTTGGATCAGTGTAAGAAAGTCTCCTGAATTTATTGCTTAAAATGCTTTCTTGATGCTGATCATGAAAACAGACCTTTCTTGCTGACTTTAAAAAGGTCTTTAATATCATTACGGCATTCACGTGTTTTATAGGGTTATAAATGACGTAGTATGTGTGCTGACCAATCCCATCCCTCAGAGGTAATCACGTGTTCAGACTCAGGGGGAAGGTTGTTTTGACGACGAGTACGAGCTTTTTTTTTTTTTTGGTTTCATCAGACCGTCTTCTGCACTTCTTCAGTACAATTTCATTTCTAGTTAATATCGTGACGTCCCTATGAAGATGTTATCACTCAGGAAAGATGGTTACGACTTGTCATGGGAAAAACAGGACCCTGGATTTTGGGAGAAAGAGGGACGTAGGACAGGGTGAGTAGGCAAAAAAAGCAGAAGGGAAGACAGAAACAGATGCAGAAGTTCAAGTGAAGGAGGAGGGGAAGAGAGCTACAGAACTGAGAAAGGTAAAGACAGAGAGATAGAAAGAGAAGGAAATTAGGAATTTGAGAGACAACAAAGAAAAGGAGAGTGAGATTACGACAGGAGAATGAAAACTTAGAGGAGGAGAGAAGGAGGAGGAAAGAAAAAGAAGAAAATGGAAGGAAAAACTGCGGGGGGGGGGGGAGAACAACGTTATGTCATGAAAATTTATCAGGTATTATGAAACTGCTTACAGGGCGCTATGTCCACGTCCATGAAATCCTAAGGAAAGCCGGGACGTTGGCATAACCTTTGAGAGATAGGAAGTTTTAGTCACACTCTCCACAATATAGTCCAAGAAGCCAAACTAGCCTCTGAAGGATATACTTCAGGTCAAACACAGTGTCATCTCAACCGTCCTGAGTCATGATATCCACATCGAAACTCAAAAGGGATTTTGAAGATTTTACAGACATAATTCATTTTTCAACACATATAAAATGCATTTACAAAGTACAGACTTTTTCTTTTCTTTTCACACATGTTGTCATCAGATACAGCTTTTGGTTTGCTTACCACCTACATTGATATGGAGCTTTTCGAATATCACTACAATAAAATAGTCCTCAGAATTAATCAAGCATACACACACATACAGACATAATGTTTATATATTCATATAATAATCATATATATGTATTTATTATACACACACAAACATACACACACACACACACACTATTATGCATTTTTAAAATAATCTTTTTTTTTCTTTCCATGAAAATGGATTTACACAGTCGATTTGACTGTTGTAACAAAATGAACGAAACAAGAATGTAGAATCCTTTTAAAAGTGCAAATTAACTATAATTACCATAAAAATACCTGGAAATGTCTTGCCTAGTTATTTTGACCTTAAATTATCGTGATCAGATAATGACGTACAATCAAATAAAACTGACGAGGTAACTTTTCGGAATCTATTATAAAAAACAATCCAAATTAAATTCTAAGTCCTCCCTATACCCCACATTGACCATGTTGACACATACGTATGGGTGGCATCCCTCCCAACCCCCAAGCTTCCCTAAATTCAGACATCTAACATGTCTAACCCACTTCTAAGGGAATGGGTGTCCTCCATCCCCTCTCGTCCACGAATTCATTTTCTTTTTTTTAAAGCAATCTTCATTACTTTTCAATGAGGTAACATCAATCTTAATTTGAATGTATACAGCAAAAGACAACGAATAAAATCATCGAAACAAAGAATATTACAACAAAACCTTAATGAAATACATGTATTATCAATTCTCTCCTTACCTAAACTCAAAACCACACCGCCGGCGCCAGGTTTTCAAAAATGGGAAAGGGGGGGGGGGGGGGCACTCTTCCGGGTTTCATGAGCTAACAAGCAAAAAAAAAAAAAGAAAGAAAGAAAGAAAGAAAGTGGTGACACATTATTTATTCCTTTATATGGTGAAAAAAGTGCCTCCCGCCCCAGTTCCGCCGGCCTTGAACCAAAAACGCTCTATATGACATTAATTCATTCATACTATAACCCTCCATTTTCCACTTACTTCTATCCCTTTCCTGTATGTCTGCACATGCATACACATACACATAGACACGCGCGCGCGCACGCACACACACACACACATTCACGCAAGAATGCAAAGACCTACAATAATTGCTGACTAACGGAAATATAGTACAAACAACACATCTCTTTAGACCATCAAACTATGTTTTTATTGTTGTTCAGTCACAAATGACAAAAAAAAAAAACAACATGAGTTGGTCAAAATATCAAAATGGTTACTCAGCACCCAGAACTTGAAAGAAAGAACTTCATTTAAAAAACAAAAATAAAAACAAAGCACAAACACAAAAAACCAAAAAGTAGTTCTGTGAACCAAAATGTTAGTAAAATTGACTAAACGCTCATGATTTCAGATAATAAAGTTTTTCTTTCATTCAATCAGTTCCATTTTAAAGCATGATATCATAAGGACATTTTACAAATTTCAAATTGATGCATCCAACAACGCTTTCCACATAAAGCACACAAGAGGCTCATTGGAAATGATTCCTTACAACCATGATTACATTATAGAATATAGAATAACGCTAAAAACAAATCCAGACGTTCATAACTTTACATGGTAAACATGAAATAAAAATGTCAGCAAAACGGACGGCAAGAGCTCTTGATTTTGCATGGTAAATAATAACGAACACACTGGATGTAGTGTGCAATACAAACACTGCATACAGTTGAACCATATCTTGGCCACAGAAAATCTTGCATGCTAAACATTTATGAAGCACATCAGCAACATCAACAACAAAAAACATAATTAAAGACAAATAATTCCAAAGTTTGAGTTAACTGAAACGGCATTCATCGATATAAGACATGACACCACAATCAAAATCTCAAAAGAGTGATCGCTGGGACTAAAGTGACAATGCCGAGTGAGGGCAGTACGTAATAATGGTGATGACGGTTTCTCTCTACAGTACTTAATCATCATTTCGCTACACTGTGCTTTAAAAGATGCAATCAGATTCTTTACATAATTTTGCATTCAAGGGATAAAGAAGATGCATATGCTCTACACAATCCCGATTATATTCCCTCGTAGGTAGTGGTTGAAAGCGTCTTTCGTAAGAGATAGCATGATTCTAAAAATAAAGATTAAAAAAGACACAGCAAACAAATCGGCTAGGCCAGCGTATTATCGGAACACATTTACCTTCCATCGCAGATCTGTATGAAGACATGAACTCGATACATGGAATTGTTTTTGATCCCACTCATTCATTGCACAATCATTATAACGGAACACGATCTATAATTTGTATTACACTCACACCAGCTCCCGATTCAGACTACGTGTTCCATCCAGGGACAACAGAATGAAAACCAAGGAATTCATTCGAACGTGCACCTCAGTCTGCCTTTACGTTGAACTGACTCACAGTCAATTCTAGAACATACTATAGTAGACACTCGCCTTTTCTCTTCATTTTTTTTCTCTCAAAACTAAACACAAAATAGCTTTGTCTCCATGTACCTCATTACTTTTCTTTATCGTAGTCTTGATTTCATCATGAGATTCATGAGATGTTTTCTCATTAAAGTGAAGATACGACCCTAAGACTTTGACATACGTTTTTCACATCTGTTGAGCAGGATTAAATCTCATTCGTACACTACAAATTATGGTTATTGTATTACTTGCAACCTTTTTGCATATTTTCGTTGCCGATGAAAATCTAATTTCCACCTGTTGACAATGCAATACTCAAATCATTCAGTGTTGATGGTTGTGACGCATACTTCATTTAATCCGTTATGAAATATGTTTGCACCAACTGGAGTTTATTTGAAAAAAACATGTAACCTATTAATCAAAGATAAAGTATATACAGTGTATCTGATAAACTTTTGAGCTGTAGAAGGTGAACAGATGGTAGAGTAAGTCCGGACATGCGTATAACATGTAATTTAACAACCACAACAAAAAAGGACAATGCGGTAACTTTTTTTTTCTTCAAAATACAGTGTATACTACACTACACATGAATGGGAAATGTACATAAAATAATGAATTATATAGAAACACTCATGTGAGGTATATCAGGAATATAAATGATGCTGTTAGTTTTGCTTAGTACTGTTAGATTATACTCGAGAAAACTCACAAGATGAAAGTCATACTCAAAAACAAAATGCTAAGTGAAATTTTATGAGGCTACGTGCATTTCTTCATAAAATGAGCTGGAGTTAAAGGACATAATAATATTATTTTCTTAAATTTATGGCAAAGAAAAGGGGAGAGAAAGAGCTAGTAAATGGGGGCTTAAATGGATGGTATAGTATTGGTTGAAGAGTAAAATCAGCTTTTAACTCTTTGCGAGATACTTGCAAATCACTACATGAAATGTTAAAAAGCTTACTAACAACACTCTAAGAGGAATCCGAGGTTTATTTGCTGAAAACGAAAATTGGTTTTGAAATGCCAGAGATATCTAAAAACAAAGTAAAACAGAGCAATCCTGATAAAAGGTGGGTTCCACCTCGAATAGGATTGCTTTGTTTTGGATATCTCAGCAATTTCAAAACCATTATTTTTCTATCAAGCAAACTTTGAATTCCTCATAGAATTATATGCTCTTTCATATTTCATAAGAGGTTTCTCATTATCTCACAAAACTATCATTAGGGAGCTTTAGATTTTAGACGCGCGGACGTTCAAAGGAAAAAAACATGATCTGAGCGTGTGCAGAAGCGCGCGTCAAGTCGATCTATTTTTAGCTTGCGTCGCCTGAGTTTTTCACTACGCGTAGTGGGCTATTTTTACGTCCGCACAGTTTGCAACGTAGAGAGCTACTTCATGCACCGATCATGTGGGGGCGCGATTTTATTTTTTATACGTTGCGTCCCAGCGTAATCTAAAGCTACTTTTCAACGCGACGCAGGGAGAGGAGAACGTCCAGCGCACTCGTCGTCTCAAACGTCCGCGCGTCTAAAATCTAAAGCTCCCTATTAAAACAAGGCAAGTGCCAAATTGTGTCTCGCCCATTCGCGTACAAGAAATTAATGTTTTTCTAACTCCCAGAAGTTCATTGACCCGCCTATGACCTTTGACCTTGTGGTGACCTTCAACTCCCCAAGGGACATTTACCATCCAAGTTTGGTCACAAACAGACAAAGGGATCAAATGTTATGAGCCATAATCAAAACGCGCCAGAAAAACTTAAACAATGGGTCCTAAAAATTTGTTGACCCCTTTCTGTGACCTTTGACCATGTGATGACCTTAAATTCCCCATGGGACATCTACCGTCCAAGTTTGGTCACAAACGGACATAGGGAGCAAAAGTTCTGAACCACAATCGAAACGCGTCCTTAAAAACTTAACATTGGGCCCTAAAAGTTTGTTGACCCCTGTATGTGACCTTTGACCTTGTGATGACCTTCACCTCCCCAAGGGACATCTACCATCCAAGTTTGGTCACAAACAGACAAAGGGATCAAAAGTTATGAGCCATAATCAAAACGCGCCATAAAAACTTAACATTGGGCCCTAAAAGTTCGTTGACCCCTGTCTGTGACAGTCTTGCAAGTAAACTTTAACGTATGACCTCAAATGACCTTTGACCTTATCATGTGACCTCTTATGGCACCATAACATGAAAGTACCCCCAGTGCATCCATCACCCAAGTTTGATTGCCATTGTAGCAACATGTGTCGAGTTACGTGTGATAAGAGAGTCTCGCAAGTAAACTTTAACGTATGACCTCAAATGACCTTTGACCTTATCCTGTGACCTCGAACGGCACCATAACATGAAGGTACCCCAAGTGCATCTATGACCAAAGTTAGGTTGTAATCCAAGCAACTTATGTGAAGTTATTTGTCAAAAGAGAGTCTTGCAGGTAAACTTTAACATAGAAAAGAGAGTCTTGCACATACTCTTTAATATATGACCTCAAATGACCTTTGACATCATCACATGACCTCCGACAACACCATAACTTTAAGATACCCCTAGTGCTTCTATCACCCAAGTGTGGCTGCCATTGCTGTAACAGTTGCCAAGTTATGCATCAGAAGAGAGTGTTGCAGGTAAACTTTAACATTTGTGACGGACGACGAACGACGGACGACGGACGGACGACGGACGGACGACGGACGGACGCCATTTGGATCCCTTAGTCTCGCCTTCACCTCCGGTGGGCGAGACAAAAATGTAGAAAACCTCAAACCTAGTCTCAACCAAAACTGTACATCCCTTTAATTCATGAAGCATGGTTCTTCTTTCGCAAGTATTCTTTTCATGCTCTCGAAAAAGACGTATGCACCGGAGTCATAGCACTCATCCTTGGCCACGCCCTTCACGATGCTGGGCGGGGCCAATGCCATCTCCGCCCCTGACGACATCAGCAGCACCTGGAGGAAGTTGCCACAAAGAGAGAGAGAGAGAGAGAGAGAGAGAGAGAGAAAGAGAGGGAGAGAGAGAGAGAGAGAGAGAGGAGAGGGAGAGAGCGGGTGAGTGTGGTTGTGTGCATTTGTGCGTGTGTGTGTGTGTGCATGTGTGTGTGTGTTGTTGTTTTTTTTTGTGTGTGTGAAAGGGAAAGGGAAAGATATTCATATGAAATTGAACGAAATTCGAATAAAGAATTAAAGAAAAAATCTTGGGGCCTCTTTATTCGTAGTCATAGGCCTATGGGTCTAACATTGAAAAAAATAACTTGTTTGAAATGACGCTTTGAAACGTGTTTCTAAAGCGCGGCTTTCGATTTACCTGTAAGGAGGTTTCAGGCAGGTACCTCCTTGGATTAACAGAGTTATTGTGCTTTACTAGATATTGAGTATTGAAGTCGCTAACTGTAATGACATCCTGAACAGCAGCTGTGTCACAAGCATGGGCGTAAATCCCGGGGGGGGGGGGGATGGGGGATATACAGGGGCGGATCCAGGAATTCTGTAAAGGGGGGGGGGGCGTGACTAATATTTCTGGTGCCACTTCCGGGTTTCATTTCATTTTTTTCTTTTTATTTCTTTTGCTTTTAACGAAAAATAAAAAAAGGGGGGGGGGGGGCGTGCGCCGGTTGCGCCCCCCTCTGGATCCGCCACTGATATATCCCTCCCTGAAATGGAGGAGGGGGATGGCCAGTACAATCATCCCCCTGAAATTTGAGAAAAAAATGGAGGAAGCAGAAATGTGATCGTATCAATTTTGGCATATTGCATGACATTTGTACGCCCGCCTTCAGACAGGTAACAGAGCTGAAGAATATTCTATCTTGTAGGATAATGTATACATAATTTTCTCAAGCGCTCGCTCTCTTCGCTCGCTCGCGAAGAAAGTAATATCGACATAAGGTATGGTCCAGACGTTGACAACGTCAAATAGCATAGGCTTACATGTAAACATGCTATGAAGCGAGCAACTCGGGACCATTTGCAAATTATGTATGAACACAAACAAACAATAACAAAAACTATACCGCCATAATTGAAACCCCCCCCCTCCATTTCCTGAATCATTCCTGAAACGATGATGACTCTGATACATCTATGGGCATACCCAGCGATGATCAGGGGCGTCGAATCTATCTCGGGGGTTGGGGGGGGGGGGGGGGGGCAAAGGGGCATTTGCCCCTCCCCTACGGAAATGTTGGGGGCAGACAAATCATTTGTCCCCCCAAGCAATTCCCGAGATGAGGACAAATCTCGAACTTTCTTTATGGAAAATTGTACAACTACCGCCAGAACTATGCACCGGATCGTTGAATTGCAATCATAAATATGCAAAAGCTCCGCTACTGGGTCCCTTTTGATAGACTTTGTACACTATTGAGATTGACGTTTTATTTCCTTATATTTATCAAAGAGTGTGCAGCAGATCTTTCACTTACAAAAACTCCCTCATATGCAGAGGCGTCGATGGAGGGGGGTGGTTCCCCCGTAAAAGTAATGTGGACAAACAGATCATTTTGCCCCTCCTCGTAACTCCCGAGATGTGGAAACGTTCTTACTTTTTTGATAGAAGACTGTCTAAATATTTCACCCAAAGATAGCTGAATTTCAATTCTGAAAATACAAAATCTCCTTCGCGTAAGAGGGGGTAGGCCTAACCCCTCCCATACCCTCCCCGTTCAGTCATTTCTACTTAATACACTTTAGATTGACAGATTTCAAAATGTTTCATTTAAAGTGTGCACCAGGTCTGTTACTTCAGTTTAAAGAAATGCAAATGTTCCTCGGGTGGGAGGAGATATCTAGATATTTTCAATTAACGGAGGGTTCCACCTAAAAAAATAGTATACACTTGTGGGATTGAAATTCCCCCCAGATTTCATCATAAATTCTAAAAGTGCAAAAGCACCCTCGTATGCAGGTGCGTGCAGTGGCGTAACTAGGGGGGGGGGGGCATGTGCCCCCCCCCCCCACCATCCGCTGGTAAAAAAAGACTTACCAAAATGGTAATTCAAGGGTTTAGTAAAGGGTTTAGTAATTAAAGAGGTATATACTGTCAAACATTGTTCAAAAAGCCCAGAGCCGACAAAAGATTGCGATTCAGCGTGATTCCTGGTTGACATTCGGAATATAAGCAGGATATGCGCAGTGTACTCAGAACATCCGAACGGCAAAAAAGAGTCGCTGCAAAGTTGCGCAATGTGATGTAGAATGTATACACCTTTGTACCTTACGCTTCGTTATATCAAAGCTAGATCATTGATTTTGCAGTGTTGCTTTACATACTTGTCTATATTAAAATGCCTTGCATTGTCAATAATAAGACTTGACCTGGGCTATTTCCGAACTTTTCCATGCATATAAAATACACACACACACACAAACACAAACAATATTGATAAGGGGATGCTCTAAAGTGCAGATTTTGGACATCCTTCCCCCGCGTGGTCACTTCGACGCCACCTCGCTGGTCATACCTCCCCCAATCATGAACATAAACCGACACCCTTGACTACCAGTGGCAGATCCAGGGGGGGGGGGGGGGGCGGAGCGCACCGGGCTCCCCCTTAATTTCCAAAGTGAAAAAATATATCTACAAACGGCCGTTTTTGGACTGTACAATGTCCAAATTTTCAAGCTCGCTTGCTTCGCTCGCTCGCATTTAATCGTCATGCCATTCTCCTGATGTTGCTGCCGGGTAAATTGCCAGCAGTTGCGCCCGGTGCGCCTCCCCCCCCCCTACCTTAATTTTCAAAGCGAAAAAAATATAGCTACAAACGGCAGTTTTGGGACTGTAAAATGTCAAAATTTTCAAGTTCGCTCGCTTCGCTCGCTCGCATTTAATCGTTATGTCATTCTCCTGCTGTTGCTGCCAGTAATTGCCACCAGTTGCGCCCGGTGCGCCCCCACCCCCCTCAATTTCCGAAGCAAAAAAAATAAATAAAAAAAAATATAGCTACAAACAGCCGTTTTGGGACTGTACAATGTCAAGATTTTCAAGCTCGCTCGCTTCGCTTGCTCGCATTTAATCGTCATGCCATTCTCCTGATGTTGCTGCCAGTAATTGCCAGCAGTTGCGCCCGGTGCGCCCCCCTTAATTGCCCAAGCGAAAAAATATAGGCCTAGCTACAAACGGCCATTTGGGGACTGCACAATGTCAAAATTCATGATCGCGTTCATGATTTTCAGTGTAAGAATTAACACAAGAAGTTTATCTAACTGATACCATTTTATAGGCAAAATTGTTCAATAATAATCTACATAAAATGTACTGCTACCTTAAACATGTTGGACTGTTTCGTAAGTCGATAAAACACGCAAAAAATGCATCAAATTGCACCATTTACAACATAAATATGCAAAAAGTTTCACCCTCCCCCTCGCTCGCATCGCTCCCTCGCATCTAACCGCTCCCCCTAAGATCAAATCCTGGCTACGCCGCACAGTGGGCCAGAGAGATACCAAAGTGCGCCAAAAGTCACTTTGGGCACTTGGGATTTTTTAATTTTTGACATGCGCTCTTGAGAGGCAATACTTTGAAGAATATATCATTAAATTATTTGAATCAGG
The DNA here is from genome assembly GCF_040938485.1 of Diadema antillarum. Classification (NCBI taxonomy): domain Eukaryota; kingdom Metazoa; phylum Echinodermata; class Echinoidea; order Diadematoida; family Diadematidae; genus Diadema; species Diadema antillarum. Next base: position 3,208,069 of record NW_027271462.1, read on the forward strand.
TATGTACATTAAAGGGGTATATTTCCTACCTGAAGTAGCAAAATACAATATTTTAAGAGTTTGAAAGCAAATTGTAACCTCTTTAATAAATAAGTAATTTCAACATGTAGTTTTTGAGATATCAACCTGTAATTTCTCCCACATATTTCTCAGAGTTCATTTTACGTTATGAATGCCATAAAAATGCAAAGAAACTTAATGTTCATGAATATTTTACGCTAAATATCCTGGAAAAGAGGCTAATTATTTGTCTTTTTAATATACCCTCATGAAAAGTTTAGATTGCCACGGATTTCCAACTAAATTCTATTACCACCACATTCCCTGATGTCTCAGCTTTAAGCTGATACCAGATTTGGCTGCCACCTTTTGCCACTTTTTGTGTTAGAGCCGATTTTCCGCGACACATTACGCCTATTTTGGACCTTGCAGCCCCTTAGGAATGCTGTTATATCATACGGGGCCGCATGAGGGCGGCATTTTTATTTATTTATTTATTTATTTTTTCCTCGCACGTTAAAAAGGCACAGAAACATGAATAACACTGAATAAGAGGCAAACAGAGTTATAAAATACATGTATAGGGCTAGTCCGGCACCTAAAAGATCCCTCCTCCGAAAATAAAAGAGTACATAATTGCACATAGCCAATGCCATATAGCCATATTGTCCATAATTTATTGTCATAGCCACTACTGTAAACATAGTTACTCCCACTGCGATACATATTGTATGGACACTTGAATACATGTACTTCGATCCTACTCTTGACATATGCAGATAGAACGTCATACACCAAAACACAGAGATTTTATTCTCATTGGCTACTCGTTGGAAGCAAAGTCTGTTGCTTTCCGGCCGCTCAGCAAAGTGTATAGGATCGCAGTTTGTGAATCCGATTGCAGGTCAATGTCAGACATTGCTCGCGTGATCCTCATCGGACGATCTTACCTCATCGGATCATGCCTGACATGTCTGACATTGACCTGATAGGCGACCAATACAAGTCGGATTCACCAGACTGTGATCCCATACACTTTGTGGGTTGTCGATCGGAAGCAAAAAAAAAAAAAACTTTGCTTCCGACGACTGATGAGAAAAAAAAAATCACTGTGGAACGTGGATAAATTTATAATTTCATGTGATAGTGATTTCGATAAATTTTTTATAAAAAAAAAAATCTTTTGTATTATTTTAGCTTTCCCAAGTAAACTTTCATACACGGCAGACTCATTCTTAGCTGCTAAGTCATAACCTTTCATTTTCCTGATTACTGACTTCACAATTTGTTATCTTTCCATTAAAATTAGACAAAATTGTTTTTGCGCTTGTATGAATTGATATGGCATAGGCCTAAGGTTATATATGAAGTAGAGAGATAAGAACTATATCAGAGATTGATTTTATATCTTGCATTTATGTCCTGCTATAGAATAAAGTGAATAAATTTACCCAAACGTAAGCGTACATCATAAACTTATATTCTAACTAGTTTACACGGACAACAGTATCATTTTGCAGTACGTGTGTAATATGGAACTTTCAGCTTAAATTCGATTCTTTTAACGAAACCCGAATGTTTATACACTTTCTATGACATGTAAACATCGTGTATTCAATGGTAGTATATAAGCAGTGTCAGTGAAGGTGAAAAGATAAATTAATCTTTAAAGAAAAAAAAATAACAGCTTAAGATTTGCATTGCTTTATTCGTCATTTACAGACAGATTTTTGGTAGCCAATGAAAAAACAGCATCACAGTGACGTCATATGAGTTTGAAATTATGTTCAATCAATTCTACGCCCCCAATTACCCTTAGACACCAAATTTGGGTAAAAAGAAACCACGGGATATAATTTTGGCGCACTTTGAGCTCATTCTGGCCCACTGTGCGCCGGTGAAAGGCCCCACTATTTAGTAGGCCTTCACAGTGATGTCGCACAGGCAGAGGTACAGCTAAAATACCTCGATGTAGTCATTCAATTATCTATAATATTTCTTTTTCTTACTTGTTTTTAGCATTTTATTCAATTTATTTGGCCATTATTCAGGGCTGCGCTACTTTTTTTTGAAAGGGGGGGGGGGGGTGGGGGGTGTCAAAAATCGCCTGTCAGTCAAGAAGAAAGAACATCAAAAGACAAGAGAAACAACAATAAAAAAGTCTTCATACTTTTAAGGTCTGATTTTCCGCCGAAAGTCGGCCGACAACCAAACAACAAACACACAAACAAACAAAAACAAGAACAAAAAGTCTATATATTTTTGCTGCCACTTCCCTCCCACTTTGCATGGAAAAGAGTGGGACATTTGATCCCTGTAAAGTGTGTGTGTGTGTGGGGGGGGGGGGGCATGCTTCTCTCTCTCTCTCCCCCCCCCCCCCCCCCCCCCCCCCCCCCCCCCAATAGGGCTGCGCCGGTCCGGTTATGGGCTTGTAATCGTGGTGATGGTGACTATCGCCGATCATTCCCCTCACTCCTCAGTACGGATTTACGCCGTTGGTCAAAAGCATCATGACTTGTCAAGCAGATCAATCAAACACATGATTCTAGATACGTTTAAAAAAAAATATAGCAGTACTCAGCAGGACCTTCACATTCGTCTTCCACCATTTGGAATTGGCTTGCTATAAATCGAAAAGCTTGTCTGGATGGTGCGATTTTCCAGGAAATCGAGCCGTTTTGTAATTATTGCCACACAGTTCCTCTTCCATTTTCTCTTTTTAAAAGGAAAACACTAAGAGATCAGTCTATTTATCAGGCTCGACTGCCTTTAGAATAATCATCATTGCTTTACAGTTAAATCACCGAAAATGCTTTTAAAGAGATCAATCAGTGCTTTGATACAGCCCATCTGGATGGTGGCCTGTACTATACAGAAAGAAGAAGAGGAAATTTTGGTGAAGATTTGTGAGCAACGAATGTGAAGCTTTTGAGTGTATATATATATATATATATATATATATATATATATATATATATATATATATATATATATTATTTGTGTGTGTGTGTTTGTGTGTGTGTGACTGATATTACTTTTAATCGTGACCTATATGGTCCTATTTATTGTTTCATGAAGCATGTAAACCTGTAAAGTGTTACGACTCTTTAGGTCATGACCGATTTCTCTAAAGAGTTCATCATCCTCCTTGCTTTGATTCTATGTTTATCTAACCATGAAAGGAGCTTCACTTCAATTACATCATAATGAACATTTTTTCATCAACGAATTGCATCTTGCTAGTCAGCTGATCCCTGTATGTTTAGTCTACATCCTCTTCAGGAACGTCATATTGTTTCACAGAAAGCCCAAAACAATTCTGTGTTCTTTCTTATCCTATAAGCGGATGATACTTTTGGATTGGAACGACACTTATTATTTTCGTTGTACTATCTTTAGTACAGCGTGTGATGAACACCATAGCAATTGACATAATTATATAGGAGCCATTTCAGCCATGACATCAAACTTAGTTAAGATATAATATGACTAATATTGTGATAACCTGTTCATGCTCAGGGGCGGATCCAGGAATTTTGTAAAGGGGAGCGTGACTAATATTTCTGGTGCCACTTCCGGGTTTCATTTCATTTTTTTCTTTTTATTTCTTTTGTTTTTAACGACAAATAAAGGGGGGGGGGGCGTGCGCCGGTTGCGCCCCCCCCCCCCCTCTGGATCCGCCACTGATGCTTTATGATTTCTTTGCTCTTATCATTGACTTCACCGAAACTAACCTGTAAGCGAGCAGCTCTTTCTAGGTAGTACAACAGGTCAAAGGCATCGCAAGCCCGCTTCCCCACCGCAAGGACGCCGTGCTGAGCCATCATGAGAACCTGCTTGTCACGGAGAACTTTAGCCAGTCTGGCGCCCTCAGTGGCGGCATTGGCAAAGCCGTCGTACCCGTGGTCGTAGGCAATCAAGTCCAGGAATCGCATGCTCACCTGGCTCATGGCTACTTTGAATGGTTCGGGATCTTTCATGCATGCTGAGGTATACAAGTGAAGAGTTTCATTGCAAAATGGGCTAAGCGCCATTTTGTGTCCATCGTCAGATAGAGCTAATTAAACCGTTCCAATGATACCTCACTTGCAACCCAAGAAATATTCTAGAAATTATGATTAAAGATATCCCATTTTTTTATTACTAGTATTATCTTTGATTTTAGCAGCTTTAATCACAAGTATCTCAACTTAACAAGTATGGGATTTTGCGATAAAACTCTTTAAATAGATGAGGAAAATAATAACTCGATTTCAGGACCATTTCTATTTGGTTGATTAATCTGACTTGCTACCTAGAGACATGTTGCCAGCAGGCTGTCGAGATCGACAATAACAAAAAGCAACTTTTTGGAAAAAAAACCCCACAACAACCCAACATGTCATTTCCCAAATTACAATACGTATTCAGGTTTTTAATAAGACCTTGTTCAGGCCTGCCCTTCAAGAGATGAATTACGAAATTCTCAAATACAATAAGAAGAGTAACCAGCAGAATAAATGCGCGTTTTGCCAGTGCTCAAATCTTATTATCAACATAGAAAAACATCGATGACCTTTGAATGTGAGCAATCATACTGATGTAAAGAATCATTAAAAATCATAACATTCAGGAAAATTGTCGATATCCGGTGTTATGCTATGGTACACTGTAAAAACATCGGTGTCAGATTTAATACCATGGGTGTTAAATTTAACACCGATCAAGTGCTGATAGAGGACCGCACCCACAGGTGTAGAAAATGTATTGTGATGGTGTTGAAAAGTGTTCAGCTGGCACTTCGTGGTGTTAATTTGACACTGTATCTGGTGATATTTTTGACACTGTGCTGGTGTTAATTCTATAATGACGCCACATATGGTGTTGATTTGATATTGCTGGTGTTAATGTCAATGGTATAAACACCCGTCCAGCTTCAATAGGAGACCCACACCAACTGGTGCTACTGTGGTGTAAATGTGTTTACACATTTTTTCAAAAATCAAGTACTTTATCAGAAAATTCTTGATCGTCTTCTTGAAGTTCAAAATCAACAAGAAGTGCTTACTAAGAAACTCTTAAAAAAACAATTTTATATTTTGAAATGACACCCGGACTAGGAAGTGGCTAATTCATTGGCAATATAAAATTTAGTTTCTTCTTCCTAACATCATCAGTTACATACCGACTCTTTAATAGCTGTTTTGGAATAATTATGATCTCATACCTGTGTTACGTTTAATCTGATTTTTATCAAATGTTCCCTGTCGTGCAAGTAAAATTTTACTCTTTTCTTCAGACTAACATTGGAATGGTCCGGAATTCCCCTTTTGAAGGATCTTACCAATTGCGGTAGTGTATGGCTGATGAGTGTGGAAAACTGATGTCACCCCGTCGACCGGATATCTAGCGTTATGAATAGGCCTGTGGATGCTGCTCGCCGCTATGTTCATTTCGCCCTCGCCCTCTATCAACTCGCCCGTGAAGAAGTCCACCCCAAGTAGACGTGAGGCTGTGACCTGCAACATGGATGACTCTTGAATAAGATTGTGGTAGACAATGTCCGGAGAAAAAGAACATGCACCAAGGCGTCTGGTTCAATAATCAAACTAATCATTATTCTTTGTGTGTGTGTGTGTGTGTATTGTTGCATTTGTAGTGTTCATGTTTGTACTCCAGTGCCTGTCTTGCATCTTGTTTGTCTGTTAGTCTAGTCTGTCTTGGATTCAGACACTTTACTTAGGTTTTAGTAGCTTTATCAGCCCCCTAAAACAAATTATTTTTATGAATACAATTCTAGTTTATTTTGTAATTGATCTATCAATATGTACTGAATTTGATGACCAATCATTTTTTTGGTATGTACATTGAATATAGTAAATTGTGGGACCCATAATCTAAAAGCATTGTTATTAGTAGGTCCCCAGGCTACATCCTCCAATTTCTTTATCACCAAAATGACGTATTTCTGCAACCCCCATCAAAAGCATAATGTCTCCTTTTTTATTGATTACGTATGTTGACATTTATTTACTTTCGTTAAAATTGTGCGTATATATTTTTTTTTGCTAGAAAAAAAACAGAGGCCATCACGCAGTGGTCTTGAAAAGACTCCTCATGTTCCAATTTCTTATGTATAAAACTGATATGGTGAGTCACATGGTCATAACGTTATCAAAGAAGTACCAACAGATGAATTGCACTGTTTATGTGCATCGAGAGCCCATAGACGGGACTGGGAAGTGAGCAACAAAACAATGATAATAATAATAATAATGATAATAATAATAATAATAATAATAATAATAATAATAATAACGATAACACAAACAACAAATGTTGAAAGATTCCTATCTTAGGACACATTTTTTTTTCGACATAAACAGGTATTTATCTTTATGTAAGTGCTTGTGGTTTATTGGGTTGGACGGCAATACCTCCGACGTGTTTGCATCATAATGTTGTCTCATTACCTGCCATGTGTCTCACGGTTTTTTTCTGGCAGAAGCCAGACGAGTAAGACAGGAATTCAGCGATTGAAAAGAATTGCTTTTCACTTCTTTTCCATACTACAGGGTGGCAAGGCAGACAGGCAGGCAGACAGACAGACAGACAAACAAACAAACATCTATTCTTACCTCCTTCCAGTGTAGTCCGTACGGGATGACGAGCATCACGTCTTCGTCTCTAACTCGAGATGGCGCCCTCAGGGTCAGATGGTTGCACACTCCCTCGCTGAGATCGTAGAAATCCAGGGCTCTGTATGCTGCCGCCAAATCCACGCGTGCTTGGTGATTGGCCGCCTCTCGACTCGCTTGTTCTTTGTTCAGCCTTGCATCGATAGGAAATTACAGGTTGACATGATTTTGGTTTGGTTTGGTTCGGTTTGATCTGGTTTGGTTCATTTCTGCATTATTGCTTTCTCCAAGCACAACGGCAGATCGATACGAGATTTTGATAAAAACAGCTGGACTGTACAGGAGCCTATTCCGACACAATCATCAGTTCTGTACTTTGTACCTAAACATCGCTTGACGAGGTATAGGCTCCGAGATGTAAACAGCTGACTCAGCAATATGCAATATAGAGGTGCAATGAGACCTACAGACGTGACACGTCATGATGGTTATCCTCATGTCCAAAACAATCTTTTGCGCTTGAAGGGTATAACATTTTTGCGAATAATAGACCTGATCGCTCTGGTGGTGCAGTCGCTTTTTATGTTTCAAACTGTTTTGAATGCACTGTACATGAAGAGCTTAGCAAAATGAATGACATTGTTGAGTCACTTTTCATTGAGATTACTGTTCCTGGTAATAAAAACATTGTGATAGGTATTATTTACAGACCTCCACATTCAAACAACAAAGATTTTTTATCGTATCTCACTGAACTTCTTACCAACCCTTTATCTATTAACCCAGACTCCTTTATATTCGGTGATTTCAATATTGACATGATTGATTTGTTAAAACACACAACGGATAACATCTCGGGAGAATTTCTTGAGACATTCTTATCCTCTTCCTTCTTACCTCTTATTTCAAAACCGACTCGCGTTTCCCGTCAGTCGGCCACTTTAATTGACAATTCATTTAGTAATGTTTTAACCCTTTCAGATTCGTCGATAAGTTTATCAGATATCACTGATCATTTTCTATATAATGACGCATTTTAAACTTAACCATAATTGCAATAGTTCATCCCAGCCAAATTTGAGGTGTAGGGTAACCCAAGAAAACTTGTCTTCCTTTTGTGCTTCTTTAGATGATCTCAGTTGGGATTGTGTGTTTGATACTGATGACATTAATTTGGCTTTGAATAATTTTTTGGATATTTTCAATAATCATTTGGATATTTACATTCCTGTAAAAGAAAGGATAAACGAGGGAATTATAAATCAACACCAAAGCTTCCTTGGATTTCGAAGTCCATTTTGCGTTCGATGAATAGAAAAAATGAATTTTTTATGTATTTGAAATGAAAAGAACTGAACAAGCACGATTGAAATATACCTCGTATAAGAATACCCTTATTAAGATAATACGTATTGAAAAGAAAAAATATTGTTATAAGCAATTAGAAAGATATAGATGTGATATAAAAAGTACATGGAATGTATTAAAACAAGCAATGAATGTATCAAATGAAAAGTTTGGTATATCGAAAATAAGATTTAATGATGAAATTATTGATAATTCTGCGGATATAGCAAATATTTTTAATTCATATTTTACAACAATTGGAGAAAACATCGCTCAAGAAATTCCTGAACAAACATTTCTCTGATTTTTTAAATCAGTATGATATGCATTCAATACTTTTTACTCCTGCCACTAGATAAGAGGTTACTGATATTGTATCTGGCTTGAAAAGCAAAAAAAAAAAAGTTCAGGTTATGATGACATAAGCAATATGATTTTGAAAGGTGTTATATCTTCTGTTGCGGATCCTTTGGCACATATTTTTAATTTGTCAATGTCAACGGGTGTGTTTCCAGAACAAATGAAAATAGCTAAAGTTATTCCCATATATAAGAATACTGATAAGTTAGATATAAGTAATTATAGGCCTATTTCTTTATTATCCTGTTTGTCCAAGATTTTAGAGAAAATTATATGTAAAAGAACGTTGAGTTTTCTGAAAATGTATGGTGTTTTTACAAATTCGCAGTTTGGGTTCCGAGAAAAGCATAGCACCTGTCACGTTTTGTTAAATTTTGTTGATAAAGTAGCACATGCTTTAGACGATCACTCTCATTTGATTGGTATCTTCCTGGACTTCTTCAAGGCCTTCGACACTATAACTCATGATATTTTACTATACAAGTTGTCTCATTATGGTATAAGCGGGAAGGCCTTGGAGTGGTTCAGGAGTTATTTAACTGATCGCAAACAATATATTTTTTTGAACAATCATAACTCTGATATGAGAGAATTTAAGTGTGGCGTCCCACAAGGTCAAATGCAAATGTAAATATGTAAACGTATCAAAATAATGTATTCAAATGTTTTTTATTCACATGAAGACCCAAATACCCTTGTGCAGACAGTTAATTCTGAGTTAAAAAAATTATGTGAGTGGATACGAGCAAATAGTAGAGCAGATAAGCAGAAAAATTGTGTAAAATTTGACTAAAGCATGAAACTTTCACCAGTGTTAGTACATGTTATAAGATTCATTTTAAGATCGGGAGGTAAGTCTGAATTGACCTCTGATGACCTCCAAAGGTCAATGACCTCAAAATTTGATAAAAATAGATATTTTGCGTCATTGATAAATGTTAAAATGGTAGGTCCTAATGATGTACTAAAAACTCATTTTTTGTTAAAGTGGAATTGTCTTCATGTTTCATAGAACCCTGACAGGTTTCTACCTTTGTCCTCTGATGACCTCCAGAGGTCAATGACCTCAAAATATCAGAATATTGATATTTTGTCATTGATTAATGATAAACACGGCAATGATGTACTAAAACCATGTTTGTTTGTTTGTTTGTTTGTTTGTTTTTTACAGTGGAATTGCCTCAATGTTCCACCGATCCTTGACAGGTTTCTACCTTTGACCTCTGATGACCTCCAGAGGTCAATGACCTCAAATTATCAGAATTGTGATATTTGGTGCAATTGGTTGATGATAAAAATGATAACGATGTCTTAAAAATTTTGTGTTACAACTGAATCACTTTCCTATTCCTCAGTTCAAGGGAAATTATTTACATGTCTCTGCCTTTGACCTCCGAGGACTGTGACAGGTCAATGACCTCAAAGTATTACAATATTGATATTTGACGTATATTCACTGGTTAACTGTATACCTGGTGTGCAATCAATAGAAGTGTCTCCTCATTCCACAGAACATTGGTCATTACCCTGTGTATATCCAACTTTGACATCTAAGGACAATGTGAGGTCAGACTTTTAGAATATCAAAATTTGTGTAGGATTACAAGTATTTGTGTTTGGCTTCTTTGGTTTAATCCTAAAAGTTTAATCATTTACAAATCACGCCTTGACGTTATAATCAAAGCATGTATGCATATTCCACAGAGTACTGGTTCATAGTAAAAGGTTTCAGAAATGTGAGCGGTCAATTACTTCAGAAATGAAGCTCACGTGTCTTCAGTGATGGCAGTGACCTCAAATACCGTATGTCCCCCCCCCAAAAAAAAAAAAAAAAAATTACAACGGGACCCTCCGCAATGATATCTTTAAAAATATCGAATCAATCTAAATACAAATTCAGGGTATGAAAACTGTACCTCATTGCCCACATCTTACAGGAAACCCCATTCGATTTGCTTCAGTGGTCAAAGAGAAATGAGGAATTTTATAGAAGATGTCAGGAATTTCTTCCCTCCAAGTTTTGTCTATTGTATTCACACACAGAATCATCGAAGTACTAAACTTGGAAGAATCAAACTCATGACATGCTTTACAACAATCCCCATTTCTCTGTGACCGCTTAACCAAATCGAATGGGGTTTACTGCAAAATAGAGCTAAAATTTTATATTTTAAGACCCTGGAGTAGCATTTAGACAATTTAATCATATTGTGTGTTATCAATGCGAAAATCTAATTGTATTTATTTATTTATTTATTTATTTATTTTTTTTTTTTGGGGGGGGGGACATACTGTATAATATTCATGTTTGGGTTAGTTATGCAGCCTAGCTTGCATGAAATTATGTGCAACATTATCAAATTTGCACTGGACAAAATTTGTACGCTTAAACATGGAAAGTGGGGAGAGGAGTACCATATTTTGGGTTGATGCTTTATAGTATGTGAACAGGCATATGGCAAAGTCCCTTGAACTGGATAAAAGGGTGAAAGATACTAACCAGAAAACAACAGGCCCACCTCATCAGGTGTACGTCACAAGTCAAACAACTCAAGAGTCGTACAGCCCATGAGTTACGCAGCTCACGAGTCATACATCCTGTGACCTAAACACTAGATGAACAAGGTCCATGAGCTCGACATCAAATATGATAGGCCCACAAGCTGTGCGGTCCACGAGCTCGACACTCGAGGAAAACTTGGCACACGGTACGAGATTAATATATGTATTTCAGATAGCTTAATCTATTCAGTGTATAGGTCTTGTGGACCCCCCCCCCCCCCCATGTGTCGAACTCTTATGGGCCTGGTTTGCCTAAACTTATAGTGTCGAGCTCATGGGCAATGCTACCTAGTTTCGAGCTCGTGGGCATGGTTCCGATGAATGACTCATGGTCCTGAAGCATACAGTGACGCCATGGACCATTTGGAGAGATACTGTGAGGCCTAACATGCACTCCACATTAGTAATCCTGTGTCTTGCTATTGTCATCCACTTAAGTTTAGGTCATTAAGTCAGGCAACTTGGGGCATTTTTTTTAATGACATCTTTAGGTACCTCACTTCCAAATAGGAGTGGAACTACTATACTACTAAGGGCTATCGAAAGCCGTTTAAACAGGGGAAAGTTAATAAACGCAGCCTGGTCAGAGGCTGCGTTTATTAACTTTCCCCTGTTTAAACGGCTTCCGATAGAGGCTGCGTTTATTAACTTTCCCCTGTTTAAACGGCTTCCGATAGAGGCTGCGTTTATTAACTTTCCCCTGTTTAAACGGCTTTCGATAGCACTTTCCAAAGCCCTTTAGAAACGGCTTTCAAAATAGTTGCGTTTATCAACTCTCTTCGCGAACACGATTTTTTAACTGGCCTGTCACTGCACAGCTGCATTGCGCTATTCGACCCGAGGAGAAGTACAAGTACTGAAGTACAAGACTACAAAGCCGTTTCAAAACAGCTTTGCGTTTATCAACTTCCAAAAGGCTTTTACAAACAGGTTTCTGAAAACCTGTTTAGGAAACCTGTTTGGATAGCCACATATTTGGGGCTTTTGAAAAGGCTTTCCTAAAGGGCTTTCAAAACAGCTTTGCGTTTATCAACTCGTAAAAATTCCTTGAAAGCTGTTTGGATAACCTGTTTCTGCCGAGAAAGGAGAGTTGATAAACGCACCCTTTCGTAAAGGCTTTCCTAAAGGGCTTTCAAAACAGCTTTGCGTTTATCAACTCGTAAAAATTCCTTGAAAGCTGTTTGGATAACCTGTTTCTGCCGAGAAAAGGAGTTGATAAACGCACCCTATGATGGGTGCATTGCGCATAGAGTACAGGGTGCTTGAGATGATAAGAAAGCTTCTTTTTGACTCGCGGGATAGGCTACAATCCTGTCACTGGCAAAGGTTCTGAATTATCGGATCGTGCTCAGTCTGCATACAGTGAGCTGAACACCATATCAAGTATACGTGTGCAATGATTGTGTGTAAGGATATGGGAAAATGCATGGAGAAATCAAAATACATATGTACATGTTTATGTATTTTACGTGGAATCAGTTCCCGTCTGTTGTCTTCATCAATCTTGCAGTGTTGTTGATTATTATTTTCTCTCTCCATCACAAGTATAATATGGAACGTGTTGATTATTTCACGTGAAGTTGTGATGTCGGAAAATGCGAGGCTGTATTGCAGGTGGCCTATTGCAGGTGGCCTTCAATTTGTTTTTCACATTATATTGACATGTTTAACAGACTGTAACTCACCAAGATGCCTCTTGAAATGTTTTGAAAAACTTCTGCTTGATTTCACACGAGCGGATGATTATCAGTTGTCTTTCTGCTATCATCGTGTGTGAAACAAAGTATTGTTCCTCTTCAAAATTAATCTGCAATTACTGTTGGTGCTTTATATTCCAACCCACCTCCAGAGCTCCAGCCTAGACATCCGTAGGCGTTGTGGTGTAGAGCGGGATCTGAACATCTCTCGTGAAGCGAGACTTCTCTTTTTTCTTTTCTTTTCGCCACTAACAATGTGAAACAAAGTATTGTTTCTCTTCAAAAGATAGCGTGCCAATTAATCTGTACTTAGGTTGATGCTCTAAACAAGACATTCCAACCCACCTCCAGCTTAGATATCCGTAGGCATTGTGGTGTAGACATGGTAGAGCGAGACCTTTCTTTTCTTTTCCCCAATAACAACTTAGTTCAGCAGGAAGCATAGAAGCATTCGCACGTACTGTTTACATTTCCCATCGCATGCTTTGAACATCGGAATTTTCACGTACACATTTTCCCTAGAATTTTGCCAAGAACTTTTCAACACAATACATGTTCAAAAGAAACCATTTGGTTCATACATAATTTGATTAAAGGGGCTTACTTATCACCGTCCACGTACTCGAACAGTTTTCGCTATTAAAGATACAAGTATGTTTACAAGACTGCAAACAGTAGAATGATTTGCCCCTTAACAAATAAGACTACATCTCTTGAAATGTCTTCAAACGTAAATTAAAGTCATTCCTCTTGAACGATTTCTCTCTTATATATACACACATATTGAAGAGTTTGTTCGCAAAAACCGATAAGTCCATATTTGCCAAGTGGAGATATTTGCGATTAAAGGTCAAGAAAAATAAAGAGAACAATAAGAAAATTTTTGCTTCTTTTGACCATAACTTCAAAAATGTACCTTCATATGTAGTGACCAATATATCATTTAAAAGGTATTATTTTGTACTTTATGACAGAGACCGTACTTCAAAAACTTCAAACATGGACTTATCGGTTTTTGCGAACACACTCTTCATATATATATATATATATATATATATATATATGAAGACAACGTCATTATTGTGTAAGTTCCCAAAAGCTCCTTACGACTTTCTCTGAGCCGGCGACCATATTATTGTACAGATACATAGATACTGGATATGTCATCACATTTACAGTTTGCTACTCTAACTGATTTCTCGGCTCAAACATGTTTTTTTTTTTTTTTATAAGTAATTTGCTAACAAACTTCCTTTCCCTAAAGCATTTCATTGGCTCAATCTTATATTGGGGTGTGGTGTTCACTAGAAATGAATTCTTTATTGGTGGGGCTAAGACCCCCCCCCCCCCCCCCCCCCCGGCACCTCCCCTTAGCCCCACCGTCGGTACGGGACCAAGCAAAAATATGGAAGTGTAAAAAGCCCTTTATCTGGCAGGAGGGCGACCTTCCAGCTCAGAAGATCATTTACGTTTGGGGATCAGAGGGTAAGAACACGCCATCATGTCATTCCCCGTAATTTGGGTGGGAATTTGGGAATGAAGAGCCATTGGAACTGACCACTAGCGGGGAAAGTAGCCAATGTCTAACTTATAAATTCCTATGACCATAAACTTTTCTTGGGAGAGGGGGTTTCGACAAAAAATAGCTGGAAGGAAGATAAACGGTTTCATAAACTCCAAGAAGGGGAAAATACTGAGCATATTGACGTCACAGGGTCAAATGCAGTGTTCTGTTTTCTTTTACTCTCTATCCTATTATATTCTATTCTATTCTGTTCTATTCTATTCTTTATTTTATGTGCTAGTAGCCATCTGGGCTACGTTGTAAAACAGATGTTTGTGTTGTACATCCTCTAAAGATCACCAGAGGTCAAAGGTAGAGCCCTGTCTGTGCTCTTTGGAATATGAAGACAATTTCATTGTAAAACAGATATGCATGTTTTGCACATTTTAACCATGTTTATCATTAACTAATAACATAACAGATCAATATTATGGTATTTTGAGGTCATTGCCCTCTAAAGGTCATCAGAGGTCAAAGGTAGAAACCTGTCAATGCCCTGTGGAAACGGAAGATTTGTAGTACAAATGCATTATTTAGTGCAGCGTAACCAAGATCTAGGCTTATCATTCACAAATGCCTCCAAACATCAATATTCTGATATTTAAAGTTCATTGACCTCTGGAGGTCATCAGAGGTCAAATCAGACTTACCTCCCGATCTTAAGATGAATCTTATGGTATGTACTAACACTGGAGAAAGTTTCATGCTTTAGTCAAATTTTGCACAATTGTCATGATTTTGAGGGCTTAACTGCTCTACTAAAATAAGTTGTCTTTAAATATCCAAAAAACAAAATATATGCTTTTCAGTAATACCTTCAATAATTTGAATATGGATATTTGTTTTGGCGATGCTGTTTTAGAAAGTGTTTCCAATACCAAGTTTCTCGGAATCACAGTCGATAATAAACTTTCCTGGAAATTTCATATTGATAATGTCAGTAAGAAAGTTTTACGTAACATAGACTAAAATTGTCTATTCCTCAATATTCGTTGTTTACATTGTATCCATCTTTGATATTACCCTATTCAAATTATGGAATTTTAGTATGGGGGAATACTCATCAAATATTATTGGATTGGGTTTTACTGCTACAAAAGAAGGCTCTTCGCATTATTTGTAACACCGTTCCATATTTTCATACAGATCCTTTGTTTTTTGATAATAAGATTCTGAAAATTAAAGATTTGCTTTTGTTTCAACTCGGGCAATTTATGTATACTTATGATAATAACTGCCTTCCGTTTATCTTTAACTCCATGTTCATGCACAACCGGACATATCATGGATATCCGACCAGACAGTCAAATGGTTTTCATTTACCTTTATTAAGAACCGTGCTTGCTCAACAGACTTTCATTTATGTAGGTCCAAGATTTTGGAACTCCCTTCCCATGGGCATAAAAAATGCACCGTCATTGAATTCTTTTATAAAAGAGATTGAAGATTTTTTCTTTTGAAGTCTTATAATGCAACCGAATAAATATAATTCTATAATGTATTTCGTAAGCATGACATTTTTCTCCTCTTCTTTCACTATAGACTGCGTTCTCTTGAGGCATCGACCATTTTTTACTGCGTTTAGCATTTTTGTATTCCATACGTGCCCTCACGGTTACAGTCTGTTCCGCTGGAAAGCAGCTCGACGCTGTTTCACTCTCGAAAACGCTTGGCTATTTGTCTCTGTGGGCTTCGCCCCTTGGTGTATGCATCAGAATAATTTAGGTTTTCTCTCTCTCTCTTTCTCTCTCTCTTCCTCTTCTCCCTATTTTCTGTTCCCCTTTTTCACACTTTTGCTTTTTCTTTCTTTCTTTCTTTCTTTCTTTCTTTCTTTCTTTCTTTCTTTCTTTCTTTCGTTTTCTTTTTCTTTTTTTTTCTATTCCCGACTTTCCCAGTTTCCCGCACTCTGTGTAGTTGTAAGTTTTTCATCCCCTTTACTTCTCCTCCTTCCCCCTTTCCCTCAGAGGTACCCACATGTCACAAGCATAGTCTTCTGAGTGGGTACCTCCACTTTTTTTTTTCACATAGTGTATAAATAGAGTGTTTCTTTTGTACTAAACATGTAGACATGAACATGTTGTTATCCCTGCATGTCTGACTATATTATCAACGACTCGCATGTCAAATGTATCATATTGTTTCTTGTACATTCTGTTGGAAAAAGTTTGAATTTGAATTTGAAATTGAATGATGATGCAAAGGGTACAGATATTGTGACGACCCTGTTATGTTAAACATGACTGTCGGAATAGATTTCCAAAGATTGATACGACTTGATGATCGCAATATAAAGGATGCACATTCGCGTCTGCACGAACACTAAACTGGGTGCGTGGTATAAACAACGGGGATATGTGATAAGCACAATAATACTCTGCTTCAAGATTGATTAATTGGCGTCTGTACATGTTATTCTATGTCAGTGGCTGTACTGAGAGTAATTCTACGCCACGTTTCGTCGACTTCAACAAAAAGATTAAAGCAGAATGTAGGAACTATACGAAGTGCTATTAAAACCGGACAAGGGAAACAGAGTTATGAAATTCAAATTTAAAAGATTTTCCCTTAATTGTGGTACATGTATTGGTCGTAACCACACACAAAAATTAGGAGAGGCGAGAGTGCTATCTTATTACCACTCTCACTAGTTTCTTTCGTGCAGAAACATGGCACTAGACATGTTTCTGGTAGACAGCTTTCACGACGACAATACGACATGGTGATCTGATGTTAAGGATACGTCAATACGTTCCGATTTGGTGTAAACAATGAGCACTTAGTGAAGTGTTATGTACAGCTCTATCGAAATCTTATACAGTGATGAAATCATAATCTGTTGTGAATTGCATACGATGTGATTGCGACAAATCTCACGGCTTCCTGAAAAAAAATCAAGGTTTTAAACGCCATATCTTTCAGTAGTGACGTCACTGTCACAATGCAAAGCGTTATACAACGATATAAGGGATTTTTCACATACAGTAGGAAACTCATTTCATTTCTTTCGAAGAGTACAATGATTTCCTCCACTCTTTTCTTATTACTGACATAACATACTTATGTTAAGGTTCATGTTATTTTGTCTGCCATTTAAGGGAGGTAAGTCCAGAACTCGTCTATTATGCCATAAAAATAAAATGTATGGAATCTTCTTTATATTTCCTTTTCTTCTTTTTTTTTCCACTGCAGTACTACTGTAGTATCACGAGCTATTGTATAGCATTACTAGCCATGAAGTTCATGTTGCACGCTCCGCGTTCGACCATGGAGCTCCTTATGCAGTTATATAGCACCATGGTTCGACTGTCAAGTGATGTTGTATACATAGTCTGTTGACCTGCATTTCACTTTTAGGAGGTATCACAGTACCTCCTCCGTAATGATAAAGAATAGTCTTCCACACACAAACACAGACAGGTAGACACATACCTATACATTCACACATAAGCACACAGGTCTCATCTGTATAATGGCCAAAACTTTTTTTTTTAATCTATGAAGTTACGATACTGATGAGAACTAAAAACTCTTACGTCTTGGTTCCAGTGGCCGATGAAAGGCACCTTCTGCAGACGACGGGGTTTCGTTTCTCATGGCGAAGACTGCAAAGAAGATACGAACACCACTGAAACTTATAAAAAAAAATTCATTTCATGAGTAATGAACATGGATCAGAAGGAAACATTCATATTATAGCTATAACGAGAACGGTAAGCAAATAGTCAACGTTGGTAAAGGTGATGGGACAAACTATCACTTCCGAGGCGATCTGGATGTAGCTATCTTTCCGAAGCGCAGCAGAGATAAGATAGCGTACACATTCAGATCGCCGAGGAAGGGATAGTTTGTCTCATTGCCTGAAACTAAAAGCTGATTATTTGCTTTATATTCCACATCTAGGGTTCTAGAAATTCCCATTTTATTCCACATCTGAAGCTGTTTTAGCTGTCTTTAGGTATCCTTAGGGCTTAGGCTACGTGTGCGCGTAGATGACAAAACAATGAATTTGCTGCGCGCACCGCGCGGCACCGAAGTGAAAGTGCGTTGCACTGTGTATTATCCAGTGACCTGGGTCACATGCCACAGTGCAATCACCGAACTCTAGTTCGGTGAGTGCAACGCACTTTTATTTCGCACGTACTCATCTCGCGCTAGGACTGTGTGGACTGTGTGGAGATCAGTGAAACAAAAGGGATTATCAACATATAGAGTGTAACAAACTTTTCTTCTCAGGTGATGTGTTGGGCAAAACTACCCTTCATCACGTGATCAGCTCTTGACCAATCCTATTGCAACATTCTTAGTATGTGGAATATAATACACAAATATACCAGGCCTGAAAGGCTCTGGTTGAAACTATGTGCATGAGGTGACTTCAGTAGCACTATTTTCTGAGGGGCGCAGCCCCGAAGAAAATAGTGCTACTGAAGTCACCGAAGTAGAACTAGGCTTAACTAGATCTAACTTACGCTAGAAATAATTAAGCAGGCCTACTATCTACTGCACAGTTTGTCTACATCTTTTGGGTGGGTCGCTCGAGTTAGTGAACTGCGAGACCAATAAGCAAATTTCAAGCGACGAAGCATGAACTCCCCAAAATTAGACAGTCCTACACTGGGATATAGCCATAGGCATAGAAAATCTAGTATACCGTAGTTAGGGGATCATACTTTCTCATACAATGCAACAAAACCTTGGAACGATCTTCCATTATCTCTACGACATGCATCTTCAAAACCAGGGCCAAATGAGGCCTAACCAACGTTACCGTCGTTAGATTATTTAGAATAGGTCTAGATCTAACGTTAGGCCTACGGTTGGTCGAAGAGCTTGCTTATTGTTGTTAATTGTCTATTTATAGATCTACGATATCGCCTACTCTGTTGTAACGTAATATTCTATTCCACAATGCCATGAGCATCTTTTTAGGTAGAATGAGGGCTTGATAAGAGTCTTTCTAAGTCTCTTATTTTCTCTAAACGTTACACGTATTGAGTGTATTGTCTACAGTATGCGTGCCTTGTGGTTCTCGCGAAGTGAAGGCGCCGCGATACCCATTCATTTGTACATGAAATCTCTCGCGAAGCGAAGGTGCTGCGATACCCATTCATTTACACGTGAAATATTTCGCGTCGCGACACGAAGCAAAAAAGGCGCGAAAATCACCAGCATGATATAGTTTTTGTACTATTTCCCTAGGGAGAATAGTCGTACGTGGATTAATTTTGTATGGTAGAATTATGTTTTGTTTTTTACAGTGCTCTCGACCAATCAGAGGACGAGAAGCAATTTGTGAGGGATATAATAAGCTGTATCGCCTGTACACCTTGTATTTTGCTATCCAATATTATAAAATGGGTTCAAGAATGTAGCCAATAGGAAGCGCTGAAATGAGTGACGTATGCTTTGGTTACTCAGTCCCATTGCACTGCGTGTTAATCCTATTGCCGATCGTCTGTGCGCGCGGCGGCTCCTTTGAATTGCATGCATACGCGCTGTCAATCCTGCAAACAAATTACTTCTAGTTCGGACTGCCGGCCGGCCGACCTTTCTTCCCCTTGTGCATAACATGTGTGGCGTACGTATCATACGTACAGTGTACAGTAGACCAAGCGTTGTGGGACCGGACGCGTACATGGAGTCACTTTGAAGGGCAAATCCAACGATTTAGCAGGTGAATTCTCACGCCGTTTCAGAGTATGTTGTCTAGTAGGCCTATATGAGGAGTCTATATCAAGTCTTTAAGGTAAAGGGTGCATATTCTATGTAAAATAAGTAAGTTTTCATGCGGGAACTTAAGTGTCCGGAAACCCAACCCCCATCATACTTATACTGTATGTGCGGGATTTCCGAGTGCGACGTGCGTAAATGTTTGGGACGAACATCTTCGGACGTCTTGACCCACAAAGGTACGTGAAAAACGCTGAAAAATGCTGTTAGTTTTCGAATTTTCGACCCATTTTATAAAACAAATGATGCACAGGATTATTTCGTGGCGTTAGTGGAGGCGTATAGTGCACTCGAGGGTATTTACAATTGTGAAACATGCACGATGATGCACAGGATTATTTCGTGGCGTGAGTGGAGGCGTATAGTGCACTCGAGGGTATTTACAACTAACGCACTCTATCCTGTGCATCATTTGTATAGTATACAAATGATGCACAGGATAGAGTGCGTTAGTGGAGATGTAGCGCACTCGAGGGTATTTACAATTGTGAAACATGCACTACATTGTAAATACCCGACGCTACGAAATAATCCTGTGCATCATTTGTTTTATAAAATGGGTCGAAAACTAACAGCATTTTTCACGTACCTTTGTGGGTCAATACCAGTCAGCTACATGTAGCACTCGTTCAAGAGTCAAGATGTTCGAAGATGTTCGTCCCAAACATTTACGCACCTCGCACTCGGAAATCCCGCACATATAAGTATCCTGTACGCATAAGAGTATACGTATGCACAAGAAAGGCCGGCCGGCAGCCCGAACTAGAAGTTGTTTACAGGATTGACAGCGCGTATAGTAGCGCGCGACGCACTTGTAACAACTGATTGAGTGCGCACTGCTAGTGTAAACATTGTGACGTCAGGCCGTGCATGTTAGTGAGAAATTAATGCACGCGAACGCGACTCATTTCAGCGCTTCCATTTGGCTACATTCTTGAACCCATTTTATGATAAAGGTCATAGATTAGATATGGGTCAAGCAACTTTCGATTAAGAAATCATAGTTTATATACGATCTGTTGCCTTTTATTTCCACACTGACAGCTGGTATTTGGTGAAAAGATTTAGTGTGAAGGACAGATTACCAAGGAGGGCAGCCACGGTTACTCTGTAAATACTGACATCCAATTCGGTCAAAACGGTATAAACAAAGAAGAAATTCCATCAAGTTTATAAATACGGCACGTGTATCACCGCTGCTTGCTTTCTAGTTCAATCACCATGTATATCCCCATTCAGAATACGTGTCATATAATTATGCAGAACATGAACACTTATTTCCCCCTGTGTGTACATGGCTCATCAATGTACAACATACTTCATTTAAGAGTACATTACATCTATTGTTGGGCGGAAATTTGCTTCAGAACAGTCTCCTGATATTCAAGTAATGTGCAGTTTAGTGCCCCGTCACTGTACAGGCATGCTAACCTGGAAACGTCAAACTGCACATTACTTTAATATGAGATCATTCTGAAGTAAATAATTTTTACACAAAAATATAAATGCACTCTTAAATTGGAACAATCATCCCCCAGCATTCCCACTTAGTAATTCCCACTGATCAGTTAGTAGCCATCCCCTTTAATCTATTATGTAATCTATATGTAATCATGTAACTAACAATGAACTGTAAGTCTGTAACTATTCACTTGTACCTCGGTGAGAAATATTTTGTCATGCCTTACTGCTCAGTGATCCAGGTAAAATAACTTTGTGTAAGCCTATAGTGAAAGCATACAGACCTCTCCTTTATCTTTCTCCTTTCTACTATCCTATCTCTACGCAAGTCATCCCTCCCTCCTATTTTTATATAATGGGATATCAACTCTGGTCACAAAATGATAAACCAATCCTACAAATCCCACAAGCAAAAACCAAAGCTTTTGAACGCACCTTTTCATATGCTGGATTTGTCTTCTGGAATGCTTTACCAAAACAACTCCGCATATAGCGTTTCAGGAGAAATGTTTAGAAGGAAATTTAAGACCGAACTATTTGAATATTGATTATGTTGTCTTTATATTTTGTGAACGCCCTACGTTAATTGTACAGCGCTTTAATCAGGTCCCTGTAAAAGCGCTGAATAAGAAATGATAATGGTGATGATGGTGATGATGATGATGCTGATAATAACAATAATAATAATAATATAAATAATAATAGTAGTAAAAATAATATTGATAACGAAAATGATAACAACAACAATAATGATAATAAAAGTAGGTATATGATAATAATAATCATAACATAAACGACAAATAATGTTAAAAGATTCTTTTCTCAGGGTACATGTTTCAGGGGCGGATCCAGGAATTCCGCTATAACAATAACAACAATAACAATGATGATAATTGAAAGAAAGATATTATTCACAGGGTTCAGATTCGAATTTTTTCAGTTTGTCTCCCTCTACTATTTAAATTTGTTGAGATCGCAACTGCTGATCTGTAAATGTACAAATTTGTGAACAATTTGTTAATTTACAAATCAGCAGCAGCGATCATAACAAATTTAAATTGTAGGAGCACAAATTATTTTGTACATTTACATATCAGCAGTTGCGATCTTAACAAATTTGATTTGTAGGAGGGAGATAAATTGAAGAAACACACATCTGAATGATAATTATAATAATGATAGTAATGATAACAAAAAAAACCGATAATGATAATACTCGTTATCATTACTATTGTTATTATTATTATTATTATTATCATCATCTTCATCATTATATCATTTTTAAAACTGTATACAAGCTAACTTTCACGATCTCTGGGAAAGCAGCTTCCTAAAACGCCACTCAACATTCACGTTGACTTTAATAGTATAAAACAGATGATGAGCTTCACCAAATCGGGATAGATTAAAAAAGTTACTGTAAGTAAAAAAAAAATTGGGCGAATTATGATATTGGTGGCGACCACACCAGATGAATTAGTGATAATATTATCAACTCAAATCTCTTTTGTTAATCTGTGTAGACTGTATCGCCTAGCCAACGAACCTTCACAATATTACCAAATACGAAAATATATATACATTTCAATTCATTGATTTGTTTTTTCTTCTTCCACAGAACATACCCATTACTATAAAAAAAAAAATGCCGCAACTGATCTTGGATACACTATTATCATACCGACTTACATTTTTGCGTTGTTTTTTTCTATCGTTAACTCACATTTCAGAAGAAGAGTAGAACTACTAGGATTAACTAGAATGGATAGGCCAACCTCATTCTCTCTGTTCAAGAAAAAACAAAACAAAACTCAAAACGTTTTTTTTTCCAGTAACTCTTTGCTTTCTTTGAATCGTAGCTCTTTACCATTTGAAGCAGTGTGCCAGGAGTGCCACTGTGTGATAGACATGGCACATTTAAAGACTCTATTATCATTATTATTATCATTTTATTATTATTAATTCAATTATTATTATTATTATTATTATTATTATTATTATTATTATCAGTATTACTGAAGCACTGCAAATTTTTACGCTGCAAATAATAAAAAGTGGCATTAAGAAGTCGTTGTGAATTGCCATGGCAATATGGCGACAGTCACGACCAATGACACGGAACTTTAAGCGTGTAGATGTATATGTTATTTATCTCCCTTCTTCTATAGAAACACTAGACGATTGTGACCACAAAACAAAGCAATAACATTTCTTCCAAATACTCTGTGTTGCTTTCACGACAAACCCCGATTCTAGGTAAAACATGTCTGATATTTGAGACTTAAGTCAATCAGCAACAACTGTATATCTGTATATCCACACCACGCGCAGTCATAGTCAAAGTCAAAGCCAAAGTCAAAGATAAAGTACATGAATATACTAGGTACGGATCTGTTTGCTTTTGGTGATCTAAACTTACAAATATGACGATATTCGAGAGATGGCCTTCCTGAATTGAGCTGAATTCAACATTCTGGAAACAGTGGCGGTTGCGAGATTTCCGAAGTCGTTTTCAAACTTTTATTTACCGTTTCTTTGATCCTCACCCAGAACTAATGGCGCGCTGGCATAACAGTAAGTGCACTTTTCTATTACAGGCGTCTACAATGCAGAGTACCGTTATGCGTTGATCACATTTTCATAATAGCACTACAGATAGACCTACACATAATACCCACTATCAATGCGCTGTGAACCGAAGAGCATACACTCAGGGCCTCACAAAAAGATTTTGACATGCACGCACATAGAGGCCCGTCACACGAAGGATAGCGTCAGTCGGCAAGCCCGCAAATCTGTATCAAAGTCCTCGCACGCGTGACTTCGAGTTGACCCCGCAGGTCATGGTCAGAGCGCGACTGAAGAGTCGTTTTGAAATGCTCATTATCTTGGGCCGCGTTTTTGCGTGCCTAGAATCAAAGACCAGGAGCTGGCTGCTGGTCAATTTACCCCACCAAGCCCAAAAGGTTTGACCCCTCAGAGTTGCTGGGGCCACCCTCCTCATTAAGTGCCAAGTGCCTCATTGCCAAGTTTGTGTACATGAGAGATCCCAACAAAATCCTGGCCGCATTCGAAGACGGTCAACGCCAGCGACGACCACAAGGATCTCACGCCGCCTCCGCGGACCAGAACCCGCGTAGGATCGCAGTCCGCACAGACCTCCCCTCCAGCTCTGAAAGCCAGAAGGAGCGTCCTGGCAAAAGCTGCCCTCAACCTGCGCAAAGAGAAGCACGTCTCTACGAAAATCTCAGTTGTTGGCTCTAATGTGCTGCTATACTGGAAGGAAAAGGGTGCCTCCAGATGGAACCTGTATGACGATTAACCTTTTGCTCACGTGAATCTTTTCTCTTTTGATCTAATTTACCTAAAATACTTCGATATATACTTTTCGGTTAGCGAAGATCTTGATTTGTGCTAGCATTCTTACTTCGTAACCCCTTATCCATTTACTGTAAGTAATAACACCGTTAATTGATTATTTCCAACAGTATCGCCTCTGCTGAGCAATACTGTGCGACGATGAAGTTTTTCAACTCTCTAGGCCTACTCATGTTCTGTATCATTTTGACTATCACGAAGTGTTATAAAATTACTATATCCGTTACATTGTCAAGCTGATACAGTTGGTTCCTTTAACACACTGTTCGTCTGTGTGTTGAGTGTGTTGATGTATAATTACGGTCTTTCCAATGTCACAGAGCCCAGCTAAGTACCCCAGAATGCCTGCAAGGTTTTGAGTGTGTTGATGTATAGTTACGGCCTTTCCAATTAATGTCACATATCCAAGCTCAGTCGCCTCAGAATGCCTGCAAGGATTTCACCTATGTAAATTAGTTCACAACTTCTTTTCTGATATACAGTATAGGAGTCTTGATTCTTCTCCTTATGTCTGCATTTTCGTAGCTTTATTCCAGCCAAATCCCTCTTTCTATTGGTCAAATATTCCAACTTCTTAGCAATTAGTATGGCTTAATTGGCATTTGTAATGGGACTGGAGGGTAAGGTGGGTGGCCGTAAAACCGCGGAACTCGGTTTACGAAACTATATTTGTTCTGAGCCTTTTCTTGATTGCGTGTTTCTATATACTAATATGCTCAAAGTTAGAGCCATTGTTGTATTTGTACACAATTTTGGATCAACTTTTCTTTAAGAATGCGTTTCAGTCAATTCTTCTCTGCAACTTCTAACAATTATGCCAACCAGAATTCATTGTCCGTGCGTACATCGCAGATCTTCTCGCTCAACTCTATGCTAAACAGCATGTCTGCAAACTCTTGTAGCCAAATGTTCATATCGTTGTCGTTGCTATACATGTTCTCTGATTGCAATTTTCCGCACACCCATAACATGGCTTCAAAAAAACTCACTCTGAACTTTGTTCTTGAAAAAAAGCTTTATGTCCGATTGTTTGTGCTTGATATGTTCAGACAAATCTATCCACCTGCTTTTTCTACTACAATATTATGCCACATAAGAGCTTGTCATTTCTCCTTACTCCGCGTCTTCCTGTGTTTGTGACACAGATCACTCATGACGCTTCTTTCTTACCTGTGTGTCACACGGAATTTTCCTTTATTTTCCGTCTGTCCCTCGACATTTTGTATTTGTTCATCCCTAGAGAACACGGTTTCATTATTTACTGTGCATTCCAGTTATTACCAACTGCAAGGTCATTACCTCATGTGAACGTTGTGTGGTATGCATATGCTGCTTACCAACTGAATGTTGTCTTTGTAACTCGTTTCCAAGAGACACACGGTAAGTCATGAACATGTATTTCCGGTAAACAACTCATTATTCAACTCGTGTTTGTGCACTTCTGAATATGGATGAGCTCATAAACGCTATTTCTTCTTCTGTCATAGGGTGCGTTTATCAGCTCCTTTTCTCGACAGAAAGAGGTTATCCAAACAGCTTTCAGGGAGTTTTTACGAGTTGATAAACGCAAAGCTGTTTTGAAAGCCCTTTGGAAAAGCCATTCCGAAAGGGTGCGTTTATCAACCCTCCTTTCTCGGGCAGAAACAGGTTATCCAAACAGCTTTCAAGGAATTTTTCCGAGTTGATAAACGCAAAACTGTTTTGAAAGCCCTTTAGGAAAGCCTTTTCGAAAGCCACAAATTTGTGGCTATCGAAACAGGTTTCCTAAACAAGTTTTCAGAAACCTGTTTGTAAAAGCCTTTTGGAAGTTGATAAACGCGAAGCTGTTTTGAAACGGCTTTGTAGTCTTGTACTTCAGTACTTGTACTTCTCCTCGGGCCGAATAGCGCAATGCAGCTGTGCAGTGACAGGCCAGTTAAAAGTCGTGTTCGCGAAGAGAGTTGATAAACGCAACTATTTTGAAAGCCGTTTCTAAAGGGCTTTGGAAAGGGCTATCGAAAGCCGTTTAAACAGGGGAAAGTTGATAAACGCAGCCAAAGTCTCATGCCGCCACTCAGAAATATTATTAAAGTATGTGCTAAACTGGAGCTGCCTCACAGGTAGGAAGACAATTGATTCATGTGGCATTGCATCATGACTCGTCCTCTCAAAGGAAGATACACGTATGTCTTTATGATGGTAATTGCTTTTCGCCGTCCCTTCTTAGAAAACAAGCGGGACATTAATAGTACAGGCAGTCAGGGCTTTGGAAAGGGCTCTCGAAAGGGATATGGAAAGGGCTTTCGAAAGGGCTATCGAATGGGCTATCGAAAGCTGTTTAAACAGGGGAAAGTTGATAAAGGCAGCCATAGATAGCGATGCAAACGATTATCAGCCAGCTGCACTGAATTCCCTCTTACATTCTTGTGATAGAGAAGAAGGTGAAGACTCCGATTTTGTTACTTCTTTAAACACAGAAACCCAAGATCTGAAGCTTGATTTTGACGCTAATGATGCGTCTGCTCGAAATGAAGGCCAACTTTCTCACTGTCACTTGGAAAAAGAAATGATCACACTATCTCATTCACACTTTAATGAGCTTTTTGTTTCCCATTTCAATATAAGAAGCCTTAATAAAAATGTTGATCAGTTACTCGTATTTCTCAACGAATTACAATTTAAACACAGCATTATCGATCTCAGTGAAACTTGGCTCAAGGAAACGTCACCTTCTCTATTTACCATTGACGGTTTTAAATTAGTTACCAACAACAGGATTACCAAAAGAGGTGGTGGTGTTTGTTTCTACGTCACGCACAATTTAAACCACAAACTGTTAAATGAATACTGTATCATGTCTGAATGCTTCGAGAGTATTTTTATTGAGGTCATGACCCCTAATAAGGGGAATATCAATACGTGTATATTGATTGTCGCGGTACCGTGTCGAGTCAAACTAACGGCTCGTTCGAATTTTTCAGAGCCCGCTCTGCTCTGGTACGAAACCATTATTGCATGCTGACTATAAAGACATGAGAGCACTTTGGGGCGAGTAAGTCTCACAGTGTTAGTTATATGAAAGGTACTTTAAGGCAGTGTCACACCAGCCTTGCGTGCGACTTGCAAAGAACAATTTTGACTACCCGGAGGTCCCCGTAGATATCCGCACATGACAGTACCTAGCATGTATCTCAAAAGTAGTCGACCGGAGGTGCGCACGCATATTTTTTTACCCGCAACCGTGTTTAGGCCCTGTCACACCTTTCCGGGCAAGCTACTCGGGCTTGTTACGTGTAGGGATTTTCTAGCATACCGGACATTCCTGAGGGCGGAAAGGGATTTGTGCGAGTCAGCGCATGTGTCTTACTTGCTGGACGCGTTATACTTGCGAGTATACTGTGTGACCTTTGTACCAGTCGCGTGGGGGCTGACAACTTAGTGAAGGAATTCCTCTAATGGAATGGCTGAAATCTCACAGAATTTCATTATCTTGGCTGCATACGGGACTACGAAGGACCTGCGTGGGAATTGCCTGGGAAGTACTGCCGCTAAGGGTCTACTACTGGCGTTCTGCGTGGACCTCTACGGGCATTCCCGCGACTCACCCGGAAAAAGTTTTGGTCATGCTCAAAACTTGGCTGCGGTTAAATCGGACTTGCGTGAGCACCTCCGGGCAACTACGCGCTAGATACTGTCAGGTGCGGACCAACTGCGGAGAGCTCCTTGGAGTAAATTTGTTTCCCCGCAAGTCAAGCCGCAGAAGTTCCCCCGTACGGTATGACAAGGCATGAATGAAAATTGCAAACATTCTTGTTCGCCCGCTGAAAATCTTCTACGTGCTGGAAACTACCTCCTCGCCACAAGCCTGCGTTATGGTGTGACACGGCCTTTAACCTGAAACACAAAATAAGACAAGGAAACTCATACTTTTGAGGTACCAAAACTTTATATTATCTTTAATACACCTTTAGATTGATAGATTTACAAAATGTTTTATCGCAAATGTGCACCAGACTTGTCACTTCACGTAAAAAATACACAATTTCCGTCGTGTGGGAGGGGATAATTATCTCCTTTCAACTAATAATCAATTTGCTTTTAGATGCTCTACAAACGCGACTTTTGTACTCTGCTGTTACAAAAAGTCCTTACCGTGGGAGGGGGTATCTCCCTCCCACACCTTCCCCCACTCGGTCGCTTTCGCTCCCTCGCCGAGGATCTCACACCGTCACATAATGATGAACACCCCCCCCCCCGTATGTTATAATCATACTCCTTTACAGTGACTTTTCTACTATGTTTAAATTCCTAGAAATTTGCTTTTAGATGCTCTACAAACGCGACTTTTGTACTCTGCTTTTACAAAAAGTCCCTGCATCGCTGAGGATCTCACGCCGATTATCTTGCCAAACAAAGTTTACGTAAGAATCTCTGCAGTCTTCTCGGCAAAGGATTTGCAAAAATGAATTTGAAAATATGAATTTTATGTTGTTGATAATGAACTATTTATTTGATTTGATATTTCAATTACTGCAGCTGATTTGGATTTTTATACCGATGACATAATGATTGTTTTGTTTGTATTTTTATGTTTTATCTCATGACCTTGATGAAAAACAGCTCATACTGATCAAGCAATCCTGAATAAGTATGTTTCAATAAAATGAATGAGATAAAATAAAATATTACAATCATTGTTCCTCTAAATGTTGATGATATTATTATACATGTGATTAAACATAGGTGTCTTGACGCTTGGAACGTGTTCAGACGCTCTTCTAATAAAGGACGCCATCTTTTCAACATCCAACCCTGTGCCTCGAACTCCTTCACCTTTGAAAGTCTGAATAGACATGATGAAATAATAACTAACCGACTTCGCATGGGCAGACCCAGATTTGCAACTTTTTATCATATTATCCGTAAGCATCAGGGGTGTATCCAGGATTTTTTCTGGGGGGTCGTAATCACAATTTTTGGACCTTTACCTTTGCGAGGGAGCGGAGCGACCGAGCGGGGGAAGGGTGTGGGAGTGGGGTGTCCCCCCCCCCCCCCAGGGTAGGGAGTTTTTGAATTTTATATCTTAAAATGGGGCCATTTGGTGCGTACAAAAGTGACTTTTTTTCCTGTTGTATATAGGGTAAAAAGCCCTCGAAAAACAGAAGTGTCTTTTACAAAAAGTGGACCTTTTGATTTTTGATTTTTATTGTTATTGTTATTTTTTTTTGGGGGGGGGGGTCATACGACCCTCCCGACCCCCTCCCCCCCCCCCCTTGCATACACCCATGAGCATCCACTGGTCTTTGCCCAATATGCAATGAATTGGAAACCGTATGAACATTATTTATTACACTGCAAACAACACACAAATCAACGTACGAATCTCATACGTGCTATCCATAAGCAATCACCCAGCATCTCTGATTACTCGCAAACCAAAAAGCTCTGGACGCAGTTACTACCTATGTCAAGGAAACCAACAAATATCACAGTATTTAAGATTGCATACCTTTGCTGTAGCATGGACTTTGTAAAGTCTTGCAAAATGTATGCACTATCATTTTGCAAACGTAGATTTCATGATATTTTGTGAGTCGTCTGTATCATGTGTTATCATGCGTTATGATGTACTTTAATTGCTTATCAATAATGTTTTTCTCACTTTGTTTGCTGTGGCATGCATTGGGGAAGTTTGTATAATGTATGCATTATCAATTGCAGTGGCGGATTTTCAAGATATTCATCTGCAAACGTAGAGTTTCAAAATATTTGCGAGTTTCCTACACATGTTGGCATATATTTTCTTATCAATATTGTGTTTTTTCATTTGCTTGATTGTGATTAATCTCACTTATGTTTTATTTAGTCTCGTTTTCCCCTTCCAGTACACAGGGGAAGGACTTTCACACTCTCCTATTCAGCGTATACACGACATCCGCAGCGAACTTCGCTCTCCGGTTCCCAGCGAGATCAAGCCGAGCCTGGTCAGCCGTCACGTCGAGGCCTCCACCTTCTCCTCGCCCAGGTGCCGGAATCTGCAGCAAGCGGGTTTTTGGAGTCACTCGCTGCTGCAAATTCCGGCATCTCCCTCAATTGGTCTTTATTATGTAAAACATATACATGTATGTCTTACGTTCCTTGCTTGCGTTTCCCTAGAAAGAACAAAGGATTTCTTCGTCCATTTACTTAAATGAGACACTTTTCATCCTTTTTGTAGTGAGAACAACTCTAATTTTTGTAAATCCCCTCTCGTATGAGTCGCCTGCACTTATTTAATACTTATAAACTTGTGGCTTAAATTTAGTTTTGAAGATTGTTATGGCTCCCACTTTCTGACACTAAATTTCTACTCTCTCCTTTGGCTTGAAGTCAGTAGGTATGCTCATACGTCATTGAAACCACGATTATATTTGTACAACATTTCTTCGTTGTTTTGCTGCAAAACTACCTTGCTGTATCAACGCCTCTGGATTTTTCCCGAATCATTGTTGTGATGCTCAGAGGTCTATGATATAAACACTGTATATATTTTTTTCTTCTTCTTTCTCTCGAAATAATGATACAGCTATATAACCGGAGGGCCAAACCCCAAAAAGTCGCTTACTTAACGAGTGAGTTGCACTCTCTCTACAAACTAAGTAGACCATACTTATTTTCAAGTTTTTATTGTAACAAACAACATTCCACTGGTCTACCTCAAAAAATTTGTTGCAAAAGCCTCCAAATCCAAGATGGCGTCCAAGATGGCCGCCATATTTACTGAATTTGTTATTTGAATGATAGAATTTGATTGAAACATCAGATTTCAACAAATTTGATGTCATGTGAAAGAAAATAAAATTTTCTACAAGTTGATACCATTTTTGTGGGTTGTGATAACTGGATTGAGATTTTAAGGAAAAAACACTCATTTTTTGATATTTTTCTGAAAAAAGGAAAATCATGAAAATGCTTGATTCAGCATAAATCAAAGAAAGACTGAAGGATTATCTTGAAACGTTTCAAGAATTTTGTTTGACATATAATTAATATTTGAAGAAAATTAGGGGTCAGTACCGTTTTCGGTTCAGGAGTTATAATGTCTCAAACTTGAAAACTCACTATGTAAAAATGACCACTTTAGTTGTGACCAACACCTTGTTGTTTGTAAAAAAGTCTGCGCGCGCCAAAACTACTACACGCACCACTGCCACTGGCGCTTGTAGCAGTGCCAGTGGTGCGTGTAGTAGTCTTGGCAAACGCAGACTTTTTCTTTGACAAACAAGGGTTTGTGCCTGCAAACTAACTTTTAATACCAAATGGTAGCTCAGGTGACGCTGACTGCTATTATTTCAAAGTAGATTGTTCTGAAGCAGATGAGATGAAGCAAAAAATATCTTTCAAATAGAGGTAGAAGCTTGAAACAACCTTGCTATAGAAAGTTTAAAACAAATTTGGATCAATCACTCAAAAAATTCAAGATTGCGCCAAAGTAAATGTATCATTTCGATTTTGATACAATTTTGTCTGTTTTGCTGTCTATTTATATGGTTTTTATATATTCTGAGCATTTTAATGCCATTTCAAACCATCTTAGGTTTTTATGGAGACATTTTTCAGAATGCACCATGAATATTTCTCTAAAAAGTTTAAAAAATAAAATTAAAATGTTTATGAAAACCATGCAGAAATTAACATCTACCCATCTGTAATCAATATTTGGAGAAAATTAGAGGTCAGTATTGTATTTGGTTCAGGAGTTATAGTGTCTCATACTTGAAATCCCATTTTACATAATAAGTTATTTACACGCATCTGTTCCCAAAGACGTCACAGAGGGTCAAATCCAAGATCGTGCTTACTTTTCGAGTTCCACTCTCTCTATAAACAACACCATACATAATATTAAGCATACTAAGCAATGTTCCGTAAGTACACCTCAGTCGATTTGTTGCAAAGTACAGATGCGGTCCAACAAGGCCGCCATTTTATTGAAATTAACATTTCAAACATAAAATTTGATAGAGACATTGGATTGCAACAAATTTGATGTCATATGAAGGAGAGTAAAACTTTCTAAAAGTTGATACCACTTTAGCTGTGTATTGTGATAAATGGGGGGGGGGGGGGTGTTTGCTTCTCTTTTTTTGGGGGGGGGGGGATCCATATCTTTATATTGTTTTGAAAAAAGGAAGAAATGTAAAAATGCATGATTTAGTATTTATCAAAGAAGAACTGAAGAATTATTTTGAAACCTGCGATTGAGATTGAGATTTATTGAGATTGAGACATAATTCATATTTCTGGAATTACAGGCAATATCATACACTGTTGACAAGTTAACATCTAAAGCTTGAAAAAATTATATTTATGCATTATAAATTTTGCTTACAATGCGTTTACATGGTCACATGTAATACTGTAATTGTCTAGTGACTTGCAAGTACCTGCAAACTAACAAGTGGTAGGTGACGCTGGTCGCTATTACTGTAGCATTTCATCATAGTAGATTGTTCTGAGGCAGATAAGATTGAACAGAAAGTATTTTCCAAAAAGAGATAGGAGCTTAAAATTTGGCACAAATTTTGCCAATGTGTAATATTTAGCGATAAAAATAGTATCCACATAAAATTCAAGATGGCGGTAATTAATCGAGGTTTTCGTTCAAGGCAGTATTTACCATTAGTGCACGTAAAACAAAAACCCAGCTTTACTTAATTCCTCAAACTAGTTCTAAACTGTGAGTTAGGGATTAATGTAGAAACTTAAATCAGTATAATTAATGCTAAATATTGTTAGATATACTAAATAGATCTGATAAGAATGTTTTTTATGTCAACAGTTATCATGGTTATGGTTTCTTGAAAAGAAATGGTGATATCTCCGTATGTTTTAGGCTTTATTATATTTTTTTTTACATGGTAGAATGTTTTGTAATACTACTGACCTGCACATACATATCGAATGTGATATCTCTCCCAATGGTAAACAATACCTTTAGTGTGTTGCGTCAAAGTTAAATCTCAACTTATAACTTATAATTTGATGTTTTTTTAATCTTCTCATATTGCTGTCTATTACATGTTTCTATACATCCGAACGATATTGTACTAGTGTAAACCATATTGAGGGTCTTTTTTCGGGGGGGGGGGGGGGGGGGGTGGAGCTCATTCCAGTGTTTGGGTAAGGCCCAATCTTTGATAAAAAAGAAATGCTTCTGTATCAAAGATATGCTTTTTTACTTGTATGTTACTCTGCTGTTGTAGAAACGTGAATGATGATGGTTTATGTGTAATAATGTCTGATCCGTAGATGTCCTTGAAAGCCCTTCTGATCCGACCCCCCCCCCCCCCTCAAAAAAAAATCCAACATGGCGGCAATTTCTCATCTTTGCTCTTAAATGTGTTGTGCGAAATTACTTTTCAGTATATTGTTCGAATAGAATTGTCCAAATTGATTATTCGTGCTGTATATTCACATTTACAAATAAGCATGCTGAAACTGTATTTTCCGTTATCAGATTTTTGTTACATTGTTTTTAGGCTGATTTCGTGTGGGTTATAGTGTCACAATTGATCTGAGCTTATGCCATTGGTAGATGCTTTCCTATATTAGATATCAGGATCACTCGAGAGTGAAAATGTTCATTTTCATTCATTTAAGAGTGACCTCGGGGATCACTCGAAGAGTGACGAGTGATCCCTAAGGCAGGGCTCGACACTAACGGTGGTTAGGTGGCCCGGGGCCACAAAAAACGCACGTCGGGCCACCAAAATGTCAGAAATGAAGAATTTGGTGGCCTGATCGGGCCACCAAAAAAGGTCGGATATTTGCCTTTGGGCCACCAAATATAAATAGTGTGGAGCTCTGCCTAAGGTCACTCTAAAATGAGTGAAAATGAACATTTTCACTCAAAAGTCACTCCAATTTCACTCGAAATTCACCGTTTTCTGTTATTCACTCCTCACATCAAAAGTAAAAACTTCCACTTTATATGTTTTTTTTTTCTTTTTCGGAGAGTAGAATATCACTGGTTTAAAAAATGTGTACATAAAAACTTAAGACGGTTTAACATGGTACAACAGACAAATTTGTATCAAAAACGAAATAATACATTTAATTTGGCGCAATACACTATGTCAACTTTGATGGCTGTCATCTTGATTTTTTTTTTTTTTTGAGCGGTTGATCTATAACAAGATTGGTGCCAAGCTTCAAGCTACTACCTCTTTTTGATTTTTTTTTTTTTTTTGCTTCATGTCATCTGCTTCAGAACAATCTACTTTGAAATTATAGCGATCAGTATCACCTGAGCTACCACTTGATATGAAAAGTTAGTTTGCAGGCACAAACCCTTGTCTGTCAAAGAAAAAGACTGCAATTGTCAAGACTATACTACACGCACCACTGGCACTGCTGCAAGCGCCAGTGCCAGTGGCGCGTGTAGTAATCTTGGCGCGCGCAGACTTTTTTTACAAACAACAAGGTGTTGGTCACAACTAAAGTGGCCATTTTTACATAGTGAGTTTTCAAGTTTGAGACATTATAACTCCTGAACCGAAAACGGTACTGACCCCTAATTTTCTCCAAATATTAATTATAGGTCAAACAAAATTCTTGAAACGTTTCAAGATAATCCTTCAGTCTTTCTTTGATTTATGCTGAATCAAGCATTTTCATGATTTTCCCTTTTTCAGAAAAATATCGAAAAATGAGTTTTTTCCTTAAAATCTCAATCCAATTATCACAATAACCCACAAAAAATGGTATCAACTTGTTGAAAATTTTATTCTCTTTCATATGACATCACATTTGTTGAAATCTGATGTTTCTATCGAATTCTATCATTTAAATAACAAATTCAGTAAATATGGCGGCCATCTTGGACGCCATCTTGGATTTGGAGGCTTTCGAAACAAATTTTTTGAGGTAGACCAGTGGAATGTTGTTTGTTACAATAAAAACTTGAAAATAAGCATGGTCTACTTAGTTTGTAGAGAGAGTGCAACTCGACCTCTGTTTTTAGCTTTTGGCCCCCCGGTTAATAGTAATCTTATCTATTCTGCAATTGTATCATTGTGTGTGTGCTTTATTTAAATACTGTATATTACTTTGGGTTTACCCCTGATATTAGTATACGTGTGCGTGGTTGAAGGTGTTATGTGTGTACGTGTTTGAGTGTGTGTACGTGGGTGAGTTAGTGTGCGGTACACGCGCGCGTGTATTATGTAGTTATTTGAGTCACTAGACTCTGCTTGAAGAATAATCATGAGGTATTCATCAATATCATATGAGCTCCCTCGTGGAGACTTAATGAACTCCTTTATGGAGACAACATGAGCTCCCTTGTGCAGACTAAATGAGCTCCCTCGTGGAGACTTGGTATATTTAATATTCTTGTT
Organism: Diadema antillarum; assembly: GCF_040938485.1. Taxonomy (NCBI): domain Eukaryota; kingdom Metazoa; phylum Echinodermata; class Echinoidea; order Diadematoida; family Diadematidae; genus Diadema; species Diadema antillarum. The sequence goes on from NW_027271462.1 coordinate 3,244,145, forward strand.
TATATCTCTCTAAGATTTATAATGTTTGTTTTATGTTAAGTGCTGTCTGGGGCAAATTATTTGTATAAGGTCCCATTTTCTCTCCCTCTTCTTTCTTTCTTTAGATCAACAAAAAAATATCACAATCTCAATTTCAATCTCAAATAGTGATCGCTGGACTAAAGTGACAAAGCCGAGTGAGGGCAGTACGGATTGCATCAACTGGAGTTTAATCAAAACTAAGTCATGTAATCAGTAAATCAAAGATAAAGTATATATATCAGATAAACTTTTAAGCTGTAGAAGGTGAACAGATGGTTGAGTATAAGTCTGGGCATACGTATAGCATGTAATTAAACAACAAATAGAAGAACAATGCCGTAACTTTTTTTTTTCAAGATATAGTGTACTGCACTTCACATGACTGGGAAATATACACAAAATAATGAATGATATAGAAACACTCACGTGCGACATATCAGGAATATAAATGATCCTGTTAGTTTTGGTTAGTTCTGTTCGATAGGCTACTTTCATATAGCTGCACTGAATGAAATAGAAACTATACTCTGGATCATAATCGAGAAAACTCACGAGATGAAAGTCATGCTCAAAAACAAAACCCTAAGTGAAATTTTGTAAGGCTACGTGCATTTACTTAAAAAAATTGAGCTGGAGTTTGAAAGGACATATTTCGTTAAATCTATGGCAAAGGAAATTTTAATTGAAACCTAGTCATGTAATCTGTTAATCAAAGATAAAGTATATATCTGATAAACTTTTGAGCTGTAGAAGATGAACAGGTGGTTCAGTAAGTCTGGACATACGTATAACATGTAATTAAACAACAAGAAGAACATGGGAATGGGAAATATATACAAAATAATGAATGATATATAACATATACATAGTGCGTATCAAATAAAGGTAATCCAACTTTGGAGGGGTTCCATTTCCTAATTGTTAGCTATGGAGTGCCCAATGTTGGTTGTGAGAAAAGAGGAACTCGTCCTCTTTGCATTGATTCCTAATTATGGTGACAAATGCCATGCATGACTGAGAACATGAACTTTAAAGACAACAATGACAAATTGCCTTTTCCAAGTTTGAGTGTCACATGAAGGAACAATAAATGTCTCACTGAATGGATGAGAACTGTCAATGAAAGTGGTCAGATTAACAGACCAGCCAGCATGACTGCATGTTTTGTGTTTTTGTTTTTTCTAACCCTTTATGGTCCATACCCTTCGACGTGGCCATGTTGTTGATAACTTGGTCATTCCCACAAAGGTTAACCCATTATTCATTTTCTCCCTTCATTTTCAAAACATAGTTTGTCGCTTCGAGCCATGCGTTGAATATGAACAGAGAAAATGGACTTTATGGGTTGGCCTTGTGGGAGTGACCAAGTTATCGGACAGGTGGCCATGTTGCAGGTTTGTTATGGACTGTAAAATGTTAGAAGAAACACTACATACACACCTAAACACAAACGTGCATTCGTACAGGCTGGCCTGTTTATTCGGCCCCTTTCATTGACAAATCTCATCCCTTCAATGAGACATACATTGTTCCTTCATGTGACACTCAAACTTGGAAAAGGCAATTTGTCATCGTAAAAGTTCATGTGCTCAGTCATGCATGACATTTGTCACCATAGTTGGGTACCAATGCAAAGAGAAAGCGTTTCTCTTTCCTCACAACCAACATTGTGCTCGTCAAAGCTGACAATTAATATGGCAGCCCTCCAAAGTTGGATTACCTTTTTTTTTCTTTTTTTTTTTGATACGCACTGTAGAAACACTCACGTGCGATATATCAGGTATATGAATGATCCTGTTAGTTTTGGTTAGTACTGGTGGATAAGCTACTTTCATATAGCTGTAATGAATGAAATATAAACTATACTCTGGATCATACTCAAGAAAACTCACGAGATGAAAGTCATACTCAAAAACAAAACCCTAAGTGAAATTTTGTAAGGCTACATGCATTTGATCAAAAAAAAAAATGAGCTGGAGTTTGAAAGGACATAATATTTCGTGAAATCTATTGCAAAGAAAAATTTTGATGAGAAAGTTTCTATTGTTATGCACAATGTCATGTTATGAAGTATGTAAGCATCAACTGGAGTTTAATTGAAACTAAGTCATGTACACCCTTTGTAATCTGTTAATTAAAGATAAAGTATATATATCTGATAAACTTTTGAGCTGTAGAAGGTGAACAGATGGTTGAGTAAGTCTGGGCATATGATATATACATGTAGATCAAAATATAATCAAAATACTTAGCATTTTCGACAGGGAGAGTAAGAGTTCAAAAAAAAAAGGCCTAAAGGGATGGTATAGTATTGATTGAAGAGGGAATTCAGCTTTTAACTTTTTTTTTTGTAAGATACTTGAAACCACTTTATGAAATGTTAACAAGCCTGCAATTCTAAGAGGAATTCATGGTTTATTTGCTGAAAATGAAAATTGGTTTTGAAATGCCGGAGATATCTAAAAACAAAGTAAACAAAGCGATCCTAATAAAAGGTGGGTTCCACCTTGTAAAGGAACGCTTTATTTCGGATATCTCAGCCATTTCAAAACCAATTCTCATCTTTGATTTCCTCACAGAATTATCTGTTCTTTCATATTTCATAAGAGGTTTCTCATTATCTCACAAAATTACCATACAAAAATGTAGGAAACCTGTAACCCAGTCTCAATCAAAACTGTGTACATCCTTTTAATTCATGAAGCATGGTTCTTCTTTCGCAAGTACTCTTTTCATGCTCTCGAAAAAGACGTATGCATTGAAGTCATAGCACTCATCCTTGGCCACGCCCTTCACGATGCTGGGCGGGGCCAATGCCATCTCCGCTCCTGACGACATCAGCAGCACCTGGAGGAAGTTGCCACAGTCGAAAGAGAGAGAGAGAGAGAGGGGGGGGGGGGGGGGGGGGGGAGAGGAGAGGGAGAGAGCGAGTGAGTGTGGTTGTGTGCATTTGTGCGTGTGTGTGTGTGTGTGTGACTAACATCACTTTTAATCATGACCTATATGGTCCTATTCTATTGTTTCGTGAAGCATGTGAACCTGTACAGTGTTACGACTCTTTGGCCCGAATTCACGAACGGGGGTACAAATGAAACCATGGTTTAAACCATGGACAAAACCATGGAGAGCCACGTGTCGCATGGAATATTTCGTCAATGAAATGATTATTTTGTAACGAAATGGCAACATTTTGTAATTGAATGAACATTTCGTCCACTAAATGATAATTTCGTTAACGAAACGGTCATTGTGTCGACAAAATGACCAATTTCGTAACGAAATATTCTGTGCGACACTTGGCGCTCCATGGTTTTTGTCCATGGTTTAAACCATGGTTTAATTTGTACCACCTTCGTGAATTCGGGCCTTTAGGTCATAACCGATTTCTCTAAAGAGTTCATCATCCTCCTTGCTTTTATTTTAGGTTTATCTATCAAAGTCAACGAGAACCATGAAAGGAGCTTCACTCGAATTACATCATAATGCACATTTTTCATCAACGAATCGCATTTTGCTAGTCAGCTGATCCCTATATGTTTAATCTACATCCTCTTCAGGAACGTCATATTGTTTCACAGAAAGCCAAAAACAATTCTGTGTTCTTTCTTATCCTATAAGCGGATGACACTTTTGGATTGGAACGGCACTCATTATTTTCGTTGTACTATCTTTAGTACAGCGTGTGATGAACACCATAGCAGTTGACATAATTATATAGGAACAATTTAAGATATAATATGACTAATATTGTGATAACCTGTTCATGCTTTATGATTTCTTTGCTCTTATCAGTGAGTTCACCGAAACTAACCTGTAAGCGAGCAGCTCTTTCTAGGTAGTACAACAGGTCAAAGGCATCGCAAGCCCGCTTCCCCACCGCAAGGACGCCGTGCTGAGCCATCATGAGAACCTGCTTGTCACGGAGAACTTTAGCCAGTCTGGCGCCCTCAGTGGCGGCATTGGCAAAGCCGTCGTACTCGTGGTCGTAGGCAATCAAGTCCAGGAATCGCATGCTCACCTGGCTCATGGCTACTTTGAATGGTTCGGGATCTTTCATGCATGCTGAGGTATACAAATGAAGAGTTTCATTGCGAAATGGGCTAAGCGCCATCTTGTGTCCATCGTCAGATAGAGCTAATTAAACCGTTCCTATGATACCTCACTTGCAACCCAAGAAATATTCTAGAAATTATGATTAAAGATATCCCATATTTTTTTATTATTACCTTTGATTTTAGCAGCTTTAATCACAAATATCTCAACTTAACAAGTATGGAATTTTGCGATAAAACTCTTCAAATAGATGAGGAAAATAATAACTCGATTTCAGGATCATTTCTATTTGGTTGATTAATCTGACTGTCGAGATCAACAACAACAAAAAGCTACTTTTTGGAAAAAAACCCACAACAACCCAATATGTCATTTCTCAAATACGCATTCAGGTTTTTAATAAGACCTTGTTCAGGCCTACCCTTCAAGAGATGAATTACGAAATTCTCAAATACAATAAGAAGAGTAACCAGCAAAATAAATGCGCGTTTTGCCAGTGCTCAAATCATATCAACATAGAAAAACATCGATGACCTTTGAATGTGAGCAATCATACTGATGTAAAGAATCATTAAAAATCATAACATTCAGGAAAATTGTCGATATCCGGTGTTATGCTATGGTACACTGTAAAAAACATCGGTGTAAGATTTAACACCATGGGTGTTACATTTAACACCATGGGTGTTAAATCTAACACCGATCAAGTGCTAATAGAGGACCACACCCACAGGTGTAGAAAATGTATAGTGGTGGTGTTGAAAAATGTTCAGCTGGCAGTTCGTGGTGTTAATTTGACACTGTATCTGGTGATATTTTCGACACTGTGCTGCTGTTAATTCCATAATGACACCGCATAGGCCTATGGTATTGATTTGATATTGCTTGTGTTAATGCCAATGGTATAACACCCGTCCAGCTTCAATAGGAGACCACACCAACTGGTGTTACTGTGGTGTAAATGTGTTTACACATTTTTTTTTTTCAAAAATCAAGTACTTTATCAGAAAATTCTTGATCGTTTTGTTGAAGTTCAAAATCAGCAAGAAGTGCTTACTAATAAATTCTTCAAAAGATAATTCTATATTTTGAAATGACACGCGGAGGTGTTAATCTAACACCATAAATGAGCACCGAAAATGTAACACCAGCTCGGTGTTTCATATATAACACCGGACTTTTTGCGGTGTCTAAACATATCGCAAAACTGCGTGCATTATGTACATCAGTAGTTACGCACACAATCTCTAGAACTCGCAAGCAAAAATCGATGGACTAGGAAGTGGCTAATTCATTGGCAATATAAGATTTCGTTTCTTCTTCCTGACAATTTAATATCATCAGTTACATACTGACTCTTTAACAGCTGTTTTGATGTCACCCCGTCGACCGGATATCTGGCGTTGTGAATAGGCCTGTGGATGCTGCTCGCCGCTATGTTCATTTCGCCCTCGCCCTCTATCAACTCGCCCGTGAAGAAGTCCACCCCAAGTAGACGTGAGGCTGTGACCTGCAACATGAATGACTCTTGAATCAGATTGTAGTAGACAACGTCCGGAGAAAAAGAACATGCACCAAGGCGTCTGGTTCAATAATCAAACTAATCATTATTTTGTGTGTGTATGTGTGTGTATTTTTGCATTTGTAGTGTTCATGTTTGTACTCCAGTGCCTGTCTTGCATGTTGTTTGTCCGTTAGTCTAGTCTGTCTTGGATTCAGACACTTTACTTAGGTTTTATTAAACTTTATCAGCCCCCCCCCACAAAAAAAAAAACACACACACAAATTATTTCTATAAATACAATTCTAGTTTAATTTGGTCAATTGATTAATCAATATGTACTGAATTTGGTGACCAAGCATTTCTCTGTTGTGGTTTTTTGTATGTACATTGTACATAGTAACTTGTGGGACCCAAAATATACAAGCTTCGCTGTTTAGTGGGTCATCCTCCAATTTCTTTATCACCAAAAGGCCGTATTTCTGCAACCCCCATCAAAAGTATAATGTCCATTTTTGTATTGATTACGTATGTTGACATTTATTTACTTTCGTTGTGATTGTGCGTATATACCCCAACAAATGTTATTGATTATGTTGAGGTGGAAAATTTTAGAATAAACTTGAACTGAATTTGAATTAACTTGAACTTGAACATGATTAAAAAATGAATTAATGAGATTGGTGCATACCAGTATTTAGAAAACCTTATACTTATTTAGTTTTATATGTATTATGTGTTTGTTTGTTTTTTGCTAGAAAAAAAAAGCAGAGGCCATTACGCAGTGGTTTTGATAATAATTATGTAAGACTCCTCATGTTCTGATTTCTTATGTATAAAACTGATATGGTGAGTCACATGGTCATAAAGTTATTAAAGAAGTGCCAACAGATGAAGTTCACTGTTTTTGTGCATCAAGAGCCCATAGCCGGGACTGGGAAGAGAGTAACAAAACGAATGAATAATAATAATGATAATAATAATAACAATAATAATAATAATAATAATAATAATAATAATAATAATAATAAAAATAATAATAACACAAACAACAATGCAACTGATTGACTTGTCAATCAGTTGCAATGAAAAACATCTCGACGGAAGAAATTCATGAATTTGAACAAACAACAATGTTGAAAGATTCCTATCTTAGGGATACATTTTTTCGACATGAACAGGTATTTGTCTTTGTGTAAGTGCTTGTGGTTTATATAATTGGACAGCAATGCCTTCGACGTGTTTGCATCACAATGTTTTTCAATTTCAATTCAATAGTTTATTTATTTCCATCATCACAAAGAAAAGAAAAGAAAAGGTTGACATAATCCAAAGTGATCCAATTTTTTTTTTTCATTTCTGTTACACTCGTCTGATAAAGGTTGATAAATGTTGTCTCATTACCTGCAATGTGTCTCACGGTTTTTCTGGCAGAAGCCACTGGCAGAAGCCAGACGAGTAAGACAGGAATTGAAAGAATTGTTTCACTTACTAGTATTTTCCATACTACAGGGTGGACAGACAGACAGACAGACAGACAGACAAACAAACAAACAAACAAACATCTACTCAGTATTCTTAACGGATACCTCCTTCCAGTGTAGTCCATATGGGATGACGAGCATCACGTCTTCGTCTCTGACTCGAGATGGCGCCCTCAGGGTCAGATGGTTGCACACTCCCTCGCTGAGATCGTAGAAATCCAGTGCTCTGTATGCTGCCGCCAAATCCACGCGTGCCTGGTGATTGGCCGCCTCTCGACTCGCTTGCTCTTTGTCCAGCCTTGTATCGATAGGAAATTGAGTATATGAATATAAGAACGACCCAAGTCCATGGAAGATCATTTCGAGTAAACTAAAAAAAACTTCATAAATTAACATTTACATTAATTGTGGAGAGGCCATTTTGTGTGGTGGACTTGGGTCGTTCTTTGATTCATATACATGATATTCTGCTATAGAGATGGGAGAAGGATGAGAGAGGGCGCTATTATATGAATGTAAGAATGACCCAAGTCCTTCATTCTTACATTGATATAAGATTTAACTCATTCATTTCAGGCACTTCCGGGGGTAATTAGGATTTATCATTTACACACAAGATGAGTCCATGCTTAAGCTACAATTTCCCATGTCAAACTAAATTTGGCCAAAAATTGGACTTGGGTCGTTCTTATATTCATATACTCAATTACAGGTTGACATGATTTTGGTTTGGTTTGGTTCGGTTTGATCTGGTTTGGTTTATTTCTGCATCATTGCTTTCTCCAAGCATGATGACAGATCGATACGAGATTTTGATAAAAATAGCGGAACTATACAGGAAACTATTCCGACACAATCATCAGTTCTGTACTTTGTACCTAAACATCGCTTGACGAGGTATAGGCTCCGAGATGTAAACAGCTGACTCAGCAATATGCAATATAGATGTGCAATGAGGCCTACAGACGTGACAAGTCATCATGATGATACAAAGGGCACAGATGTTGTGATGTCCCTGTTATTAAAAGTGACTCTCGGAATGGATTTCCAAATATTGATACGACTTGATGATCGCAACATAAAGAATGCATATTCGTGTCTGTACGAACACTAAACTGGGTGCGTGGTATAAACAACGGGGATATGTGATGAGCACAATACTCTGCTTCATGCTTCAAGATTGATTCATTGGCGTCTGTACATTTTAGTCTATGTAAGTGGCTGTACTACAGAGTAATAGTTATTCTACACCACGTTTCGTTGACTTTAACAAAAAGATTAAAGCAGAATGTAGGAACTATATGATGAGCTATTAAAACCGAACAGGGGAAAGGTTTTAAACGCCATATCTTTCAGTAGTGACGTCACTGTCACAATGCAAAGCGTTAGTATACAACGATATAAGGGAAATTTCACATTATAAGAAACTCATTTCATTTCTTTCGAAGAGTACACAATAATTCCTCCACTCTTTCCTTATTACTGACCTAACATACTTATGTTAAGGTGAATGTTATTTTGCCTGCCATTTAAGGTAGGTAAGTCCAGAACTCGTCTATTATGCCATGAAAATTAAATGTATGGCATCTTCTTTATATTTCCTTTTCTTCTTTTTTTCCCCACTGCAGTATACTACTCTAGTATCACGAGCTATTGTAGTATTACTAACCATGACGTCATAACGCATATTGCACGCCCCGCTTTCGATCATGGAGCTCCTTATGCAGTTATAGCACCATGGTTCGACTATCAAGTGATGTTGTAAAGATAGTCTGTTGACCTGCGTTACACTTTTAGGAGGTATCATAGTACCTCCTTAAGTGCACAAAGTAATGATAAGGAACAGTCTTCCACACACAAACACAGACAGGTACATAAATACCTACATTTACACACAAGCAAACAGGTCTCATCAGTATAATGGCCAAAACTTTTTTTTTTTTAATCTATAAAGTTACGATACTGATGAGAACTAAAAACTCTTACTTCTTGGTTCCAGGGGCCGATGAAAGGCACCTTCTGCAGACGACGGGGTTTCGTTTCTCATGGCGAAGACTGCAAAGGAGATACGAACACCGCTGAAACTTATTAAAAAATAATTTCATGAGTAATGAACTTTGATCAGGAGGAAACTTTAATATAGATGTAACGAGAATGATAAGCTATATTGCATGTACACCTTGTATTTTGCTATCCAATAGTAAAGGTCATAGATTAGATATAGGTCAAACAACTTTTGATTGAGAAACCATACGTCGAGTCTACGGCATGATGTGCCGTATACGATCTTTTGCCTTCAATTCCCACACTGACATATTTTTAGTTTTTGTTTTTGTTTGTTTTTATTGTTCCATATTCTACATTTCATAAATAAACCATAAAACATAACTAAACAAAAGCATGGATGAATTGTCAAATACAGCATTTACGACAATTAAACATGTGAAATATGAGGAATCTATACATAGAAGCATTGCTTTTAGGGTGTATAGATTCCCAGATGCTGATGTGAGATTAATTCTTAAGTTATATTTACAATTGAAAGGAATGACAGTTTTTTAGTAGGGATATATAAACGTCGAAGAATTAAAAAAATGACAAAGAAAAGACAAAGAAACAATGGAACTTCTGGAGAGTTGCGTAATCATCCGAGCGAGGTACAGGTCAGGTGATACAGTGTACAATAGCGAAAGTTTAATACAAAATATGCACAAAGAAGGTCCAAGAGATAATAAGAAATCGCAATCGAGGCACATGTTACATAATTGATAATGACAGATTACCAAGGAAGTCAGCCACTAGTACTCTGTAACTGACTTCCAATTCGGTCAAAAGGGTATAAACAAAGAAGAAATTCCATCAAGTTTATAAATACGTGTATCACCGGTGTTTGTTTTTCGTTTCATTCACCATGTATATCCCCATTCAAAATACGTGTCATTTATAATTATGCAGAATACGAACACCTTTTTCCCTGTGTGCCCATGGCTCCATCAATGTACAACACACTTAATTGATTTCCCGCTCACTATAGATATATACACATTCGGTCATGATATCATGAACCTTTATTAAGAAGGTGCTCTGAAATATTTTCCAAAACATCCTATTTGAAAACATGAGAATGTCTACATTGAGATTATCACTCATGGCTATTTTTGCATGCTTTATCGTCATTAGTAGTTGTTGTTATTGTCCTGTTATTATCATTGATATATTAGGGTTAACTGTTAAGGTTATATATACGATTTTATCACACGTTTCATCCATTCTCTTTTCCTCACATCCCATTTTACTTGATATGATAATCATTCGCAACCCTCTATCTTATGTGCAATTAGCATTTAATCTGTACCATCGATATCAGTAATTTCGTTGTCATTGTTAGTGTATAATACACGAAATTCCTTCGTAGAAATATCGCCGCATTTAACCTATTATGTTATCTATCATGTAATCATGTAACCAACCATGAAGTGTAACGATTCACCTGTACCTCGGTGAGAAATATTTTGTCATGCCTTACTGCTCAGTGATCCAGTGAATTAACTTTGTGTAAGCCTAATGCCCCAGTCACATAGACATCCCGGATCACCCCGGACCACCCCGGATCTGATCCGAGGAGAGATCCATGTTGACGCCGGGAGGCCAACACGGCAACTTTCGGAGGTCAAAAACATCCGGCGTCATCCGGGGATTGCCGTGTTGGCAGAGCAATCCGGGGTGGTCCGTGTGGCTGCCGTGTAGCTGCCATGTTGATCCGTGTAGATGCCGTGTTTGTCCGTGTAGACGCCGGACTCTTCCGGCCTTATCCGTGTAGCTGCCGTGTTGATACCGTGTGTACAAATCCCGGATCTCCCCGGATCTCCCCGGATCTCCCCGGACGTCCCCGGATCACCGTGTAGATCCTTGAGCATCCGTGTTTATATGTGACTGGGGCATTAATGCCTCAGTCACATAGACATCCTGGATCACCCCGGACCACCCCGGATCTGATCCGGGGAGAGATCCGTGTTGACGCCGGGGGGCCAACACGGCAACTTTTTGAGGTCAAAAACATCCGGCGTCATCCGGGGATTGCCGTGTTGGCAGAGCAATCCGGGGTGATCCGTGTGGCTGCCGTGTAGATGCCGTGTTGATCCGTGTAGATGCCGTGTTTTATCCGTGTAGACGCCGCGCTCTTCCGGCCTTATCCGTGTAGCTGCCGTGTTGATACCGTGTGTACAGTCATACCAAAATCCCGGATCTCCCAGGATCTCCCCGAACGTCCCCGGATTTCCCCGGATCACCGTGTAGATCCTTGAGCAACCGTGTTTATATGTGACTGGGGCATTAGTGAAAGCATACAGACCTGTCCTTTCCCTTTCTCCTTTCAGCTATCCTATCTCTATGCAAGTCATCCCTCTCTCCTTTTTTAATATGTATATTATGTACGAGGGCTGCACGCAAATCAAGTCACGCTTAGCCCTACTGTATTATTCGGGGTACGGTTGTATTGCCGATACATTTCTGTCGTACATGGTGCAAAGTCAATGAAGAAAAAATATTTTGTTAACAACCGATGTCTATATATATATGTACGGCTCCAACAATGAGATATGTTCATGTATGTTCATTCACAATGATAATACAGGATTCAATAAATCAAATCAATTAAATCAAATCAAATCAAATCAAATCAAATCAAATTTCAATGCAGAATGGTGAAGTTTTCTCTTTACAATATGTTTAATGTGCTGGTGGCGTCTTGTACATGGGCCCTACATGCATATGACACGTAATTCAGCCTTTAAAATGCTGTGTACCATTTTCGTTTAACCGGAATGAACTAGTATCTATTTTTCATCAACTCGGTATTTTTTCAGATTATTTCTTTTCTTTATTCTTAAAACTATCCTAGTAGACACTTTAATGTATTGCATTATATACATTGAAGTGTACAGCTGATTGACACCTAATATCCTGCTGAATCTAGATCCGATTCTGAATAGTTTTACACCACCATTCAAGGTTTCACAATAATGCGTATCCTGTTCTTCATGTTCCAGAATCAGAATGTGGTAAAGTCCTCAAGAATTTATCAATTTCTCTGTAAAAGAGACTAAATCTGCTAGTGCTCCTTTACTGAGGCAGGTACACTGACTATAGCCCTTCTTAGGTGCATGATGAATACTGCTCTTCACAAGGATACCTATTCCACTTGGTAATAATAATAATAATAATAATAATAATAATAATAATAGTAATAATAATAATAGTAATAATAATAATGATAATAGAAGTAATAACAATTATTTATTATCATTATTATTGTTATAATTATTATTATCATTATTATTAATATTATTACTATTATTACTATCATTATAAAACTCAGTATATGTTATTCAGTAATTCGCTACCTGTGTTACCTCTCTCTGTCAAGATAAACAACATTGATCTGTCACAGGTCAACAATACAAAATTTTTGGGTCTTCATATCGACAGTGATTTATCTTGGAGAACCAATGCATGTTAATTATGTAAGCAGAATTAGTGCTAGAAATACCGGGGTTCTTAACAAACTTAGCTATTATTTTCCAAGTAATATTCTACAGAGCATCCCACTATTCAACTTTGATATCTCCCTATCTCAACTATGGGATTCTGGCGTGGGGAAATGCTTCTAAAAACCTTATCGATTCGTTATTTCTTGTACAAAAACGAGCTGTTAGAATTGTTAACCACACTGGATATTTATCCCACACGAACGAACTTTTTGTTAGTAATAAAATTTTGAAAATTCCCGAGTTATTTTATTACAACGTCGGCCTGTTTGTATGTTTCAATTTTCAACTGGCCAATTACCAGACGTATTTTCCCAAATGTTTACAAGAAATTATACAGTTCATGATTATCCAACTCGTCAACGTTACGCATATCACCTTCCACGTACCCGAACAATTTTCGCGAAAAAAACCATTATGTTCGCTGGGCCCAAATATTGGAACGAACTCCCTATGGAACTTGTAAGTTGTACCACTGTAACCTCATTCAAACGAAAACTGAAGCAATATCTTCTTAGCAGCTACATTGTACGGCATGCATAGTGTATAGTTCTTGTTGCTCTTTACATGTTACCCCTTGTCTATTCCACCTTAGTCCGGCGGGATCCTAACCATGAACACTATTTTTGAACAGTCTGCCTGTTGCGCTGTTCATGCACCTATTGTTCCACTCGGTTATCGAAATTCTCGCGCGTGATAGTCCATGGGCCAAGAGCCGAAAAATGGGTTGTTGGTACCACCCGAGGTGGCAAAACCTTTTTGGTGTCATTTTGTTTGTCGGACATAGATATGCTTATCAAGCTATGATAGCATTTCCAAATGAGTAGATTAGTCATAATAAATGAATTTTTAACCAATTTGGTCTCGTTTTTATATCCCTATACTTCTGAATCGAAACTAACCGCTATACAAATACGAGCACTGCCTTCTGCATGTCCACAGGTGTTCTGTTGTAAACGCGGTGCGCTTAGTCTTTATTCAAGGCAGCGAAGGGAATATCCAAAGGGTTATGATGTCCACAGCTGTCACGCGGTGCGCTTAGTCTTTATCTAGAACAATGTACCGTTAATCATATCTAAAGTTCCTAATAAAAGGGATTATCTATGCTGTTTTTATACCACCCTCTCAACAAATACATCAGTTTTAAACAAAAATCACTCTGTTCATTTACAACATTATTAATTATAATGTATTGTAGTGTACCGGTACATTGTTTTTGCATAATCTTTCATTGTTGGATGGAAATAAAGCGACATTGGCGTGGTATTAGCGTTTTCACCATAGCGTTTTCACCGGAAAATGATAAATAATTGAAAAATACGCTAGAATTCACTAGAAATTGCTTTGTTGTTGTTGTTGTTTTTAGATGAAGGGATATACACTGTATTATAAGCTTTGGATATTCCCTTCGCGTCTTGAATATTAGACTAAGCGCCGTGGACATCATAACCCTTGGATATTCCCTTTGCTGCCTTGAATAAAGACTAAGCGCACCGCGTTTACAACAGAACACCTGTGAACATACAGAAGACAGTGCTCCTTTTTGTATAGCGGTTGGTCTCGATTCAGAAGTACAGGGATATAACAACGAGACCAAATTGATTTAAAATTCATTTACTACAACTAATCTACTCATTTGGAAATGCTATCATAGCTTGATAAGCATATCTATGCCCGACAAACAAAATGACACCAAAAAGGTATTGCCACCTCAGATGGTACCAATATCTGGCCTGGCCCATGGACTATGACAGCTGTCGGTTACTATGGTCACACGGAATGCTTGGTTTTAGGACCCATGCTGGAATGTTACTCCTGAGCTTTCGGTATTGTTTACATTCACGACAAATCTCATTATTCCACCTTCTACTTATGTATTTATGACATACAGTTACGCCATTTTCTATACTCTTAGTCCATGGGCCAGGCCAGATATTGGTACCATCTGAGGTGGCAAAACCTTTTTGGTGTCATTTTGTTTGTCGGGCATAGATATGCTTATCAAGCTATGATAGCATTTCCAAATGAGTAGCTTAGTCATAATAAATGAATTTTTAACCAATTTGGTCTCGTTGTTATATCCCTATACTTCTGAATCGAAACTAACCGCTATACAAAGAAGAGCACTGTCTTCTGTATGTTCCATAGAGCTGTAAAATGCAGCTCTGTGGTATGTTCACAGGTGTTCTGTTGTAAACGCGATGCGCTTAGTCTTTATTCAAGGCAGCGAAAGGAATATCCAAAGGTTATGATGTCCACAGCGCTCAGTCTTTATTCTAGACGGCGAAGGGAATATCCAAAGCGTATGATACAATGTATATCCTTTTATCTAAAAACAACAACAACAACAAAAGCAATTCCTCGTTGATTTTACCGTATCTTTCAATTATTTATCATTTTCCGACGAAAACGCTACGGTGAAAACGCTGATACCACGCCAATGTCGCTTTATTTCCCTCCAACATAAGATAATGCAAAAACAATGTACCGATACACTACGATACATTATAATGAATGATATTGTCAATGAACAGAGTGATTTTTGTTTAAAACTGATGTATTTGTTGATAGGGTAGTATAAAAACAGTATAATCCCTTTTATGAGGAACTTTAGATATGATAACGGTACATTGGTCTAGATAAAGACTAAGCGCACCGCGTGACAGCTGTGGACATCATAACCCTTTGGATATTCCCTTCGCTGCCTTGACTAAAGACTAAGCACACCGCGTTTACAACAGAACACCTGTGGACATACGGAAGGCAGTGCTCTTCTTTGTATAGCGGTTTAGTTTCGATTCAGAAGTATAGGGATATAAAAACGAGACCAAATTGGTTAAAAATTCATTTATTATGACTAAGCTACTCATTTGGAAATGCTATCATAGCTTGATAAGCATATCTATGCCCGACAAACAAACTGACACCAAAAAGGTTGTGCCACCTCAGATGGTACCAACAACCCATTTTTCGGGTCTTGGCCCATGGACTATCTGCAACACACCCCTTGAATCTCTGCAGTTGTTTTTCACTGCTGCAACATGTGACCTTTCTGTTTTCTGTATTTTTATTTAGTGACATATATTTAATTGGATTTTTTGTTTTGTTTGTTTTAATCGGTTTCCCCAGATATAGTTGGTCTTAAAAAACATCCGTACTTTAAACTTCCCCTAATCTGATTACTCACGGGACCTGCGGCTGTACAAGCTAATGCTTTTACGCAGGCCCCATCATATTTTTTTCGCATTGTGACCACATTTAATTCGCATGCATACAGACCTCGTGTTTACACCAAATCAAACTTCTGTACATTCTGATGAAGTCTCATCTAAATTATGTTTTGTATAATTTTCGTATTTATATACTTTATTGTGATATATGTGAGAAATATGAAAATAAATTGAAATGAAAATGAAAATGAAAAAATTATTATTATTATTATTATTATCATTATTATTATTATTATTATTATTATTATTATTATTAAAACGGCATATAAGTAACATTCACAATCTCTTGGAGAGCAGTTACCTGACACACCACTTAACATTCACATTGACTTTCATGACATATAAGAGCATGGTAAGTAGGAAGCAACTTTACCAAATTGGAATCAGATTTGAAAAAGTTACTGCAAGTAAAAGTGTAAAAAGTAAAAGTGTTTTCGGCGAAATTTTAATATCTTTTATTTTTTGTGGCCTGTTATTTACCAGCAACCCTACGACGTACCTTTCCACAATTTCGCAAAATACGAAAATATGTATATTTTCAAATCCACTTAATTCAAATTTTCTTCCACAGATAATATATCATGATATGATAAGAAATAGTATACGAATAATTTATGAGTTGTGAGTGCATAGGGCACGAATATCGCACGAGGCGCGAGATAAGCCACTAGTCTATTCAACAAGGCGCGTAGCGCCGCGTTGAATAGACCAGTGGCGAATCTCGCGCCGAGTGCGGTATTACGTGCCCCAATGCACGAACAAAATCATAAATTATTCGTTTTATACAACACCTTGTCCACAATCACAGTACTAAATTAGTGACCGCCAACTCAGGAAGGCCCAAAAATAAATGTAAACGAACAAACGAATAAACGAACAAAATCATAAATTATTCGTTTTATACAACACCTTGTCCACAATCACAGTACTAAATTAGTGACCGCCAACTCAGGAAGGCCCAAAAATAAATGTAACAATTAGTCAGAGAATTGTAAACCACCCTGTGTACTGCTTTCAAACACTCGTCATGATTCGACCACACAGTCCAGGAATCACAAACTCCGCAGGGTCTATACCCATTCTACGCTATAGTTAGATCGAGTTAGGCCTGACTGTTAGGCCGATCTGAGATGTCGGTAGATCTAGTAGTAGGTCTAGACTATGTCTATTTCTGAAAATGATTTTGTATAAAAACACAGAAAAATAATCAAATTACGGTTTCTCAACTTGAAATGAAGTCTCGATTTTGGGATCACTGTGGTCCACGTAGCAGATCAGAGTCAAAAGTAAAAACACAGCAGTAGGTAAAGGCAGCGATACATGCAACTAGCTGGATAAAGTACCGTAGCTGCGCGCATACACGTTAACGTTGCAGTATACTCCGCCGCGCCGCGCCTGGTCTGTGAGACTTGCCGGCAGCGCAGCGCAGCCGGCCAGCACGTACAATGTAGTTTGCTGGCGCTTTGCTACGGGTGTGAGCCGGCCACAGAACTCTGTGAGCGGCCATGCATTAGTAGCCCCCCGCGAAGCCGTGCTATAGTACCTATAGCCGTGCAATAGGCCCATGCCAGGGGCCTATTGTATGGCTGTCACTCTCAATGAGTTTGATAGGTATTTTCTATTGAATGTCATGTGACATGTTCTTGGCCAATCACAACTCGACATCATTCTGAGGTGTTGTATAATAAATGATATTGAGGAGTATTCTTCTTAGTTTGTTATTGCACAGCGATTAAACCATGATAAGTAGACTTAGTTTGTGAATTTTCCCTTTTCACTTGGCATCATGTCATAAAAGTAGAAAATAAGTGAAGATAATTATATCTGTTCGACTATACTTGTGAAAATCACGGAGAGAACAGTTTCGTGACTCGTCCGAGTCACTTCTTCAGCTCTGGCTGGCGAGCATTCACCCATGGAGGGTGAATGGGCGATGTACTGCCTTTTTTTATACTGTATTGTCTGTACGTCGAGGAATTTTGCGGATCACCGACTTGTATGTTGGTGAAAGGTTGTGTCGAAACTGTTCTCTCCGTGATTTTCACAAGTAAGTCCAGTCGAACAGATTTAATTTACACGCTTTTAGCATACTACCTGGATGAATAAAAATCTACATCGACATGAAGATAATTATGTAATTATTATCTGATAGCTATACAGAGAGAACACCAAGACGCGGAAACATCTCCACAACCAGCGGAGACTCGAGTCGCAACTGTTTGTGGAAATATTATAAAACATTCGTATCTGTGAAATATACGAAGAATTCAAATATTATAGTGCTCATTTTGGGTCGATTTGATGACGCTCCTTTAATCTGTTTCTTGTAGATTTCTTTGAGGAGCTCCTAAAGTCTCTAGAGATTCACAAATGGCACACTTTGGTAGAAGGAAGAAACAAACACCCGATGACATGTTTGTTTAGAGCACTCCATGGTATTACCCAAGAATGCTTGTCTGAATCTTTTGATTATCTCTCTCACCCTTGTGCGTTTCGGAAAGAAACTTAGTTTACCCAAACTTTATACTGAATTTCTCAAATGATCATTTACCTATCGAGAGGCATTTATGTATAATAACTTACCACCGGCTGCTCGATCAGCCTTAGATTTGAATGTTTTCTTCTAAATTAAGGATATGTACAAATTCAAATTGCAATGTATTGTTTGCAGTGACAGGATAGCCGGGTTTATTTTGTTCTGCTATGTTATGACATATACGATTATGTTTGATTATGTGATGTCATGTGTGTTTGCTGTAACCTCTTTTTTTTTCATTCTCTTTCCAGTTTCATCTCTGTGTATCATTCTGTTTCTTTGCATATATTGTAAAGGCTTGTTTAATTATAATGTAACTGGACCCCATGGAAGACCAGTGGTGCCATGGTGGCACCGCTGAATATGGGTTTTCCAGCCGTTTTAAACTGTAATTTGTTTTTATGTGTTTATAACGGAAATACTTACCTACCTACCTACCTCTTCTCTTCACCGTACATTCTCCTATTTGGGTATCGCTTTTCTTGCAGTGCTTTCCTTGGTTGTCCTCTCGGTCAAATGAGAATGAAAATACTCTGAAGTTCATGTTACACTGTGTGTGTGTGTGTGTGTGTGTGTGTGTGTGTGTGTGTGTGTGTGTGTGTGTGTGTGTGTGTGTGTTGCTTCTTCGGTGAAAAATGAGGGAGAATTGAAACAAACTAGACATGTATAATGCCCAGAGGCCGTTATCCAAGTCAAGCGAATTGCCTATCGATAATGGTCTCTTCCGGCCACCTGTATTATGCAATTATGTCTGACAGCTGTCTGATATACTATTCACGTAATAATCTATTACTTGTAAGTACTAGTGTTCATAGTTATTTTCATATGAATATGTTTTATGTTGTCATACTGATTTCTTTCGTACAGATAGTAAGATAAAACAAACTGAAACTGAAATTTAAGTCTGTCTACTTGTGACATGAGATAAAGAGAGACAATTTCGATCCTGCCGTGCCCGTTTGTTTTGCTTCTTTTATTTTCCATCTGAGAAGATGGCTGGATTGCCCATTTTCAGCTGCAATAGCTGGTCTTCCATTGGGTTCAGTTGGATGTGAGGCGGGACCACTTCACCGGGTTATACACCCTGCTCTTTGCGATGAATTAATGAAGTGAAATATTTACGTGCATGAGTTGTTACTCTCTCACACACTAGACTTCCAGACTATAGTGCGTGTTGGCGACCTAGGAAAATGCTACCAAGGGAGTGTAAGCAGGGGCGTCACCAGCTTTTTTTAAAGGGGGGGGGGGGTGCGTTTTGACACTAAATGTTTACCGGATTTTTTGGACAGACATTTGGAATATAGAGACATTTGGAATATAGCAGGGAGGTGAATATAGGAAGCTCTCAATCCCTAGACTTTTACTGTTTTTTGAGGGAAACCAAGCGGGGAAAGGGCACCGGCGTAGCTATAGGATTTCATCTTGGGGGGGGGGGGGGGGGGGGTTAGTATGCGAGGGAGCGAGCAAGGGGGGGGGGGGGAGGGTGTGGAAGTGCCGGAGGGCCTACCCCCTATAAATGGATTATGGAATGACGGTGTGAAACGACAAATTACTGGCAGCGATATCAGGAGAATGGCATAACGACTCATGCGAGCGAGTGGAGCGAGCGAGCTTGAAAATTTTGACATTTTACAGTCCAAAAAATGCCGTTTGTAGCCATTTTTTTTGCTTTGCAAATCAAGGGGGGGGGGGGCCGCACCGGGCGCAACTGCTGGCAATTACTGGCAGCAACATCATGTGAATTGCATGATAATTAAATGCAAGCGAGCAAAGAGAGCGAGTTTTGAAATTTTGACATTTTACAGTCCCAAAGCTGCCATTTGGAGCCATATTTTTTCGCTTTGAAAATAAAGGAGGGGTGGGGGGGGGGGCGCAACGGGCGCAACTGTCGGTAATTATTGGTAGCAACATCAGGAGAATTGCATAACAATTAAATGCGAGCGAGCGAGCGAGCTAGCTTGAAAATTTTGACATTTTACAGTCCAAAAACTGCCGTTTGTAGCAATATTTATTTGCTTTGGAAATTAAGGGGGGGGGGGGGTTGCGCACCGGGCGCAACTGCTGGCAATTACTGGCAGCAACATCAGGTGAATGGCATAGCAATTAAATGAGAGCGAGCTTGAAAATTTTGACATTATACAGTCCAAAAACTGCCATTGGGAGCCATATTTTTTCGCTTTGAAAATAAAGGAGGGGTGGGGCGCAACTGCCGGTAATTACCGGCAGCAACATCAGGAGAATTGCGTAACAATTAAATGCGAGCGAGCGAGCGAGCGAGCTTGAAAATTTTGACATTTTACAGTAGCCAAACTGTCATTTGTATCCATATTTTTTGCTTTGGAAATTAAGGGGGGGGGGGCGTACCGGGCGCAACTGCTGGCAATTACTGGCAGCAACATTAGGTGAATGGCACAACAATTAAATGCGAGCGAGCGAAGAGAGCGAGCTTGAAAATTTTGACATTTTACAGTCCAAAAACTGCCATTTGGAGCCATATTTTTTCGCTTTGCAAATAAAGGAGGGGGGGGGGGGCGCACCGGGCGCAACTGCCGGCAATTACTGGCAGCAACATCAGGAGAATTGCGTAACAATTAAATACGAGCGAGCGAGCGAGCGAGTTTGAAAATTTCGACATTACAGTAAAAAACAAACAAACTGCCGTTTGTAGCTATATTTCTTCGCTTTAGAATTTAAGGGGGCGCATCGGGCGCAACTGCTGGCAAATATATGGCAGCAATATTAGGAGAGCAAAATGATTACATTACATTGATAATTTTACATTTTACAGTCCAAAAACTGTCGTTCTTAGCCATATTTTTTCGCTTTGGAAATTAAGGGGGGGGGGGAGGCGCACCGGGCGGAACTGCTGGCAATTACTGGCAGCAACATCAGGTGAATTGCATAACAATTAAATGCGAGCGAGCGAAGAGAGCGAGCTTGAAAATTTTACATCTTATAGTCCAAAAACTGCCGTTCTTAGCCATATTTTTCGCTTTGGAAATTAAGGGGGGCGCACCGGGCGCAACTGCAGGCAATTATTACTGGCAGCAACATCAGAAGAATGTCATAAAGATTAAATGCGAGCGAACGGAGCGAGCGAGCTTGAAAATTTTGACATTTTACAGTCCCCAAACTGCCGTTTGTAGCTATATTTTTTTTCGCTTTGGAAATTAAGGGGAGGGGGGCGCACCAGGCGCAACTGCTGGCAATTACTGGCAGCAACTTCAGGAGAATGGCATTACGACTAAATGCAAGCGAGAGGAGCGAGCGAGCTACAAAATTTTGACATTTTCCTGTCCAAAAACTGCCGTTTGCAGCTATTTTATTTTATTTTTTTCGCTTTGAGGGGGCCCCTCCCCCTGGATCCGTCACTGGTAGTCAAGGGTGTGGGTTTATGTTCATGACTGGGGGAGGTATGACCAGCGAAGTGGTGTCGAAGTGACCAAGCGGGGAAAGGATGTCCAAAATCTGCACTTTAGAGCATCCCCTAAACTAATTGTGCGTGTTTGTTTGTGTGTGTATGTACATGAAAAAGTTAGGAATTAGCCCAGGTCAAGTCTTTTTATTGGCAATGCAAGACATTTTTATATAGACTAGTATGTAAAGCAACACTGCAAAATCAATGATCTAGCTTTGATATAACGAAGCGTAAGGTACAAAGGTGTACATTCTACATCACACTGCGCAACATTGTAGCGACTCTTCGTTCGGATGTACTGAGTACATATATGCGCACATCCTGCTTATATGCAGAATGCCAACCAGGAATCACAATCTTTTGTCGGGTCCGGGCTTTTTGAACAATGTTTCACACTATATACCTATTTAATTATGGTTAAAAGAAATCATAGAAAAATATCTTATTTCTGGACCACACTTTCATTCAAAAGCAGTTTACTAACACTTGAACTACTATTTTGGGTAAATCTTTTTTTTTTTACCAGCGGATTGGGAGGGGGGCGCATCCCAACGCACCCCCCCCCCCCCCCGTGACGCCCATGTAAAGACAAGGTGAAAGGTATTATGCTAAGATGGTATTCTTTATACAGGGGGCCTCTTCAGTGTTGCCACCGCTCTACCAAAGGGTCCTGCCATTATTATTACCATACAGCGTTGACAGGCTATCCATTCATTTTAAATACCTTGAGACGTGGTAGGTAAAAACATCTTGTCCAAGGACGTAGGCACAACTAAGGACCTCTGAATGAAGAGTCTTACCCACTATGTCCCAGGGCTCCCAATTATCTCTGCAATCCACAGTGATTCTTGTCGTCAGACGTCTCAACTGCATTCCGTACTATACAAAGTTGGCATTATGGTAGTTTTTTTTTTCTGTACAGGTTATACACAAAAACTATTTCAGTTATCTACACTGCAAAAAGTCCGGTGTTAAATAGTGAACACCGAGCTGGTGTTAAATTTTCGGTGCTCATTTATGGTGTTAAATTAAAACCTCCGGGTGTCATTTCCAAATTTTAAACTATTATTTGAAGAGTTTCTTAGTAACTGCACTTCTTGTTGATTTTTAATTTAAACAAGACGATCAAGAATTTTACATTAAAATACTAGATTTTTGAAAAAATGTGAAAATAAATTTACACCAAAGTAACACCAGCTGGTGTGGTCTCTTATTAAAGCTGGACGGGTGTTAAACCATTGATATTAACACCAACAAATATCAAATCAACACCATGTGGTGTCATTTTTGAATTAACACCAGTACAGTGTCAAAATAACACCAGGTACAGTGGCAAATTAACACCACGAAGTGTCAGGTGAACACTTTTCAACACCATCACAGTGCATTTTTAACACCTGTGGGTGTGGTCCTTTATTGAAGTTTGATCGGTGTTAGATTTAACACCCGTGGTGTTAAATCTAACATCGATGTTTTTACAGTGTATGTGTATGATCCGATATGCTATTGAAAATAAAGATTCCATTTCATTTCATTTATTTTTTTTTGCAGTATCCAAATAATACAGAATAATTGCAAAGTAGCATAAATGACTTTTACAAGAAGGTAAATAATATTGTCATGAAGCAAACAATATACAAAGAATGGTATTACAAAAATATAAAACAGCTGTTATCGTTCCTTTTTATTTTATTATAAATGAAGGTGGTCTTCTCTGTTCTTTTCTTTTACAAATCAAAAATCTAGCAAAGCGATCAATATGTCTGAGGTGAAATGGATTTCTCAATGTGGGTTGATTCCACTGTCCATGCCGTCCACACTATACAGTATTCAAGCTGTCTGTTAAAGCCACTGTTTACTAGTATTGGGAGCAGTGATTAACAGATTAAATGTGTTCCAATTATCTTATTTGTGTATGCTACATACCCACACTGCAACGGCAATGAGGCGATAGTTACGACCAAAGGCGCGGAACATGAAGTGGATGTGTAGGACCTACATGCACGTATGTTATTAACTCCCCGCTCAGAAAAAGACAAAACAAAGCAATGTCATTTCTTCCAAACTCTGTGCTGACTTTGCGAAAGCCCTGTCCTGCGTCAAACAGGACTGATATTAGATGTTGAATCTTAAGTCAAGCAGCAATAACTGTATATATATGCACACCACGCGCAGTCATATGACAGCATAGACGTTAGCACAAATGAACAAACATACATGAAAAGATAAAGCACATGAAAAGATAAGGTACGGATGTGTGCTTGGTGATCTGAACTTACAAATATGACGATATTCGAGAGATGGTCTTCCTGAACTGAGCTGAGTTCATCATTCTGGAAACAATGGCCGACTGTGAGATTTCAAAAGTCGTTTTCAAACTTTTATTTGCCGTATCTTTAAACTTTTGAACTCAAAACTATTGAGCGCTGGATTAAACAGTTATACGCACTTTATCTTTTACAGGCGTCCACAGTGCAGAGAAAGCGTCGATCACATTACATAACACCAATAGATACCACGAATGAGCGACGATGCGCTTTGAAGCATGTAGGGTCACAATTGCCTGGAACAGAAACGGGAATTATTGCCTCTTGCGCAGTCTTATTGATATCTAGCTTAGTATGTTTTCTTTGCCCTATTTCATTCTTTGGCTGCCCATCAATAGATGGCGTGCGTGTAATGATCTCCTCCGTGCCGTAAATACGGCACTGGATCTCCTATCGTCGTTCACAGCGATTATGGATCTAGGTATTATAAAGCCAGTTCGGAGTTCCGGCTGCGCATGAGCAGAAAAAAGGACATTCGGACCAACAGGCACGTTGGTTTTTAAAGTCACTGGGATAAGCGTCTACTGATGTATTATTATGTATAATGATTATTCATGTAATCCTTATAAATGCTGCTTGCCAGCACATCCACCTGACAGCAAAAGTGGTATTTGGCAATATCGATAGAAAGAGGTTGTTCTTACATTCAATGTAAGATAATGAAATGGATGCTTTCCCATAAGTGTTAATTGACGGATCATTCTGGCCATCTGGTCTATGCGAGTTCATTCTTTGTTTCAGCAGGATTGATGAATACCATAAATCGTTGCGCAAAGCTTATGCATTATGTCGCTCTGAAAACGAGTGAAGAGCCCCTTAACCGACTGAGAAAAAAGAAAGGTCATTCGGACCAATGTGCCCATGAGCTAACTCCGAACTGGCTTATTGGCCAACATTGTTTACCCCGGCTAAAAATACTTGGGCTACCACACCGACCAGCAAATCGTGACAATCACGCCATGTATAGACGGGCAGTCAAAATATGAAAAATTGCGAAGAAAACGTCACGGTCTGGACTTATGTTCTACTCTTTAATTTTTTATTCTACCTTTCACACACGCCCCAATCCCCCCCTAAAAAAGTAACACACACACACGCACACACACACACACACACACGAAAAAACAACAACAACAACCCTCACATATACATTAATACCTCTCTGCAGTGCGGATCTCGTGTGGCCCGTTGCATTTGGGATTTAAAAGGAATATATTTTTTTTTTCATATTTCATTTACAGTTACCTTTTCGGCTCCAAAGGGGTGGAAATTATTGCTCTAATTAACAACAAACATTTTTGGGAGCAACGGAAACACAGTAACTACGAATTAATACCAGTCTGATATTCTGTTCATTGATCTGCACTTCGTGTGCAGCAAATTATGATATTTGCCTTAAGACGGAAGGCTTAATTAGGATACGTACTTTTGTGTCGATTAAAAGATAGTGTATCTTATCATTTTGGCAATGCCGCGAAAACGTCCTCATGCGTATATAAAGACTTCTTAAAAGCAGATCTTCAAAGTAGCACTGCAAAGGTGTCTGTAAGAAACGTCCTTAAGTGTCCATTGTGTGTCCCTGCCAGAATGCAGTTTCTACAATTGCTACGGTTTCTCTCTCTTGAGAGAAAGTGTTGTGCAGACATAACGGCAGATTAGTGGTTACACTAGTTGTGACTTGTGGGTGTAGATAAATTCGTGATGAGAGCTATAGTTTCTCTCTAGAGAGAAGTTTCTCTTTCGCGTCTAGACTAATCTATTGATCATGGGTTTCTTCTTCGCTCGTACAATTTATACAGAGTTAAAGCTAAATAGATCAAGGTGCCATTGTGCCCTGAGAAGGTAAATTGTACAAAGTCAATTAAGACGAATTGTTAAAGAGGAAATTCAGTCCACATATAAGTTAGTCTGACGAAAAAATTGGGTTCAGTTGGATGTGAGGCGGGACCACTTCACCGGGTTATACACCTTGCTCTTTGCGATGAATTAATGAAGTGAATTATTTACGTGCATGAGTTGTTACTCTCTCACACATTAGACTTCCAGACTCTAGTTTAGTGCGTGTTGGCGACCTAGGAAAATGCTACCAAGGGAGTGTAAAGACAAGGTGAAAGGTATTATGCTAAGATGGTATTCTTTATACAGGGGGCCTCTTCAGTGTTGCCACCGCTCTACCAAAGACCCCTGCCATTATTATTACCATACAGCGTTACCAGGCTATCCATTGATTTTAAGTACCTTGAGACGTGGTAGGTAAAAACATCTTGTCCTAGGACGTAGGCACAACTTAGGACCTCTGAATGAAGAGTCTTACCCACTATGTCCTAGGGCTCCCAATTATCTCTGTAATCCACAGTGATTCTTGTCGTCAGACGTCTCAACTGCATTCCGTACTATACAAAGTTGGCATTATGGTAGCTTTTTTTTTCTGTACAGGTTATACACAAAAACTATTTCAGTTATCTATGTGTATGATCCGATATGCTATTGAAAATAAAGATTCCATTTCATTTTTTTTTGCCGTATCCAAATAATACAGAATAATTGCAAAGTAGCATAAATTACTTTTACAAGAAGGTAAAATGTCGTGAAGCAAACAATATACAAAGAATGGTATTACAAAAATATAAAACAGCTGTTATCGTTCCTTTTTATTTTATTATAAATGAAGGTGGTCTTCTCTGTTCTTTTCTTTTACAAATCAAAAATCTAGCAAAGCGATCAATATTTCTGAGGTGAAATGGATTTCTCAATGTTTACTAATGGTACATCTTTCGTTAAATGCAAAGGAGCTTGATTCAGCTGATCAATTAGTCACGTCAACGATGGAAGTCAATTCATGCAAAATTGCTGTAACTCCAGCTTTGTTTTAAGAAACTGTGGGTTGATTCCACTGTCCATGCCGTCCACACTATACAGTATTCAAGCTTTCTGTTAAAGCCACTGTTTACTATTGGGAGCAGTGATTAACAGATTAAATGTGTTCCAATTATCTTATTTGTGTATGCTACATACCCACACTGCAACGGCAATGAGGCGATAGTTGCGACCAAGGGCGGGGAACATGAAGTGGATGTGTAGGACCTAAACATGCACGTATGTTATTAACTCCCCGCTCAGAAAAAGACAAAACAAAGCAATGGCATTTCTTCCAAATACCCTGTGCTGACTTTACGAAAGCCCTGTCCTGCGTCAAACAGGACTGATATTAGATGTTGTTAAGTCAAGCAGCAATATTACTGTATATATGCACACCACGCGCAGTCATATGACAGCATAGACGTTAGCACAAATGAACAAACATACATTAAAAGATAAAGTACATGAAAAGATAAGGTACGGATGTGTGCTAGGTGATCTGAACTTACAAATATGACAATATTCAATTTTCAATTTCAATTTCAATTTATTTTCATATTTCTCGATGAAAAACTACATCAAATATAACAAAATTAAATGAAATACATGACATACATAGAATATTGCAAATATATAAAACATAATAGTGGTCGATCTGTTAAGTTTGAAATCTGTGAATGAATGCTAAAGATATATGAAGGAACCTACTCAAAAGCGAGCTTGTTGAGCGTAGGTCCCAGTTAAAAACGAGTTTAAGATTGAGAAGGGGAGCACGGGTACAACAATGACCGGAACATAAGAGAAAAACAAAATAAAAAAGTACAATTATACAGTTATATAGCAAATTCTTCTCTAGTGCAGGTTAGGGGTCGGAAAAGCCACATGCTGTAAGCGGATGAACCATTGTCGTTCTGGCAAGACTTATTATATAATAACAATGATACCGTTTAGACAGTATTAGAAATGTGTACATTGCGTGTATGAAGAAGGGAACACATGCACCTGCAAATCCAGAAAAAAAAAGACATTCAACAACCAGTTGCAGTGCAGTGAGAATGTGAAATACCAGCTGTTTCCTCGCCCCAGCTATCTTTAAAGAAGGAAAAATATACATAACACAGTGATAGAATTTAAGGGCGCAAACAGCTGGGCTGTTTCGAGAGATGGTCTTCCTGAGTGATGGTCTTCGAGAGATGGTATTCGAGAGATGGTCTTCCTGATCTGAGCTGAGTTCATTCTTGAAACAATGGCCGACTGTGAGATTTCAAAAGTCGTTTTCAAACTTTTATTTGCCGTATCTTTGATCCTCCACTCAAAACTATTGAGCGCTGGCATACAGTTAGACGCACGTTATCTTTTACAGGCGTCCACAGTGCAGGGAAAGCGTCGATCACATTACATAACACCAATAGATACCACGAATGAGCGACGATGCGCTTTGAAGCATGTAGGGTCACAATTGCCTGGAACAGAAACGGGAATTATTGCCTCTTGCGCAGTCTTATTGATATCTAGCTTGGTATGTTTTCTTTGCCCTATTTCATTCTTTGGCTGCCCATCGATAGATGGCGTGAGTGTAATGATCTCCTCCACGCTGTAAATTGTTTGTTTGTTTGTTTGCTTTTATTTCTGCATTCAATCAGATGTAATTTGAATGCAAACTTCAAAAAGTACAAAGACAAAGAATAACAAGTGCAGTGAAATAAAACGATAACAGTACATAAATAGATACACATAGGTGATTGCATTGAGCAATGTAGATATACACAGAAACATAAAATAAGATATACAGTATTTTTCAGTAAACAACAGAGATAATTGAATGCAGGAGACCACCATCATAAGCGATTAAGCTTGAAATGAATGGAGGCCTCATGATACGGCACTGGATCTTATCGTCGTTCACAGCGATTATGGATCTAGGTATTGGCCAACGTGGTTTACCCCGGCTGAAAATACTTGGGCTACCACACCAGCCAGCAAATTGTGACAATCACGCCATGTATAGACGACGGGCAGTCAAAATATGAAAAATGGCGAAGAAAACGTCGCGGGCTGGACTTATGTTCTACTCTTTAATTTTTTATTCTACCTTTCACACACGCCTTAATCCCCCCTAAAAAAGTAAAACACACACACACACACACACACATATATATATATATATATATATATACACACGCACACACACGAAGAAACAACAACAACCCTCACTTGGCTGTGAATGAAAGTGCTTTGAATCTCGATACTGCGTTCGTATAATATATGTTAGTATACTGTGTTAGTAGGAAGAACTTTATACATTAATACCTCTCTGCAGTGGATCTCGTGTGGCGAGTTGCATTTGGGATTAATATTTTTTTCCTATTTCATATACAGTTACCTTTTCGGCTCCAAAGGGGTGGAAATTATTGCTCTAATTAACAACAAACATTTTTTGGGAGCAACGGAAACACAGTAACTACGAATTAATACCAGTCTGATATTCTGTTCATTGATCTGCACTTCGTGTGCAGCAAATTATGATATTTGCCTTAAGACGGAAGGCTTGATATGATACCTACTTTTGTGTCGATTAAAAGATAGTGTATCTTATCATTTTGGCAATGCCGCGAAAACGTCCTCATGCGTATATAAAGACTTCTTAAAAGCAGATCTTCAAAGTAGCACTGCAAAGGTGTCTGTAAGAAACGACCTTGAATGTCCATTGTGTGTCCCTGATGCCAGAATGCAGTTTCTACAATTGCTACGGTTTCTCTCTCTTGAGAGAAACTGTTGTGCAGACATAACGGCAGATTAGTGGTTACACTAGTTGTGACTTGTGGGTGTAGATAAATTCCTGATGAGAGCTAGTTTCTCTCTAGAGAGAAGTTCCTCTTTCGCGTCTAGACTAATCTATTGATCACGGGTTTCTTCTTCGCTCGTACAATTTATACTGAGTTAAAGTTAAATAGATCAAGGTACCATTGTGCCCTGAGAAGGTAAATTGTACAAAGTCAATTAAGACGAATTGTTAAAGAGGAAATTCAGTCCACATATAAGTAATTCTGACGAAAAAAAGAAGAAGAGTAGGCTGTTACTTTCAACGATGAAACTGTGACTGAAATTGAATGATAAATAAGGAAGTTATGACATTTTGACGTTTAGCTAATTTCTGCGAAACAGTTCTTGTACAGTGGATATGAATATGCAAATGAGTAAGTTAACCATGTGATAACCTCACAATTTTTTTGTAGATCATGTAATATAAAAAAGGATTTGAAATCTGAAACATAATGTTGTTCCTGGTTGAATAACTTCAGAATAGTGATCAGTTAGATGTAGGCCTATCAGGATTTGAGCCTCGGTCATAATTGCGTTTTAATGATAAAAAAAAAATGAAATTTCCAAATTTTATGTACAAACTAAATGGCATACTATACCAAATGTTTCCTGAAAATATTAGTAAAACTTCAGAAAGTCATAACATCCATATTTTTCACCCAAATTCAATCAAAATTTTGCTGTTAAACTCGTAAAATTTTGCTCTTTCCTATCAGACTAACTTATATTTGAAATAGATAGACGGACGGACGGACGGAAGGACGGATGGATGGACAGACGGAACGACGGAAAATAATAAGAAAACAAAAGGCGAAGATAAGGGGAATGAAATAGCTAACGATGTAGAACTAAAAGCAGCGGTATATTGTTGGTTGAACTGGTTGCTATGTTAGAAGAAAAAATAAGAACGAAGAGAAAATTGGGAGAGGAAAATTTGAACAATGCAAGAAGGAGAAATAAACGGAAAAAGTAGAAGAAAGACAAAAAGAAGAAGAGTTCATAAGGAAGACGCAAAATAAAGCGGAGGGTAGGTGGGGTGAAGAAGCTGCTGTGCGAGATGGATTGATGTAAGGTCAGACGTCATCCAACCATACAGATCGCAGCAAGAAGAGAATGGCAACGCCCACTTATTATAAACACCTGAGAAGAACCGTGAGAGAATCTGCTTATTGAACGATTTCGTCGCTCGTCGTGTCAGTTTGCTGCTGGCCATCACGCATTTTGCATCTTCAGTCATAGCAGCTGGGCGATTTTTCAGAACATGCGACTTTTCTGGCCTGTCAGGTGAGCTGATTAAAGTATATATATAAATCCATCAAGAAGCGATGATTTCTTTCACAAAACATACATCCATCAATCATTTATAGTATATACACAATTTATATTGCGTGTTACAATACAAAAAAAAAATACACTCGGCTTGCGGTTCACAATCACCAAAAAAAAAAAAAGAGCAAATTTGTCTATTCCCATTAGGTTGATTTGATGGTGATGGTTGGGAGAATCAAATCATCACCTCTTTGATGGAAAATGGGCATGGCTACCTTTTAATGTTTTGCGAAACGCATGGAATCTAATCGATACAAATCACGGTGGAGTTTATGTCAAAACTGTACTTTTCTGCTACATAGACAATCTGCACTTGCAAAATTTCACTGGGGTCAGTGAATGACAAATGTTGATTTCGATCATCTTTTAAGGAATTCGCTGTCAAAACATTGATCAGCATGTTTGCGAGAAACCGATCCTTCCATAAATACCCAACTTGTCACTCTGATGAATTTCATTTACCTTAAGTAGGACTATTTTTATGTAATCTATATTTACATTTGCTAGACCTAAATATGGGGGAAACCTTTGTGATAGCGTCCCCAAGATTAATTCTCTTTAAGAATAATTTGAAGAAAAAACTTCTGATTATTCAAAATAATTATCCGAGTCTCATCATGAAAATTAATGTCTAATGTCAAACATGAAATCGTAAAATTGTGCTTATGGTTCAATGGTTGCAAAGAAATATTTTCTGCTATAATCAAGCAATCACTGAGGATAATCAAGCGGCTCCAACCATCCGCTAACTCTCATCTTATCATAGTCTACTATCTTTATCTTCATACCACTTTTCCGGTATATACAGCATTTGTATGGCGCCATATACCTGTTACAAATACATTCAAAGGCGCAGACTCCTCCAAGACAGCAATTGAATGCCCGGTGAAAAATGCGAGTTTTGAGTGAGGCTTTGAAGACAGTGATCCGGTTTGTAAATTTTACGGAGGAAAAAATGGGAGTTCCATAGGCGAGGAGCAATAGAGGAAAATGATATCTTCCTTCGCTCTTCCTGCAGCGATTTAGTGTAGGGATTTGTCCAGGGTGTCTGTTCTGGGTTAGTTAGGTTTCAACATCTTTATAGCTTCTTTAGTTAATTAAAATCCGCTTTTTGTGTAAAACACCATATCAATCATTATGATTCGTTGCATTGCGTGTTGGGGAATTCACCCTACAAGCACTGCCTTTTAGCATTCCTCCTCATTTTCATACATTTCTATTTACATGTACTTATAATATTCAGTAAACCTATTTTATATTGTCATGTATTTTGAGTGTTTAGTTTTCTTTAAAATATTTATGTTTTTGTTGAAAATAAAAGGAATAGATTTGCACATCTGCTTCTCCTTAATCAGCAAAAAAACAAACAAACAATATGAGCCTATGTATAATTGATAAGCTCTTTCATTCGATTAGTAGACCTAATTGTTTAGCCATGCATGTGTATGTGTCCCTCTTTTTTGGTCGAAAAAAAAATGGTTTATAGATGCTCTCCGTAAGTGTACAGAGAATGCATGCAACATCATGCACAACGCTCAGTTGATAAACCTTTACGAAAAAGCTCGATCATATTTACTTAGAGAAAGGAGAATTCCTTTTGTGTGCCAGATAAGCAGAAATTTATTTTCTTTTTGTTTGTTTGTATATATATATATATATATATATATATGTTGATAAGGTAGTCCACGTGTTGGCAAGATAAAAAAGATAAGTAACAAAACAAAGTTTATGTTGTATTTACCAACGGTTTATTTCTTCACACAAATTTTCGAGCGTCTCGCCGCCCTTTCTCAAGTGTTGATACATACATATATATATATATCTATATATATATATATATATATATATTTATATAATATATATATATAATATACATATATATATAATATATATATATATATATATATATATATATATATATTATACAAATAAGTCTTATGATACGACACATATCATAGGAAAACAATAGTTTACTCTTTGAGTCTTAATGTCTTAATGCTGCTAATAATGACTGATGACGATAATAATCGGTGAAACAGTAAAAATACTGATATTACTGATAACCATATACTCTGCAGATATTCAGGCGTTAAAATGCGATGTCACTTCAAAATAGAAACACTTGATAGGTAATCAACTTTTATATTCTTCTTGTTGATTTTAAACTTCAACAATGCGAATAGGAACTCCCTTACAAAAAACTTGATTAAAAAAATGTGAATTCATTCGCACCACAGTAACACCAGAGAGTGTAGTTTCAAATTCACAGTGGGTGGGTTTTATACCATTGAAATTAGCAAAAGCAATGTCAAATCAACATCATGTAGTGTCATTGTTGAATTAACACCAGTGCAGTATAGTGCAGTGTCAAATTTACATCACGGAGTGCCATGTGAACACTTTTCAACACCATTACAATATACTTTCTACACCCTTCGGTGTGGTTCTTCAAACGGATAGAGAGTAATAAACATTAATAGACATTAATGGTCCTTAAACTTGTTTGTGTTCGATTTTACACTCGTGGTGTTTAAATCTAAGACCGATCATTTTGCAGTGTACATGGCATCAATTCTTCCTCCCCATCTCCCCTTCTTCCTGTTTTCTAACTCTAAAATAGACACATTGCCGAAGAAATAAGCAACAAAGTACCCTGTACAAAGGATTTCAATACACAAGGACCATTATTTTCACTTTCGGGTCGACGTACTCTGTCTAGTTTTCTGATTATTAAAACTCATGACAGTTTCAGACAGTCGAATCCTTCATATCCGCATAGACGAATCTTCTGTATATCAATTCTATTCAGTTTCTTGAAAAAAAAACCCACAAGCCTTAAATAGAAAGCCTTAAATCGGAATAACGATCCTCCGGATTAATGCAACAAATGAAAGAACTACAGTGTACTTCATTTTCGAAACTTCCCAGTTGTGCGAAAAAGGAACCTGCGAAAAGCAGGAATCAACGTCTAGTTAGAATGGAAAGACCTTTCCAAATCACTGCAATCATCGTCATTTTCTGCGGTATAAGCTGTCTTTATGATTTATCTGATCAGTTTTCTCGATCGTCTTAAGAGACAAGTAGATTTCAGAAGAAAAAAAAAAAGAGATCAGATGAATCAGTCTTAAAACATCCGGGTCAGAACTGACCCGGAAAGGGTCCGTTGGATTCTCACCCCGTTCCGGGTCAGAAATGACAAGAAATGGGGTCAGATATGTCCCCATTCAGAGTCATGAATTGGGTCAAGGCGACTCCATTCCGGGTCTTCATGATCAAATTCCAAGTCATTTTTTACCCAGAACGGGGTATGACCCCAACGGACCCGGTTCCGGGTCAGTTCTGCCCGGATTTTTTTTTTTTTTTTATTAGAGTGTACAGAGGTGTAGAATAAGAATATGAAATGTGTTGTATGCGTGCGCTAATGCATACCGAACACACGTATTGCTCATCAGCTCATGATATAGTTTTAATTTATTTTCAGGACTAGGACAAGGGAGTTACCTCAATAAAAAGTAGCGCCTGTTTCCTCCAGTCATAGTCATCGTTACCGTCACCCCATCGTCATCATCATCGCCACCACCATCATCATCACCATCATTGCTTCAAATGCCACTTCCATGATGGAGCTTCACCCGACAGTTCTTGCCCATAACGCACTCGTAGATAATGACACCAACGAAACTTTGGACTACTACTTGGACGCCCAGAGCACGCCCTCGTCAGAACCATTGCAAGGTTCGAACAGAAACTTAATACGCTCAATCATTTTGTCCTATTACGTTATATTAATCGTCGTTGGACTTTTTGGCAATCTGATGGTTATTTTTGCGTTTTGCACCAGAGCGAAGCTGCGCGCAGTGTCGTGCAATATTTTCCTCGTCCATATGTCACTGGTAAATATTATCGCAGTCTGTTTTATGGATCTCGCGTGTGCTATTAGTGTAGCTAGTCGGACTTTCGTATCAAACTTACTGTTCTGCAAGATATGGACAGCCTTCATTGAGGTCTTTGCCGGGATCACCCTGTTTTGCATCACTGCCATCGCCCTCAATAGATATTTTCTCATCGTCAAACCTAAGATCTTTCGCATCTGCTGCACTCCGAGACGGATTTGGTTTGTTATCGCCATTCTCTGGATTTTGACATTTGCCATGGCAGTCGCCGTTGTCAGCCATATGAAAGTGACGAGGGATCCATTAACGAAAAGATGTCGCCTTGACAACACCACCGCCATATCCAAGTTTGTCAACAGCCTTATCCTGTACTTCTATTTTCTGCCTCTCATGCTTATAGTGCCCATTGCACACGCCTTCACTCTGCATGCGATCCGTGTAAGCAGAAAACGAGTGCGGGTCCAGCCTCCCCCTGACCAAGTCAGGGGAAATCATAATAGAATCGTCCAAAATATTGACGTCGTCTCCTCTCCTCGGTCAAAACCTGAGGGTTCGCAGGCATTCGAAAAGGTCGCATCCATCAGTGAGTCCGTACAGATTCAGCAGTCTGATGAAAAACTTCTGGGGGACGACGTGAAATTTAAAAAAAAAATTAATGGCGAAAAGATCACAATTTCCAACGTAGAACAAATGAACCCAACCCCTACGACCAATACGATGACGCAAGGTACGAAACAGGAAATTGATGCCCAAATTCCAATGCCTATGTACTTAGTTCAACAAAGGTCATCGGATTTTGAGGCAGTTCATACGTCTGCTCGTCATGCCAAGAGGGGCTGGATCAAACGAGTAGGATGCTGCCGACGTTCAAAGTGCCGCGAGTATCCATTGATTCGAATGATGACACTGCTCTATATTGCTCTGTGCCTCTCCTGGGTACCATACTGGTGGAACAGCATTTCCGCACCGCAAAACCCTTTGTCAACGCTCCT
Organism: Diadema antillarum; assembly: GCF_040938485.1. Taxonomy (NCBI): domain Eukaryota; kingdom Metazoa; phylum Echinodermata; class Echinoidea; order Diadematoida; family Diadematidae; genus Diadema; species Diadema antillarum. Next base: position 3,280,157 of record NW_027271462.1, read on the forward strand.
TCACTCCATGGCCTGGCTCAACCCCGTCTATTACTCTGTCAGCCCTTACATTTACGCCCTCTCTAACAAGAATTTTAGGATCGCTTATAGCGATGTATTCAGGAGAACCTTCCTCGCATTTCTACGGAGATCTTAGCCCTGACCAAAGCTTAGGAAGGGTGACATTGACGCCTGCTTGCAACGAAGTGGAAAGCTCTTGACCTAAATCTCATCGGCGATGACAAATGGCATGTCATCATCTTTTCTGGAAGAATATTTTTCTCTGCTCCATAGGAAGGGTTCTACATTCTGTCGGCTCAGTGCTTTTTTCTCCGAAGAGAAATTACGACATAAAAAATTGTAATGACAATCATTGCTATTTTTATTCTGTCATGGGGAAAAACAAATATTGCCCTGTGTAGCTGCTAGGACAATTTTTACAGCTATTCATTTTTACTGTAGTTATTATGTTTTTAGAATCTTTGTATCAGACATCTATCTGACTTGATTAACATTCATGCTATTTTCTGGCATGTTTTGGTATGATTTGTTTGGTATTTCCTGGTATCCTGTATTCATGTGGGTGACTTTTGCTATGTATTATGCAATGTAAATTAGCTTCAACTTCATCCTCAACTTCAACTTTAACTTCAATAATTTGCCTATACCGTGATCACTTGAAATATCTCTGCGTACTCACAATGATGCCTCACTCAGGTGACTGCATTTGTTTTGTTTAATTGCTAATTTATTTTAGCATTGGTACCTTAACTAAAATCATAAACATTTACATCATATTGGATGGCTATGACTGGGATACCAGGGAATATTGCACGAGTTAGGGCCAATATTGCACGAATCGAAGATGAGTGCAATATTAGCCCTAACGAGTGCAATATTCCCTGGTTTTCCATGAATTAATGCCATCCAATATAATTATCATCTACAATAAAGTAGAGCAAGCATAAACTGCACAAAAATACAGGGCTTCTACTCGTATTTGAAGTTACTCAGTAACTCGGATCGGCACTCACATCCCAGCGCTGAAAAGGGGAAGCCCTAAAACTGCGTGATGCAAGATGTTTGCGCGCATGTGAATTGTAACAATATGACGCGCACTTAATTGTAGCAAGCGCTCGCGCAACATACGAGGATATGGTGTGATCTTGAACGGCCAGTAACAACGGTAGCCTATTGACCGATTCGGGTTCGTTGAGGGCAGCAGACATTTTACGGCACAGGGCGCAGCCATAGTGGGTGTATCGGTGTGTATCAGCCGACCCCCCCCCCCCCCCTGCTCTCCCCCACCCCCGGGCAACATGTTTATCACGCACTTGTAACAAAGGTTCGCGCACTAGCAAGCATTCGCGCACTCAGTACGAGACGCCCATTGGCTAACGCAGTTTTTCATTCTGCGCGCGTGCTAATGTTGGGAGAGGGGTGGGGGAGTGCGGAGGGGGGGGGGGGGGGTCGGATGATACACCCAGTATGGCGCTGCCCATGCCAAAAATACACATAGCGCGTCACAGAATCGGTCAATAGGGAATTAATACGTTGGCCTATGTGCTTCGTTCAATATGCTCTGATATTGAACAGTAAAAATTACGCGGACAACAATACGAATTTTTTAATGCGCGGCTAAAACGTCGTATATAGATGACAACTATGATATCATCATCCATATCTGGGATGTGACTGCCGAGTCAACTTCCAAGACGAGTGGAAGCCGGGTAATTTTGTGCAGTTTATGCTTGCTCTGCTTTATTGTAAAGATGATAATTATTATATTGGATGACCTTGATTCATGGAATATCAGGGAATATTGCACGAGTTAGGGTCATTATTGCACATATCTTCGATTCGTGCAATATTGGCCCTAACTCATGCAATATTTTTATAATATTGGATGGCCTTGAGGTTAATACAAGGAAATATTGAACGAGCTATGCACAAATATAGGACGAGTCAAAGACGAGTGTAATATTTTGCTTGGCGAGTCCAATATTTCCTAGTATTAACCGAAAATAGGACATCCAGTACCATGATTATTATCCTACAGAGGATTTTAGCAAATAATATTTTCACCTATCCTTTCTGACTTCTAGATAGAATTTTCGAAGAATATTTGCAAGATCGGGTTTGTCAGGTTGTTCGACTGAAGTCGGTATCTAAGTTTTTTTCTCAAGCAGATAATCTTTGAATACACTCACCGAGATCTTTGTGGCTTTGTGCGTATACTCACTGTCTTTCTTATTTAGAAGTTTTTCTTAATCCTCTGCATCCAGATCTGCAAATTTCCGACGAGCTGTAGATCTATCCATGCTAGCCACCATGTTACTGTTAGGCCGAGATCTAGCTAATTTGGACCAGAATTAGATGTTCTTGTACCTCAGATCTGAGACATAATTCACGTCACATCTACCGCAGATCGTGAAAGATCGAATTAACACATAATGTAACATGCATGCAAATGCAAGCGGCGGCCGGCTATAATTTTGTATATCGCGGGCTATACTGTATAGCAGTAGCGTTGAGCTGATCGATCGTCGCCTGTACAAAAAAAAATGCAAATTGTTTTCATGAAACCTAAATTTAATTTCCTGTTATGAAAGTGATATTTTGAAAAATTGTGTGAACAAAATTCTAATTGATATATGAAATTTGTATAAACACAAAATTTTAGAATATTTTAGAAAATTTGATAATTATATTGATGGCCTGGATTCATGGAATACCAGGGAACATTGCACTCATTAGGGTCAATATTGCGCTCATCTTCGATTCGTGGAATATTGGCCGTAACTCGTGCAATATTCCCTGATATCCCTTTCAAATAGCCATCCAATATAATGTAGATATTGGATGGCCTTGAGGTCAATACAAGGAAATATTGGACGAGCTATGCACAAATGTTGGACGAGTCGAAGACGAGTTCAATAGTTTGCTTAGCGAGCCCAATATTTCCTTGTATTAACCGAAAATAGGACATCCACTATTATCATGATTATCCTACAGAGGATTTTAGTGAAGAATATTTTCACTTACCCTTTCTGCGTCTGAGTATTGTATGGTCTCCTTCTATAATTGATCCTGACATGGGGTATGGTACACTCAACAGTGCAAGTTAATCCACTTCATTCCCAGATGAAACAGTGATCTATGTATTTTAATGTACAATTTTAGCTAATCAATATATGAAATTTGTTTGTATAAACACAGAATCTTAGAAAAAAGATATTTCAGTTAATTCGTGATTGACCAATCACAGACGTTTTTACCTCATATTTCGGATCATCTCGTATATATCAACCAATTACGGTGCAGATTATAACAACTTTGGGGAATCCCCCTCTTGCTGTCAAATATTTTAAATATTGGTCGCCTCGACAAAAATATTGGTCGAGTTCAACAAACTTTAAGAATGGGTCGGAGGTTCTGAGGTGCGTCGACAAAATAACACTTGTATTTTTGCTCTAAAAATCCTCTGTATTGATAATAATAGATAATAATTACTGCATTCTGTATACCTTATCATATTCACGACATATTGTATACTTTTATGTTTCGTCATTTTTTGTTATTGACACATTGTAGTATATACTTAAACGCTTATAACTTTGGAGCCTACATCCTACAAGCACTCCTTTTCAGTAGGTTCTTTTATTACACGTTATATGTCTCTACATATTTGTGTAACTTCATCTCAATGTAACTGATGTGTTGAACTTTTTTTTCGAAATCAAATGGAATGGAAAAATTTGTACGAAAATGTGGAATATGAAACAAAAACGGGTGTGTACGTATAAATGTAGGTGCCCTATACTTTTCATCATGCTGAGTTGACAAAGCGCAGTTAAATAGAACATGTTTAAAAGTGGTTTAATTTCTTAAAGTTGAAGTAGGGCCTACCTCTGATATTCCTCTATACAGATTACGCAGAGGGGGAATTCCCGAAGCTGGAACCGAGCGCCTGAGAGTAGAAAATAATCGCTGATGCTTGCATGAGATTCACCACTGCAACTCTTGCCAAGTTTTGAGGACCACAAACCATTTACAGCAACTTTCAAGCCGATTTATCTTTGTCCAAGTATAGTAGTGGTAGTAACACAGTATCTAACATTAACAACGCACTAGTTGTATTGTAATGAAATCAAGGCACCATGTACAAACGCAGATATTATACGCCTAACTATTTGATGTTTATATTGCCAAGATCTCGCACTCAGCATTTATTGCAATCCACCACCGAGCACAGAATATTGCACATTGCATTGTATAATATGTATGTGTAAATCTTATTCTTTTTTTTTTGGGGGGGGGGGGGGAGGGTGTAGGGGTTGCGCACTGTTGAACAAAGTATTGCGCACTGTTGAATAAAGTTTATTATAACTCATCACTCTTGAAAATGAGTGTGAATAAATAATTTGGCACTTATTTACAAGCTATAATTATGTACTAGTGGTTGTAAGTTAAACCTAGGCAACTCTTTTTCGTCAACGTCATAAATGGCATCACTGCTGTTTCATCCCTTTATTTCCGTCGATCTTCGAATTCTTCGAATTCTTTGATGGCTAGATTAATGTCTTTGTGTTTGCAGATCGCCAAAGAAACATTGATCAATGCAATTAAGAAATGAAAATGAAAATAACGATGATGATAATCAGAATGAACAAACTCAGAGTGAGATAAAGAAGATGCTTATTATGGTAATACTTATGATACTAAAAATCCGGAGGCTTTATTGATACACAACATTACGTAATGTCCGTAAAGAATACTTTGTTTCTATGCCAAGTAAACACGCCACCCGATACATATATTCATCGTAGCTATGCATTCAAAGTGGAATGTTTTCTGCAACTTACACAGGACAGGATATCTAATCAATTCAATTCAGTTCAATTCATTTATTTTTATTCTTCTTTTTTTTTTCAGCAGAACACAACACAGAATAATCGGGAATTATATCACAAACGTATGCATTCAAATTTGCAAAGGATAAATAATACAAATAAAAATATATATATGCGTGCATATTGGCAAAAACATACGAAGTTGTGGTTCGGATGAGAAAAAAAAAGAATTGAGAGGTGCAATAAAAAGCAAGTTGTATATTGTGAACCACTCAAAGGTAAATCTTATAAAATACTTATTTGCAAATACTCAGCGCAAATTTAATTTAAAGACAAGACGGAACAAAACAGGAGACAAGTCAATGCTCATAATTTTTGAGAGGATGTTACAGGGGTAGGTGAGAGAAAAATAGAAACACTAGTCGCAGGGTCCAAACTTCAAAAAAACTTCCAAACTGTGGCTTAGCAAACGTCACAGACCTGTGCACTCATCCTTGAAAAAAAAAAAGCAACCATGATGTCAAAAACGCCACTTGCTTAATACTATTTAATCATCCTGTAAAAAAAAGCAAACAAACAAACAAACGTAATCATGGATCTAACTCATGAAGAGGATCACCACACACACACAAAAAAAATATTACCTCAAAAGTCATTTTCTACAAATGTTATAAAAACGATAACCTTTCAATTTGCTAAGTGACAGAGTGCCACAGTGGACAGATCGAATGCGTACAAACTGATACATTATCTGGGAAAGCATGTTAATTCCCTTTACCAGATGCTAGAATGAAGGTAATGATTGGTGCGGGAACTACGATCATGATGTTGACAATGACACTGTTATTATAATCATTATAACCAAAATGTATCCATAGTATTTCTAAATAAATTTTAGGCTCCCAGATACAACCATTTTCAGTGTGATTTTCTTCATCATAATGATTGATATCATTACATTTTAATAAACGCCTCAATTTATCATCATTCGATGAGGTAGTCCTGACAGAGATTTGTAAATCAAATGGCGTTTTATTCCCGCGTATATCTGTGTTACTGACTTCAGGGGGTATTTTGCTGCCCACGGTATAGAACATGGCGCTATTAAAGGTACATGTATATAATACAACAAAATACCTTTTACGAAATTATGCATGGGCTGAAACTAACAGCCAAAAGATATTCGCCTTTTCAGCAGGGCAAGTGATCAACAAAATTAGTTCTGCCATGAATCTATTCGCTTAAAAGAATGATATGAAAATTAGCCCGCTTCTCCATTTTTGATGTTATTAAATCGACCTCAGTGTATATGAATGCAGCCAGCAAAGCGTATGAGAGCTCGTTTCAACTTCCGATATTCCCCGCCACTTCTTAGTCCAACGAATTGACGCATCACGCAGTAACCACGGCCACATAGCCTGAGATTTGTACAACGGAGAATATGTCATGCACTTAGGAGAACGAAACGTCTATACCCAGGTAATTCAAAAGGGCGAAATAAGTTGCAAGAGAGCAAGAATCGTAGAACACTAATAAAACACATTGTTTCCATTATTGACAATCGACAATTTTTCCTTTTTTTGTTGCTGTTGTTGTTCAGTGTGGATATACTTTATCACAATGTTAACGCTATTAGTTTTTAAACAGATGGGAATTCCTAGGGCTAGCTATTTCTTTTCATACTATTACTACATATCTTATTTAAATGTTTTACCCGATAAAGTATATACGTATAGAGCCTATCAGTAATGCTATTGTCCTGATGATCGTTGTATTGTGTCGCAATATAATCATCGCTTGATCACTTGTGTGTTTGAAATGCTGTTATCATTATGTCGTTGTGAAGTGAGAGAAATAAAACCATCACTTAAATGGTGAGAAAATACCACAAGAAATGTGCACTTACACTTCCCGTCTCCCTCTGTCTGTCTGTCTCTCTCAGTCAACATAGTATCATAAATATATGATGATAAAGTTGTACACACACATACATATGTTATATGTTATATGTTATTATATTATATGCTATGTATTATATATTGTATATTGTATATATATATATATATATATATATATATATATATATATATATATATATATAACGTATATATATACACCATATATGTGTGTGTATGTATTTCGGATATTTGCTTAATATGTGCGTAAGAGGCCATTGTTTATTAAACTACCAAAGAAAAGGTTACTCCGCCAATCGCAAATAAGATTCCAGAAAATGAATACAATAGATTTTAGGCTGATAACTTTTCATGTTCATTTCACAAGCCAAGGAAACCTATGGCAAAGCGTATGTCATGAGTAGTGGAGGGGTGGAATCGTAAGCAGACTGTTTTATCATACATTTTCGTTTCATGAGCATTACATTCGATTTTGTGCATTTGAACCAGTGAAGTGACTCTATAGGCAAATGCTTTAATGAGCTTAATGATAACAATAATGATGAGGACGATGATAAAGATAAAGATAATAATAATAATAGTAATAGTGATAATAATGAAAAAAAATTATTAAGTTAGTAAGTTATCTGGTAGCAATTTCAGTTGCATAATATCCGTTGTGACGACACGCTTTGACGTCACTCTGAACCGATAAAAGAATGGCTTTGGATTGAAAGAGTTTAATGACCTGTTAGGACTAGTGATTCAGGCCAATCAAAGAAGGATGACAATTCTCATAGTGAGTGACGTGCTTCGAAAGTAGTTATCAAAACTCTCGGGCCCGATTTTATGACAAATTTGGCAAAATTCATGTTATTGCAAATAAAGGGTGTTCAAGAATGTGTTCATCTCTTAATCGTGTATCTGGAACGTTGACTAATCACGATTATTGTAATCGGTAAAATTTGACAAAAGTAGTAAACTTGTACATGATGTACGTCGTGTTGATAGAATAAGGGGGAAAAAGAGTAATATAACATTATTCATCACTTTATCCATCTTGTATTTACTTGTTCATCGGCACATTCATGCATTAATTATCCTCATATATCCACTCATTCAATCATTAATTTATTCATTCAATAAATCCTGCACACACACATATATATATATATATATATATATATATATATATATATATATATATATTACCTAGTATCAGGTAGACCGTGCAAGGTAACAACTTGAAATAATCTCCAGGAAATGATCTCCAAACATACTGTGTCCAAGGTGAACCGACGTCGTATAGTTTATTTAGAATTTTTACTATCAAAGTTCCTTACTCATTTATCATGTTTATTTTCAACTTTCACTAGAAATTGTCATGAATAATAGATAGGTGTGTGTGAGCGTATGACTATATGTATACTTTGCACGCTAGCAAAATATTCATTTAGCATTCACCAGCCTTTCGTTCCAGTATTTCTAATGAGTTATAAACTTGTTACCAGGGAGCTGATCTGTTTGTTTTCTTTTTTCTTTTTCCAAGGGAACTGTTGTATAATGTTCTGTATGTACCACATGACACCAATTGCGGCATTTAATCTGAACAGTGATGATTTTAACAAAAACGATCTTATTAAAAGTAAGAACTAGACCTAGGGGTGTTTCTTAAAGCTGTTCGTACAGTTACGAACGATTTACGAGCGACTGGTGATCAGTTCTTCTACTGAATTATGGAAATTCTGATAAGTATAGCACATCAGAAGTGACCACCAGTCGTTCGTAAGTTGTTCGTAACTTTACGAACAGCTTTATGAAACAGGGCCCAGGTCTTTCTTCTGTTTACGCGTGGGCGTTAAATATACCAACGATTTTGGTGCTACGACATTACTAGCTACAAGGTTAAAATACAACATATTAAAAAAAAATCGTTCATTTCATTATGGAATGGAACCAGTAAATGACTCAACTCCCTGTCTGGTGACGTCATCAACTAGGGCCTACCTCTCCCGTAGGATTGTGATAAAACAACGTGCACCTGATAGGTGGGAAGAGTTATCTATGCTACTCAATATGAACTGTTAATCATGTAAGTAAGGTCACCTTTCTGAGGCATGGTATAAAAACAAGTGGCAGCAACCTGCCGCTCCGTCCCAACGCTATAAGTGAACTTGGTCATGTCAAGTGATTGCTTGCTTGCTTGTAAAACGTATAATTCATCCCACAAGGGGAGCGAAAACCTGGAGCGGTTTCGGTTACGTATTAATCAAGGTAGGCGCAATTCTTTTTCGCTTTGTATTCAGTGTGCAATCGCGGTACATTATTATTGGCACTATTAATTGATATAATTATTATTGTTGCTATTATTATCATCATTATTATTATAATTGTCATCATTATCATTACAATCACCACATGTCATTATGTGTTTTGTTATTATTAGTACAGCTGTATCACTATAGATAACAGGCATCAAATAGATACGCTCCACATTGTTCAAAATTAATATACCGCAGTGTTAAAAGAAATGAAATGAAAGAATTATGAAATATTTCAGTGATTGTAGATGTTGCTGTTGATATGCCACCTTTGTCGCTGTTGTTGTTACTTCTCTTTCTTTCTTTTTGTAAATGTTAAAGGGTTTTTGAGAATAAAAATTTGTAGTTCTTCATGCGCACTGAGTCGAACTTTGCTCCCATTTCAACGCACGTCGCAATAATGAGGTGTGTTATTTATCAGTAAACCTGTAGAGTCCAAGAACTTTTATAATTATTATTTTCTGAAGGAGGATCACAACGACAGATTGAAAAATTGCGCTCTTCTCAAGGGTTTCAATTTACTTGGCAACCACTTTCCGTGAAAGATGATAATTTTGTTTCTGTACTCGAGGTGTTGTGTTCCTATACAGTTACACAAGCACTTCAAATTTATTGCTTAGGGGTGTATAACAGCAAGGCCATGGAAATGTTTGTAATTATCCTCGGGTGAATATAAAAGATTTAGGTTTACCTGTTATTTAAACACCTAGACACGGAGACACAGATGAAAATGCTCTTTAGTTAATACACACATTGTCAAGTGACTTTTGCTATTAATTTTCTATACATAATGTACATGTAGAAATGCGCAGTAACGGTGATACATGACGCAATGACGTGCGGTCAGTAGTATAGGAATTCATGAAATTCTAGAATTGCCTTGTTATATGTGATGATCTTCGAAATATTTAATACAGTTGAAGCAGAAAAGCGATTTTCTCCGAAATATGAAGCTTCAAATTCATTAAATTCTTCCGTCGAGATGTTTTTTCATTGCAACTGATTGACAAATTGCCCTACATCGACGTAACTAAACACTGAATTGATCAGTGTTTTAACACTTGCTGTTGGGCAGAAGCTCGGTGGTCTACTGGGCATGACGCCTTCGGTACGACACTTATCAAGTCACGGCTTGTTTACGTCGATGTATAGGGCAATTGTCAATCAGCAATAGGATTTAACACGCATTGCAATGGGACTAGAATAAATGAAGCACATGTGACTCATTTCAGCGCTTCCTATCGGCTACATTCTTGAACCCATTTTATAAAACCTAATATCAGAAGGGATGACCTTCAAGCGACACAATGACTGTCTTACGGGCTAAGTTGTGAGGTCAAATGATTTGATTCTTTTCCATCGTTGAACAAACCTTACCACCTTGACCAGGCACTAGCCACGATTATGTACTTTCCGCACTTGCTCCTCTCTATAAAAGCTGCATTTGTTGCTAGTACATGTAGTAAGCATGTAGCTGGTGAAGGTGATGGGACAAACTATAACTTCCGAGGCGATCTGGATGTAGCTATCTTTGCGAAGCGCAGCTGAAAATTGAAGGCCAATCCTATAGCAAGATTCTTAGTTTGTGTAATATAATGCATAATATTATTGATCTTCAAGCGTGTCGTTAAGCACTACGAAGAGGGTCCTTGTACAATATCGTAAAAATTTGTACTTCCACACGTATTAGAAATTCATCTATACACGTATATACTAGGAGTATCCACTATATTCCTACACCCACTCGTAATAACATTCATGCCAATAATCCCAAACACTTAATATTAGCTCACGAATAATTCAGACGTCAATGGCCTGATGTAAGGATTAAACTACCTGACTAGGTAAAGTCTAAGCATAGCCCCCTTGTGATCATATGAGTTCATGGAGGTATATTTGAGTGTCATCAGCGTAGGTTGCATGTTGCATTCCGTGATAAGAGTTCATGATACTCTTCCCAAAGGACCGATGTACAGGATACAGGCCTATATGAGGGGTGTGACAATGATCCCTGAGGGACTCCTGAAGGAAAGGAGAAGGGTCTGGAGCGAGTGACGTTAACAGAAAAACTCGTAATTGCACCCCTTCAGATAAGATTTTTATCCAATGGAGACGAGTTCCTTTGATACCATGATCGGACTAGAGGACGAAGGAAATGGCAGTGATCTAACGTATCAGACGCAGTGGATTAACAATATACAATGACAATCAGCAACAAGAAGAACAGCGACGATGACGACGACAACAACAAAAACAACGTAAAAACAGATATCTAAGTCAACTACATGAATATACAAAGTACTCATGAATTACATGATCATCGGTATTGTTCTTCAAATAAGGTGAGTGTTGATGTGGTTTCTTTCTGAAAACGTCAGTGGAGGTATAGGGTGCTGAATATTATGTATTCTTATAAGGAGGTTGCTAGTTTGCTCTTTCTTACTTTGCATTCCATTTCGATCTTAAGTTGCACAAACAAAATGAACCGAAATGAATATCTGTACACATAATGTCTCCTAACTATATACCTGACAGTTTATCGTTTTATGGTATCCGCCATATGAGTAGGCCTACTATAAGTGGTTTCAAACCAGAGTGAGTTAATCACTTTTTCCATGAGGTTGCTTACGTAACAGCAACAAGTACAGGATTTTTTTTTTTCAACGCGACCATGTTGATTATTACTTCTTGGCACTGAACAAGCAAACGACTTTGCACAACAATGCATTCAAGTGGTGGGACTTCAGAATCTGAATGATATCAATTCACACTCGGACTGATAGAAATTTCTTTAGACCCACGGGAAAAAGAAAATAATGAAAACCCTTCATAGTGATTGCTTGACAGTCGAGTGTATCAGGTCATGGAACAGGCGTGTACAAGTGCGGGTCAAGTGAAATCCTGTTTCCACTTGATTTAATACAGGTATGGAATTGGTAGTGAACAAAACAAAAAACTAAAGAGTATTAAAAAGAAGACATAATCATGTACTTAGGTGTACGATAGTAAAACTTTAAGTCTGATAAGAATAACGAAGGGCTCAAGGTGTTTCTTGTAGATCACTATAGGCCTACCTATTCATGAAATATGACTTAACACAAACAGAACATGCAGAGGAAAAAAAACCATTCGTTTAAATGAACCATTGGAGGCAACGGGTTAATGTTTCACCTTCACCACTAAAAAGAACGACTGTAATAGATACTATTATCTACCTGAATTCAAACAATTCATACAATAATAACCCGCCAACCCCACCCCCATTAGAGGGATATTTTGTAATTGCAATTGATTCCACGTTCAAAACTGCCCACATTTTTTTTTTTGTGGTGACACAATGTTTATACTGACCATGTTTCCTTCGTTTTCAGAAAGTTAGACAGTCATATATATGAAATCCAGACTGCTACACGAAATGCATAACGTCAGACCTCAGTTTACTACAGTCATCACAGGGGCATCACAAGTGCTGTTTCAACCGGTGATCAACTCAGACTAGATATATTTTCAACATGACCTGTCTGTAAACCATCGAAATCACCGGTAGTCACTGTGATTTTCCAGCCAACTACGTTGACTGTGGTTTTAATACTGCGAGGTGATTCAAAAGTGTCTGCCTTGTTCAAAGCAAAACCATAATTGCAGTTTTGAATGGCATGTTCCCCAGTAACATGACTCGATTCTATCATTCCTGTTCACCCAAATAAATTGTTGAAATTGTGTATGGACACGTCATGACCAACCGCAAAACTACGCCATGCATTTTTAAGAGAAAGTGCTTGTTTTTGTTATGATAACTATTGTCATGAAGTACAATGGCTATCGCCTCTTTTCTTTTTTCCTCTTTTTCTTTTTCAGTAGAAATTAAAATCCTTCTCTTCCATTTACACCAATGAACCATGCAGTACGGTTACAACAACAAAGGAACTATACAGAATCAAAATAAGTCCCTGCAGTTTCCCTAAAGTGTGCTGTTAACGCCTTGTAAATATCTTGTGAAAACACTTCATAAAACTCATGGTTTTTGGATGAAGCTCTTAAATGGTATAGTTCATAATATTGGATAGTTGAGTAGATAGTGCTCACGTTGGCATTGACTTGGACCAGTGTTTGACGACCGAGCGAAAGTTTTCACGGAGGAATGGCATTTTATATACATTTTGCATTTTTGGTTATCTTTAACACGCGCGTCTATGGAAAACTGTACACGGGTGTGAGACTTACAGGGGACCCACACCTATCAGTCTGCCATAGTCATATCAAACATTTAGTATCATAATTCACGGGCCTCAAATCATGATTACATTCAAATATAAAGTAATTTTGTTGCCTGACTTTAGTTGACTCCAGGATACAATGCTCCCCGTGACGATGACCACACATACCTCCAGCGGCTGCCGCTTCCGCCCTGTATGGGGAGTTGATCACTTCGCATTAACCCTGCTGGATGTCAACTTTTCTTTGCTGTTTCAGAGAAACATGAAGATATCTAGAGAATTTCTCATATCGGCAGCTGTCTTGGCAACATGCATCATGTCATCATTGGCAGACAATATGGACGAGGACAAAAAAGAAAATTACCATGATTTCGGTATTTATTTCTTCTCGTTCTCCTGGAGTAGATGTATAATTTTCCATAATTGTCCTGTTGAAGGAAATACTGTCACTAAGCTTTGCTGAATTTTATCTCAAGGCTATTAGATAGCTGTCGATCATCCTGCAAAGAACTTTATCACTGCTTCAAATATCTCATTGTAATTGCTGCTTCAGAAAGAATCACTGGAGCCACATGTCAATCGAGAAAGCAAAGTGTGAAGTGAATTTGTTGGGTTTTTGTTTCTTTGTTTTTGAAACACAATCATTTCTCGCCCGTTTCTGTTGTTGGACAATTTCATTTCGGGGATACTTTTGATAAGGTCATCATCAGAAATTTTCAGTAACCTTTAGTTTACCATTTTCTTGTCATTCGGATATTGAAACGGCGGAAATTAAGTTTTCTCGATGGGATTATAATATCATTTTTTGAATACTAGCCTCGCTAAATGGAATGTCCTTTTACTTAAAGCGGAATAAGCCACCCACTGAGGTAGAGGATGTCGAGTTTCATATTTTGCACTTTGTTTACCTCGAACTGTTAGTTTATAAACTTGTTCGGTTTCACTGCAATGTGGTTCTACGTCATGTTCATTATTTCACTCATGACACCAACTTACCGTTTCTTTTTCAAGGTCCAATGGCGAGCCGTAAAAAGTGTCCGCGGAAATGTTGGTCTTATCCACCCGAGAGAAACGGAAGGACTTACATATCTTGGTGTTATATGCGCATGAGCGCATGCGTGCACGCATGCGTGCAGACACCCGTTGCTGATTGGCAGGTGGCGTACATGGGGGCATGTCTGGGGGAGTACCCTCTGAGCAGTCAGTTTTCCAGTATCTATGAGGCGGAGCCATCGATTGACCACCGGCAAGACTGGCAACAGGGCAACCCGTTGAAGGAAAACCCCCTTGGGGAGTTGACGAGAGATGGCAAGAAACCCCCGCAGCCAGTACGGCAGAAGATGACCAAGGAAGAGGAAGAGGAGGAAGGAGAGGAAGAAGAAGAAGAAGATGATGAAGAAGAGGAGGAGGAAGAAGAGGAATCGGCTCCAGGTAAAAAGCAACATCATAACCTGCTGGACGCAAACATATTGATCAAAATAGAGTTCGCTCATGAAATAATTGTACCTTTCCACAAGCAATAATTTATTTTATTTATTTCATTTTATTCAGTGTTCTTTACCCAGGGTAGCCCCATCAGTGGTTTACACACTGTTATCCTAGGGGGCCCTGCAACAGAATGACAAAATATAACAGTTCAACATACACAAAATAACAAATCAAGGACATTCCTTTTTACATCATAACATCAACACAATATCAATACTCTATATAAATGAAGAAATGCAAAATTGATCTTTGGCGATAATTAATACACAAACTCACATTATCTGAAAAAAAAATTGACATGCACATTTTATTTTCATGAAATTGGAGATACATTTTAGTTGATATCGTCCGTTTTAAGGGGAAAAGTGAGTAAGTGAAAGATTCACATGTGATTACTGCTTCATTAGATGATCTAATAACTGCTTTTAACCTTCTTTTGATTAAAAGCTGCTCTTGGAGAGTCTTCACCTTCCGAATCTGAGGAACCGTAGGAATCCGAAGAACCAGAAGAAGAATCATCTGAAAAAGAACCGATTTGTCAGGGAGGTGAGGTTTTTGTCAAAGCTTTCAGTTTCATGTAGTACTAGTAATCCCCGTCATGAATATAAAAAAATGTATAGATATATGTAATAACTCATTTTCTTGAAGACGTTCATGCGTTGACTGCTGACGGCAATAAAGTCGGCTATAAGTAAAAGTCAAATCGTGTCATATAATTGCTATTTTTATTTTTATTATTTCACTATTGGATCCTTATTCTACAGCTAAACCCAAGAAGAATATACATGTCTTTCCGATTACGGTTGTATGCAGAAATTTCTTGTGATTATCTATTTTGCCCATGAATGTGAATAACTATTCAAAGTATACAAACAGAAAGATCTTTTTTTTTTAGAATATCTGCTCTGTGCGTAAGTATATATGGCTATTATATTTTTCCGCGGCAAACTAGCATCTGAATCCGAGGGAGGCTCAGAATCCGCGGAACCAGCAGAATCCAAAGGAGGCTCAGAATCCAAAGAACCGGAAGAATCCGAAGGAGGATCAGAATCCGAAGGAGGCTCAGAATCTGAAGAGCCAGAAGAATCAGAAGGAGGCTCAGAGTCCGCAGAACCGGAAGAATCCGAAGGAGGCTCAGAATCTGAAGAGCCAGAAGAATCAGAAGGAGGCTCAGAACCAGTTGAACAAGAGTGTATGACGATTGACCATATTTTATCATCCTATATACAATACGTCTATGAAGTATGGTCACCACTGGACCGGAAAGAAGAAGAAGAAGAGGACTGTAATGTACAAAATGTCTCTTCAAGATAGATCCCTCACCCCCCCCCCCCCAAAAAAAAAATAGATAAATAAAACCAACAAGATGTCAGGCAAGGGACAGATAGATAAGATGGAAAGAGAGTCGAGTGGCAGAAGTACCACTAATAGATGAAAGGAAGAATCAAAAGAGGAAGAACAAATGGGAAAAGCACTAGAGAATTAACTTGTATCTTATGCATTAATGTTATTCATTAATAACCTTCTGTCAAATTCCTTACAAAAAAAAATCAGTCATCCTGTATTTAAAAATCATTTTACGAAATCACTCTAATTATTACACTGTGACAAAGCGTTTCAGCTCAATCAGTATATTAGACCCAAATTAAATGTGGAAGATAGATTCATAATGATATTTTAAAAGGTTTTAAATCACCTTATTGTTATCATTGTCCCAAACTGTCTTTGGAACAATTAAAAGCATTAGTTCCTAGTTAACTTTTGGAACACTTGTAGCTGGAATTTTGAAACTTTTCCGTTATTGGCCAGATCTATTAATGGTTGGATGGCTGATGATTTGACTATCATCTAAACCTAAGATTTGATTTGATTATGATTTTAATTTGTTGACACTTGGAGGAAACCGTAGAAGTATTTTCTTCTGAGATAGGAAACAATCTCATCATTTTCCTTTTCTCTCTCTCAAAGCGGTTTTATTTGCAATGTCCGATTTACTGTGCTCCAATATAATAACTTAAACTCTCTTCGCTCGTAATCGTTACGATGTCTTTCCACTGCACTAAGTAGATCAGTATCACTGCTTACATAAAGGAAGCAGTAACCTACTTCTACAAAAATTGAAATGCATAATAATTAAATGCGCCAAAAAAGGAATGTAAATTTAACGGATTTGACGGTGGTCTGCAAATGCTTTTAAGTCTCCGTGTCCTAGATTTTTTTTAATTAGAAAACTCTAAAAGTTCTAATTATCATATGCAGCATTTCACAGTGTCTATACAGCGCTACATTGGAATCTAGGATGCGGGATTTTATTGTATGCCTCTAATACCTATAATGCCATGGTATTTTGTTATCGTAAATATCTCACTAGAGGCATTGCAAATGAACCAATTCAAAGTATATACCCTTATCATGAGGAGAAGACATGCAATAAGGAATGATGAAATCCCCCCCCCCAAAAAAAAAGACACTTAACACAATAACTACGGTGATACCTTTACGAACATAAGTAGTAGAGTATAGCTGCTCAATATAAATGTCCTTTATTATTACTTATCATAAATATGGACATGCACCGCCATCCATACAACACATAATAAACACGAATCAAACTACGTATTACTCTTCTTTTCTGATTCTGTCTTTTTCTCCTTATCGTAATGATCCTCCTCATTCCTCTTCTTCCTCGTCCACCTCCTCGTTCTCATCCTTCATTCATTCAATCAGCTTCCGAATCAGAGGGATCAGAATCTGAGGAGCCCGAATAAGAGTCGGAGGAACCGGAGAGTTCCCCCGCTGAGCAAGGAGGTGAGGCCGGGCACGATTTTGTATGCAGTGTTCCTTCTTGCATGAGATATTGCCATCTGTAGGAACATAAAGACAAATACGTGTAGTAGTAGTAGTAATGATATTTTTGTTGTCCTCAAACTGAGGGACTTTAAATAAATCAACTGTTCCGATCATGCAAAAGTCAATACCAATCATAGAACAATTGAAATCATAGTTCACTAATTTACATCAAATGAAAATTCTGTATGTAACGGATTTTATCATCGATTGCTGGAATACTATTTTTTTTTTAAAAATATCATTACAATATAACAGGAACTCATGTTTGAATTCTTTTACAATAAATGATGCAGTAAATCGCTGATTTCTGTATTCGTCGATGTTATATACCTTAATAAATTGCGTATTCAATGAAATTAACTATTGCATCAATAAGAAAGCAATCATTCTTACAAATTTCATACCCGATTATTATGATGTTCTCATTCATAATGATATATTTTTTAAATTAAACATTTGAAGAAAAGGTCACTGATCCTTGCCCAGATGTTTCTTATTCTCCGACAATACAACAAATTATGCATTAAAGATTCATTTTCATAACAGAATTTGCACTGTGCATTTATCTTCCATTTCAGCAAATTATCTTTAAAAGGTACAGTGTTATTTATCACCTTAAAATGAATCTGTTTTATCTTGTCTAGTTTCAATTTCAACAGTTTAAAATCAAATTCTGACACCCTATCAAATGTGTACGGCAGGTCGAGCTTGCCAAAAGTTGATCATATTTGGCTCTGTAACCTTCGTTTCTTTCTTTTTTTTTAAGTATGATACATCGTGGCTTTTTTTGCTGAGGATATAAAAAAAATGTTACTCCTTGACACTTCAAATATCTGTTCACTATTCATTTCATTCTCATTTTTTTTTTATTACGTTATTTTTCCAACCAAAAATGAGGGAAGGCGTGCTTCATTTTTGATACTGAAAAGAAACCAGGAAATTATCAGTCTGCAAACTATAATTATAAACTTGGGTTTGATCAATCCAAAATCCATTTACAATTACATCAGACACTACATTTATACCGTTTTTACTCCAATTTTGAAAATAAAGCATTTCTTTTCCAAATTTGATATTACTGTTAAGCCATAAAATTTCCTCGTCAATATCTCTTACTCGTAGCAGATCCACATATCGTATTTCTGCCCAATAAATCAGTAAATCTCTATAAAATGATGGAATTTTATATTTCTTACATAAACAAAACATATCTTTTGAAGAACAATTTATCATAAAACATGTGGGAGGTGATGCAACTTTTTGAAGCCAGAAGCTAGCAATGTTTTTCCAGAGGCGATGATGATTATCAACGAGTTTGGACAACCGTGACAACTTGAGTGCCAATGTCTACCATACCAAGACCCCCCAGCTTTTGGAGTATCAATCATTACACTTCTCTTCACTTTCTCTCTTTTGGAATTCCAAAAAAATGCGAACAAAATCCTATTTGATATCAATTATGCTGCTTGGAGGAATCGTAAAAACTGTTGCTACATGAATTATTTGCGAAATTAAAAATGACTTCCACCTTCTCGTTCTCCTCCTTCATTCATCCAATCAGCTTCCGAATCAGAGGGATCAGAATTTGAGGAGCCCGAAGAATCGGAGGAACCTGCTGAGCAAGGAGGTGAGGCTTGGCATGATCTCGTCTGCAGTGTTTCCTTCCTGCATTAGATACTAGGGAGCTTTAGATTTTGACGCGCGGACGTTTGAGTCATGAGACGACGCTTGCGCTGTACGTTCTCCCCTCCCCTGCGTCGTGCTGAAAAAATAGCTTAGATTACGCAGGGACGCAACGTATAAAGAATAAAATGGCGCCCCCACATAATGATCGGTGCATCAAGTTGCTCTCTACGTCGTAAATTGTGCGGACGTAAAAATAACCGGTAACGCGGAGTGAAAAACTCCGAAGACGCAAGCTAAAAAAAAAATAATAATTTGACTTGACACGCACTTCTGCGAATGCTCAGAAGCTGTTTATTTTTCCCTATGAACGTCCGCGTCGCAAAAATCTAAAGCCCCCTATTGTCATCTGTAAGAACACAATGACAAATATGTGTAGCAGCAGTAGTAATAACATCATGGAATGACAGACACGTGGGCACGAATTGATCCTTATAAGTGCCTCTTCTATGCAACAGGGACAGCACTTCTGATAGTGATGGTTGGTATGAAATTCATCGGATGTGGTAACCACTTGAGTGCAATTTTACCGTGGTAAGCAGAGAGTCAGCGACAATGTACAAAACATAATACAAACTCCATATTTCTGCATAAAATTTCCACTGCTGATGATATCGAAGTCATAGTTTGCTATTTCGATGTGGTTTCTCTGTAGTTCCTACGCAGAACTTTCCTTTTCATTCTCTTGCAGGATCTGAATCCGAAGAACCAGAAGAAATTGAAGAACCCGAGGAATCCGAAGAATCCGAGGTGTCTCCGACCGGTAAGAACCTCAATCGCCATGGAGAGGGATCTACCACATCATTTCGTACTAATAGTTTGCCAAGTCGGTTTATTGTGGCGCCATCTGAAATCCAACTCGAGATCTTTTCATCAATTTTTCACTTCCAAATTTATTACGAATGTTGAAGGCAAGAACACAAACCATTAGTATAATATCTAACAAAAGCTAGCTTGTTTCAGTTCTTCCTTCTTTTTTTTTTACAAGCATAGGAAAGTTAAAATGTATGTTCCACAGAGATTTTCAGTCGCTGATCAAGCTGCAGAGTCTTTCCCTTTCTTTTTTCGCCAAACAAGTTTCGATTATGTAATGTGTGAGTAAAGGGTGACCAAAGGAGTGTATATTTTAGGGTGACACGATATTTTCTCCTGCGACAATTGCTGCAGTCTTACTTTCTGCAAGGATTTAGGGTTAGGGTTAAAGTTTTGATATAGGGTTTCAGTTGCCACAGGAGTAAATGTCATGGAACCACATTTCAGAGATATAGTCAGAGACTTCGGTACATTTTGTGTGTGTGTGTGTGTGTGTGTGTGTGTATGTTGTTAAATTTCCATATCTACCACCGCCATGTTTAAAATAACACAATGCGATAAAAAGTCCGTCCCGAATGACGACTGTCCTTATATTCCTCCCAGATTGGCATCACACTGTTTTTGCCCTTCTCTCTTGTCAATGTTAGTGTGTTGACTACCTTAGTCGTTCATCTACGCAATCTTTAATGTGGCGTTTCTTTAGATGTTCAAAAATGCATTTGCACATATATGGTGTGTGTGTGTGTGTGTGTGTGTGTGTGATTTGATGTGTGCATACCCCACCGCAAAATTCACGCCCCGTGCTTCCCGAACTCTCCCGAACATTCAGGTTTGGAATCCGAAGGCGTCGAGTCAGAGGAACCCGAGGAACCAGAGTCATCCCCTGCGGAACAAGGAGGTAAGATCGAATCTTTCTCTTTTCTCGCAATCCTAGCGGCGTTAGAATTTGTATTCCACTCAATTCTTAAAGTGAAAACTAAGTTTCGGTAAGTACTTGAGAACCCGTCTAGCGCCATTTCATTTTTGCTTGCAATATATCGAAAGAGTCCACTAAGAAACTCACCTGGCTGACGCGGTTTGCCGGAATGATGAGTCAGTTTGGAGTATTTTGAGAAAAATAATAATAGTAGGAAAACCGACTTTTATTCCAGAAGGCTCCAGACTAACTCGGTCTCGGGAAAAATTCGACCCTACTTCAGACAATTCACACGCAGTAAGTGATCGCCACATTCTACTGGCCACTGCATAATACCAAATGAGGCCTAACTGCAGACTGGTGCTATTTACATTATAATACAATTTATTTACAGATATTTACAAGCACATAGAAAATTTGACGAAAATACTAGCCACTCTGATCAACCGTTAGACGGTTTCGAAATGATCCCACAGATGGCGCTGAAACAATTTCTGACGACAGGGAATTCCAGTTCCTTACAGTTCTTGGGAAGAACGAATGGCGATGCGATTCAGTTCTCGAATATGGTACCTGGTAGGAGTGTGGTTGCGAGGCTCTCGTTAACTGAGTAGCCTGTTTGATGATATAGTCCTGTGCTGAAAGAGGAGTGAGATTATTGTGTATTTTGTACATCATAATTAGCCTGTCATTTTCTCTGCGCTGTTCCAGAGTGGTCCAATTAAGTTCTTGTAGCATT
The DNA here is from genome assembly GCF_040938485.1 of Diadema antillarum. Taxonomy (NCBI): domain Eukaryota; kingdom Metazoa; phylum Echinodermata; class Echinoidea; order Diadematoida; family Diadematidae; genus Diadema; species Diadema antillarum. The sequence continues at coordinate 3,301,911 of NW_027271462.1, forward strand.
TTGGTGACACTCGAGGTGTTATGGTAGCGATTTAAAGTGAATCGCGCAGCTCTTCTCTGGACCATTTCCACTTGGTGGATTAGGTTCTTGGTAGATGGGTCCCAAACTGTGGAAGCATACTCAACAATTGGTCGAACCAACGTTTTGTAAGCTGTGGCTTTAACATCAGATTTTATGCGAAGATTGCGTTTTAGAAATGCAAGCACGTTATTGGCTTTATTGACAGTATTGTTAATGTGTTGGGTCCACTTCAAATCAGAAGTGATGGTTACACCCAAGTACTTCACGGATTCAAGAGGGGCGTTATTTAGATGATACACGTGTTGCACCTTACTTCTTTTCCTGGATATTGTCAAAACCTTACACTTATCTGTGTTCAAATCCATCATCCATTTTTTCGCCCAGTCACCAATTTTGTTTAGGTCCTCTTGAAGATTTTGCGTATGATGTTGATTGTCGATGGTCATGTAAGAAATTGCATCATCGGCAAATAGGCGAACCTTTGACGCGAGACCATCAGGCAAGTCATTGATGTAAAGTAGAAAGAGGCAAGGCCCAAGAACCGACCCCTGAGGCACTCCAGATCCTACCGCTACTGAAGAAGATTTAATACCATCCAAAACAACCCTCTGACTTCTTCCATTGAGAAAACTTTGAATCCATTTCAGATTTTTCCCCCTGATACCATAGTAGTCCAGTTTACGTAAAAGCCGCTCATGCCCAACCTTGTCAAAGCTTTTGAAAAATCCATGACTATAACATCCGTTTGACGTCCTGCATCCAAGTTCCTATGTAAATCGCTTGTGAAACCAAGTAATTGTTGTTCACATGACATGTTCTTACGGAAGCCATATTGCAGGGGAAAAATGATGTTATTTTCGTCCCCGTGCTTCATAATTTTGCTGGCTAAAACGTGCTCCATTAGTTTACAGCAAATACATGTCAGCGAAATGGGGCGGTAGTTTACAGGAGTAGATCGATTACCTTTCTTGTAGACTGGTACAACATTTGCTTCACGCCAATCATTTGGTATTTCACTTGATTCATATGACAACCGGAATATATTGCAAAGAATTGGAGCCAGAATTTTTGCCAGCTGCTTCAAGACTCGTGGAGTTATACCATCCGGTCCAGGGGCCTTATATGTCTTCAAACCACAAAGCAACTTCTCTACACCCTTTGATGTAAACAAAATATCCTCCATTTCTTCAAAGTCTGGGGTTTTCGGTAGTAAGTCATTCGGTATGGGAGTTTCCTTGGTGAAAACACTTTTGAACTGTTGGTTCAATACTTCAGCTTTTGCAATTGGATCAGTGATCGTAATAGCATCACTTTTCAGTTCTCTTATTCCTGTATTATCAGTTCTGTTGTGTTTGATGAAGCCCCAAAATCTCTTCATACACTCAAATTCTGTGGTATCTTCATCGATAGAAAAAAGAGATTCCACATAATTCCAATAAGCCCTCCTTAGCTCCTGTTGCAGTGATTTCTTAACTGCTTTCAACTCCAATTGAAAAGGGACTACCCCGTGGTTTCTCAATTTCATGTTCCGACTTTTTTTGTTCAACCTATCTCTCCTTTTGATCAACCTTTTAATCTTGTTTGAAATCCAAGGTATGTCATTCTTTTTGGATGTCATCTTATGTGGAACAAACTCTGTCATTCCCTTCTCTATTCCATTCTTGAACATAACCCAAGCCTCATTCACTGAGCAAAAGTCAAGCTTATCTTCAATTTCCTTGCCTACACCTTGCATGAAATCAGCAAATTTCTCCCAATCCGCTTTGCTGTAGATGTCAATTTTCCTTCTTACTAGCTTCTGGCGAGTTGGACAACCAGCAATCGTGAGAATTGGGCAATCATGATCTGAAATGCCTGGTACAACTGAGACATCAGTGACTAACGTTGGATTATTTACTAGGAATAGATCAAGGACGTTTTCTTTCCTGGTTGTTTCCATAACTACCTGCGTTAACCCATGGTCATCAAGCATAGAACCAAAAGCATGATGAAGCGCTGGGTGATGACATGCTTTCACCTGTCTTGTTTCCCAATCCCATCCAGGTAGGTTAAAATCACCTCCTATGACTACCATATGATCGCGATTCAATTTACAAAGGGATCGTTGAAGCTCTGCAAGACTCTCCTCGTCATTTTCATGAGGCCTGTAGTACGCAGCTATATGTAGAGTCTTAGATCCCGCCATATTTAATTTACACCAGAGAATTTCACAATCTGTTTCAAGTTCAATTTCTCTTGTAGCTAGAAGTTCTCTCTTAGTAGCAATAAATACTCCACCATGAGGGTCATTAGGTCTATCTCTTCTCTCAATATGATACTGATCAGTTGGGAATACCTCATTATTATTGACTGATGACGATAACCATGATTCAGTACCAATGACAACTTCTGGATCATGTATTTGCGTCAGGAGATGGAAATACTGTTTTTTGGCGCGAATACTTTGGCAGTTGACATTGAGGATCTTAATGGATCGGAAGTTAGATTTCCTAGGTCTTACAACTTTTCTACTGGGTGAAGACATATGAAGTGGTGAACCAATATCACTCTGTGTGAATGACGTATTATTGACATCATCTGCATTTTCTTCCTCCTCTTCTGAGCCCGGGTCGAGAGCATCAAAAGTGTTATCGTCAGACGAAAATCCCAAGATATCGCTACCAATCCCTGACTTCATACTCATTCCAATGTTATGCATTCCGCACTTATTGCAAATCCTTATAACGGAGCTATTCCCTAAATCTATATATTCATGGTAGTTTAGATTAATGCAATGCGGATGAAACCATAACTGGCAATTTCCCTCACACTGGATACCTCCTGTTTTCCTTGTAACTCCTTTTCCACATACGCCACATACATCTTTAACTTTCCCCATAACTGCTAGTCTAGACCCCGTTCGGGTAAGTACTGAGACTGAACCTTTTTGGTTAATATTTCGCATTTTCGTCGTTACCCATCGAATATCTTGTAATAACATCGTTATCCTGCACATTTCCTAAGCATACGTTCACATTTGGGAGCGAAATTTGACAACTTTTGCAGGCGTACCAGAACTTTGTTTGGGCTTTAATACCAAATGGGACCTAACTAAATGAACAGGAAAGTGCGTGCTAACGTAATCCCGTACAAAACAAAACAAAAATGACACCGCGCGGTCCTCAGTTGCTGAGACGCGCGGTCTTTGGAGTTTTTCTTGTTGTTTATCAAGCGCCTTTGATTGTTTCAGAGGTGCTTGATAGGTGCACACTAATTTTGCATGCGCGCAAAAGAGGTTTTTGATGCGCACGTTGTAACAACTCGGACCATTACTGCGAGTAGCCAGAACACGAAGCGCTAGTTTATACAGGCCGCTTCCATAGGACAACACTGTACAATGATCAGAGGGACAACCATTACAACTCATCCCGCCGTCAAAGCGAAGCCGAGTTATCCCCGAGTCCGAGTTTAGCCTGACCCCGTTCGGGTAAGTTCTGAGACTGAACGTTTTTGGTTAATATTCCCCCCCCCCCCCCCCCCATTTTCGCCGTTACCCATTGAATATCTTGTTATTACAGCGTTATTCCGCACATTTCCTAGGCATACCTTTACATTTTGGAGCAAAATTTGACAACTTTTGCAGGCGTACCAGAACTTTGTTTGGGCTTTAAGTTGGTTTCATAAATAGAATAAAATCCCATCAATTACAGATTGTGAGGTGTGTGTCTCAGGACCTACACAGGTTTTGGAATACTGATTTCTGAGATCTGTCCGGTATACGCGTTTGAAGAATCCAACGGGTAAAACATGAAAAATATACACAGCCATACCCACCACCGTCTTCACCATCTCTATCATAATTATCATTTGTGATTTAAAAAAAAAGCCTATCAATTTCAGATTTTGAGGTCTGTATCTCAGGGGCTAAACACAGGTGTTGGCCTGCACTCATTTATTAGATTTGCGTTTGCCGAATCCAACAAGTATCTGGAGAGATTGTGATACTCAATTTGCAAGCGTATCTTGAGCGATCCTTGGCTGAAGCTGGAAATACAAAAGTTCAAATGTCAGTCACAGTGTAAGGCGATTGCAAAACGCCATATAGATTGCAAAACACTTTACAGACTCATTTGCATTTACATAGATGAGCAAGGAGCAACAACTTTGTGGAAATTTCATTTTAAACCATAATGAACGATACGAATTTGACTACATGTACGGGATGCATTATAGACAAATACAACTCATTTGATTAACTTACAGATGCACAACATGAGCAGGAAAAAGAAAATACTAAGCAGCATATAGTGGACTAATAACAAGGGTGGTCTGATTTAATATATTCAAGCAAAAAAAAAAAGCTTCTGTGTTCATCTTGGAGTTATGGTCGGTTGGTGACAGTAATACCATATTATATGCTAACCTTTTGCGAAATCTGCAAGTCCATATGGTAAAGTTATCTGCAATCGGTATGTGTAACGGCTTATAATAAAAACCGGTGAAGGATAAATTAAAGCAATATCTATGTCATTTCTTGTGTGAGTTCATGCAGGCCTGATGCACAAAAATAGAAGCAATCCGGATCGGGGGTAGGGAAAGAGATAATACACAGATCAAACGGTCGGATGCTACAAAGATGACGACTACAAAGAAAATTGGCTCTTGCTCTGGCGAGATAGTTAAGCCCAGTGGGCTTAGCCGAGATGTCATCCGAGTGATTTTTATGCATAGAAGGCAGGGCCTGAGGCGCGTAAGGTTTTGTTTCTTTTTGTTTCGTTTTTTTTCTAACAACGAAGCTGTAATTCTTCGGCGATACTGCTAAGCATAGGGAATATCAATTCCCATTTGAGTATCGCGCATAATGCATAATTAATGTAACAACTACATACAAAACAATCAGAGTTAATTTTGATTACCTTCCTGCAATCTGTTTAAACGGATCATACCAACCAACTGGCAAATTGGATGTTTGAAAGCCATCACCTTGAGATCGTCTTAACAAATATCCTCTCTATAAATCATGTGGAAAATAATATGTGGCTTGACATTGGTGTCATTTGAATTACGGTGTTTCATTCCGTCGGAACTTTGTGGCAATCGCGAATAATCATTGCATTGGTTTCTTCAGATCGCTATATAATGTATGTGATTAACTAATCGTATAGGTTATATCATCATAATCTTCACTCTCTGTTCTTGAATAAGCAGAATCTGAACCATCTGCGCCTGAAAAAGAGGAAGAGGAAGAGGAGGAGGAGGAAGATGACGATGCAGACGATGAGGAAGATGAGGAGCCTGAGGAATCAGCATCAACAGACTTAGGCACTCCGATCACAGAACCAGGTAATGAGATACTGTCGAATCCGCCTTCATTTAGAAAGACAATTCTGGAACAAAAAACATAAGTGGCTGCAGCGCAACCTTGTCACAAGCTTGATGTTCGTTCGATACAAATGTTATAGAATGTGTGTCACTTATGTATTTGTAATCACTTCATGATAGTATCAAAGACAGAAGCGTGAAGAAACATTATTTAATAGGCCCTTTTGTTGGGAAAATGATACACGATTACACTCTATAATTATGAGGAAGACTATGTCTCCAACTTTGATTTATCTATTGTAAAATCCAGCTGGGAAAGAGACACATATTTGAATATTCCAAAAATAAACAGCGGGTAAATTTTGAAAATGCCATAAGGATCATAATGCTAATTATGCAACGTATCGTCAACCGAAAAAGGACGATAAATACATCATATAATGCAGTAGAGGAGTCTTGAAAGGAAGACCTTAAAACGAAATTAATATGTGATTTGAATATGATATCGTGTTTGTCGATTTACTATATATTTTGTCATTAATCTACTTCTTTCGCACGTTTTGTTTATCAAGTTTTGTTTATCATTTATGTTGATCATTATTTATATTACTGTTGTCATTAATCTATACTTCTGTATCAAAGTACCCCACAACAATCCAACAACCACTCCTCCAGCCGCCACTACTAATATCATTCCAGCAGCTACCACAACAAGGGCCAGTACCCCAATGGGCGTGGTCACCCAAAATCCCACCGGAGCACCAGCTGCCACTAGGAAAGCTACTACCACCCAAGGCCCTACCGCACGCCCTCCTATCCTGAAGACAAGGGCAGTGCGCACCACAAGAACCAGAACTACAAGAGCAGCTGCCACGACACCTACTCCCAATGTAAGTCAGTGATGTCACGATTGTTTTACCCTCTCCAATCCTTTCTCCACCTCTCTCCCAACCTCAAAAAGTCCGAGGAAAGATAGATAGTATACTTTTTGAAGATCTGCCCCCAAGGTGACGGCCGTCTTCAAGAAAATAAATGACAAAAATTTGCTCAACTGCAACAATGATATTAAAAACATGCTTGGTTAAGAGATTTTTGAAAATGTTGAGAACATTATGGAGCATGAATCTCACATCTTGAAGTCAACAGAATTTTCTTTCAGCCCTCAAAGTATGAGTGGTTAAAGCTTTTCTGTTCATGTTTATTTTTAATGAAATCTTATACCATTCTATAAATTGTTTTTACATCTGTTCATTCAATTCACCTTGAGCATGGATTTCGGTATTACATGCGTACATACGTTCATTATTGTATATGTTATTTTGCAAACAGATAAATAAACAACCAAACAGACAGACAAATATACAAACCGACGCCAGCAAAAGCAAAGCCTTCTCAGCTGAGGTATAATGAACATGATGAAAAGGGGACATTTGTGCGAAAGAATTGGCCTACTGTGTATAACAAAAAATGGCACATAAGGGCTTTTTACACTTGTGTTTCTTAACTCCGGACTTTCTCTGACCCAGGACTATCGTTAGTCCCGTACCAATTTTTTCAGCTTTTTACACTCGCCAATTAGTCCCGTACTATCTCTTGTCCGGGGCTAAGCAGAAACTGACCTTTTTACACTCGTATTTCTTAGCCCCAGACTTTCCAAACCACATGAATATTCATAACTACGCTGTGTACTGTACACGTACACGCACGCACCGGCAGCACTTGATTACCTCGTTTCTGATAGGTCAGTGAGGGTCGGACTTCGTCTCCGTCGCTTAGCCCAGGATTATTTTTTCGTTCTGTTTACACTCACTTGCTTGGCACCGCAATTGCGGTGCTAACCCCTGCTATTTTGCAGGGCCAGATAGTACGGTACTATCGGTGGGGCTAGCCCACTTTGGCAAAAACGAGTGTAAACAGAAAGTGGGCTAAGGATAGTCCCGTACCAACGGTGGGGCTAAGGCCCCCCCCCCCCCCCTTAGCCCCACCGTTGGTCCGGGGCTAAGCAAAAATTTACAAGTGTAAAAAGCCCTTCAGTGTTACTGTTTTTTCCTTAATTTCGGGAGAGGGAATAAGAGGAACTTTTTGTTTCAGTTTAGTTTCAATATTATAAAAAACTGCAATGTCAGAAATCAACCAAATATATCCGATTTTTTTTTCTTAAAGAGACCGCAATTTCAGAACGACGGTAACTTACTTAACTTCAATGGTGAAAAGCCTTTAGGGGGAAAAAAACAAGTATGACTCAACATTAAGATAAGGTTCCTTTTTAAAGCTACGACCTCATTCTGAGATCTATGTAGTCTGCAGGACGAAATGTGTACGTTGCTAAACTTAGTCTACTTTCTTATATACATGTATATAGATATTTGATTACACATTTCTAGACGGAGGACCCATGTACCATATCCTGTCCGTTCACCCACGACCCTGTCTGCGCAACGTATACCACCATCAACGACGTGATGTCCGCTGACCCCGATCCGACACCAAACTTTGTCACCTCATGGTCACCTACATCAACGAGTTCGTCTTCCGCCTGCTGCAGTGCCAGGGCTACATCAGTGCCGACGACACTTTCTGAAAAGAACGGATTCAAGAAAGACTGAGTGTATTTTTTGTTGCCTGTACACACCTCTCCAAATCCGTTGGGTTCAAGCTCCGTATACTTTATATGGCCTTTAAAACAGGTGTAGGTGAAAGACTAATTATAAGATGACGTCAGAAAACTGGCTCTTATATCAGTAGACTTTCCTGTTTCCTGTATTTTATTTCTTTATTTCTTCCAGTACATGATGGTTTATTATGTAATGATATGTATTTCAATATTTGAATCGCATTTTCGATGAAATAAATATATAAAGTTGTATATTGCATAAAATGCCATCATGGCAGAGGCATTAAACAGCATAGAGAAGTACTCATTTCTATAAATGTGAAGTATAGTAGTTATCATTTCTGCATTTTGTGTAGAATTATCGTGATTAATCTTTATCTGTGTATGCGCTGTGTCCATGCGACCAAAAAGAGCTTATCAAAATAAGTATAATTTACAGTTTTATCCGTGTATTCGTGGACATTCTTTGCTACTTCGTAATCTAAAAAAAAAAAAATATGTATGCATCGTGAAAGACCCTATGAACCGTAGAGGCGCATGATGCATTACTATTACTTTTCAACCAGCACCTTCATGGCCGGAACAATTTTGCAGAAAATATCTACAGTGCACGTAGGCCTATATAGGCCTAAACAATGTGTACAGCAGCAGCAGCAACAACAACAACAAAGAATTTTAAAAAAATTGTGTGCGCTTCTAAGCAGCAGCTTGATGGGAAGTAGACTTTTGTGCACTGTAGTAGGCGTAGCTTTGATTTCAGTGACGGGGTAATCGGATTGCCTGATGCGATTGGCGTCACAGCGGGATAGAAAGGCGACACATAAGAACAAAAAAAAAAAAAAAAAAAAAAACAACGTTTGAATATATCATCATGTAAATGCCTCTTTATTTGATTTCGATACTTTCAAGAAACCACTCGGACACCATTTTAATGTGCAATTTTTTTAGATTAAGATTTATCTTTGGGTACATATTCCTTTTCCCATGTGCTTGTGAGATTGGACATTTTATGGTTTTGTGATGAAAAATAAATGGTATATTTTTTCAAATAACATCACAATTTCAGAAGCTCGTGTTATTCAAAACTTTTCTGAATGCGTCTAAGTTTACGATGTATCTATACGTGTGACTTATTTCTGCTTTCCGAATGGCTTAGTATCATACCCATCCTGTAAAGAATCACCTTCATTGATAGTGCTACCTCATGGACTTTAAAGGGTGTATACAGTTCTGGTCGAGGTGAGGATTTAGCTTTCAACGTTTTGCGAGATATTCAGAAACCACTCTATGAGATGTCAAAGAGCATGCAATCCTAAAGGGTATCACAAGTTTATTTGATGAAAATCGGTTTTGAAATGGCTGAGATATCCAAATAAAGCAAGGTGAAACAAAGAGATCCTAATAAAGTTGTGGCCTGTCGCCTTTTATTATTATCACTTTTTTTAATATCTCAGCCATTTCAAAACCAATTTTCCTCAAATAAACGTTGAATCCTTCTTAAAATGACATGCTCTTTCATATTTCATGAGAGGTTTCTCATTATCTCACTTAGAAATGTTCAAAACATGAATCCCTTTCCTCAACCAGTCCTGTACAGTCCCTTTAAATGAATCACTGACGTAGACCGTTGGAAAACAGTATCCCTGCACTGAATTTTCTTATTTCTCTGACATTTTAACTGTTTTCTGATCTATGAAAAACGAATGATTAATTTGAGAATGAGACTGTGACGAAGGAAATTGATGAAATTACAGCCCGCAATAATTTGCCCACCTTTGTCACATAATATATTAGAGATTATGTGCAATATCGAACCCTTTGAATATAAGATACAAGATTGACTTATACAAAAGGAATTATCAAGATGTTGGAATGCGTGCGCGATGGCGTAAGCTTTTGATCGACTATTCGTGTTTCGGCTTTCTCTTTCTCTTTTTCTGTTTCCTCAAGAAATAGAAAAGCACTTCAAAGATATTGGTGGGGAATAGTTGACTCGAGTAATGGGGATGTGATATTTCCCATGCCAATATAATTGCTCTATTCAGAGAATTCACTACTTCAATATGCAGGAAATGCATCAAACTATAAAGATCTTCACTAAAGAGAAAGAGATCCACTGCCCCAAGCAAGTATATGAGGAATCCCTAAATCATGTAGAAAAAGAAAACATCTAGAGTGTTATTGAATATGTAATAAAAGGCATTATTCTGGAATGAACTCATCCCATTTCTCTCTTTCTCTCTCTCTCTCTCTCTGCATTCTCCGTGTCTATCTTGTAAATCTTCATGAAATTTGATGATGTGACTTTAAAACAATAACACATGTATTACAATGAAGTACTTGGAGACTAGGGGTTGTTTATAATTCATAAATTTACACTATGCAACTGTACTATATGCATGTATGTGCGTGCGTCTGTGTGTGTGTGTGTGTGTGTGTGTGTGTGTGTGTGTGTGTGTTTATTCATCTGATTATCATAATGAACGTCAATATGACTGTTTTATAACCTTGTAGATGACACACGACAAGCTCATACCTTGGACTCGGGGAAGAAGAGACTTATGCAATCTTGCTGTCTTTCTCTCAGGTGCCCACTTTCTTTTTGTTCTTTTTGTTGGAGCTGCGTGCAACGCATCTACTCATCACACTTACCGCCGATATAAGATCATAGGGGGCGCTGTGGCATAGTGGATACGACTCCACGACCTGACTCCCAATCGGAGGACCGGTTGTCGAGTTCAGTTCGATTTCAACCCAGTGCTTACTTCCTTGGACAAGATGTTTTTACCCATCGCGTCCCTCTTGATCCAGGTGTGTATGGGTACCTGGCAAGGGTGGGGTAATGATAATGGCAGGGCTCGCTAGTAGAACACTGGCAACACTGAAGAGGCTATCCTTGATGAATAAAACATTACTATTATTATCATTACTATTATCATTATTATTATTACTCTTACTATTATCATTATAATTATTATTATTATTATTATTATTATTATTATTATTATTATTATTATTATTATTATTATTATTATCATTATCATTATTATTATCATTATCATTATTATTATCATTATTATCATCATTATTATTCTTTTTTTATTATCAATGTGTAACGCAGAAAGCTAACCTGCATGCACACAGGTGGGAACGCAGGGGCGAATCCAGGAATTACGTAATGGGGAGGCGCCTCAGCAAAATTAAAGGGGGCGCACGCACCACCTTTTTTTTCTTTTTATTTCTTTTGTTTTAACGAAAAATAAACAGGGGCGTGCGCCCGGTGCGCACCCCTCTGGATCCGCCACTGGATGGAAACGTATGGTCACTGGACGTTCTTATGGACCATGGTAGTTGTGAAGGTTTCAAAACGAAGGCAACTTGTCGTATGTTTCACGACGTTGTCGTCATTCATCATTGTCGTGTTTATCGAAGTAGTTTGATAGGTTTGATTGCATCAGAGCACCTGGTGTCAACACCTGTTGCTTGAAGTGTCATATTGAAGCAGCTACGCCCCTTAAAGGGGACCATCGGACGAAGAAAGACTTTTTTGTGTGTTTTTGTTTTTGATTTTATTTTATTTATTTTTTGTTTTGCTTTCAAAACCCATGCAGATGAAATATCGACAGAATAGCAATAACTTCTGCGGAGAGAAAACTAAGAAATTATTAAGGGCTTTCGCAGAATTCATTGAGTAGCCTACAATCTATTTCTTTTGTGACTTCCGTCAGCTTTTGCGTTGCAATGATTATGTGCAATATGATACGTGCATATCTCGCACGCACACGATGCGATTATGACTGCGTTGATGCAGGAACCAGTGATATTGTAAACCCTACATCCTCTGTCATCCATATCCGTCCTAGTAAATGATGTACCCTTACAGGGCATCTTGTCGGCAAGATATTTCACAAATCATGATGTCCTAGCTCTAGTGAAATTGTTAGGAATTTTTGAGGTAATTAATGTTGTGACAGTTATATGTGGTCAAGAGTGGTGTATCTGTCATGATGCAGCAAAAAATAAGTTCTTGGAGCGCGATACCCTTTAAACAATGTAGGATAAGCATCCACAACCACAACAGGTGCTTGGGAAACATTCAGACCCATCGGGCCTTGAAATATGAAAACATGCAAAAAACAGCAGTTCACTTCTGATCATCGGACTTGTTTCACTTCTGTCATGAGATGTTCTTCGTTTGTATGTCTTGTTTGTCACTTTAGACAAGTTAGTGTAACTTCTAAGAGTTGGTTCAGTATCTCCCTTTTCGTACATGTCTGATGACGGTCTTCTTAAGATTGATATATTCTGTTATTTTTTTAAGAGGGGAGGGGGTAATGCATGTGTTATGACTAATTCTACAGGAAACAAGTACCGCTTGTAATTATGAGAGCGATGGCCAAAATAAGTCCCATAAAAATTCGAAGTGGTTGTCATATAGGGACCCATATCTCTACTGTATTATATTCAGTCCTAGAATATATAAATACAAATTAAAAAATCATATATATATATATATAGGCCTACAGATGATGAAATAGGGTGGTAATGCATTTCAGTCCAACAGTGCTATATGTTCAGACCAAAATCGACGCATACATACGTCTTCCTCAGGGTCGACATGAACATTACGTATATAATTATATGCGTCATCTTTTCTGTACTGGTACCAACAAGAGGACTACAAACATCATTATGTACAATATTATGTATATATATAAATATAAATTTTGAATGTGTATACATACACATATAATCACAACATCCCATCACACGCATGCACACGCACACCTATTCACATCGAAATAATAATACGCACTCTTGCGGACCGTCATAATCTCTTTTAGGTCCTCTTTTACCTTAACTTTCATTTGTTTTCTTTATCTTTAAAGGACTATATGCAATCTATATATCACGAAATGATCTTGTGTGGGAAGGTAGGTGGGACACTTCACCGGGTAAGCACGTACCCTGCTCTTTGCGAAAAAACGAATGAATGTGTGACCCTCTCCGAGGAACAGTGTTTTTGCCTCTTAGTAGAGGGGGCGTTATGATCACACACAACATTTGTCAGCTAAAGGACTCGGGGAATCGAACCCGGGTTCTTTGGATCGGGGGCAGACGCGCCACCGACTGAGCCACCAAACTACAGTAATTTAATTTGTTTTGTCTTAAAAGGCCCGGCCGTTATCCCAGTCAAGTTCTGCTAATGATCATGATTTGATTTTGATTTGATGATTTATTTCCGCATTCAATCAAATACAAATTGAATACAAATTTCAAAAGCACAACTACAAAGAATAGCAAGTGCAGTAAAATTAAAGGATAACAGTACACAAATAGATACACATGAACAATTGCATTTGAGTAGTATACATACACAGAAAGAGAAACATGAAATGAAATATACAGTATTTTTTTTTCGGTAGATAACAGAGATAACTGAATGCAAGAGACCGCCATCGTAAGCGCTTGAAATGGATGGAGCTTCTTTAAAAAGGACTATCCAACGATACAACTATTTAGGAGAAAATTACGTGATCAGTTGGGTGCAGTGCAGTTGCAGGTGTAAATTCAAATCATTCACTATAAGTATTTGTTATTTTAACGTAATGAGTGGGTAGAATATGATTGTGTCTAATACCGCTTTAGTGAAGCTTTCAAAGAATAAATAGTTGATAGTAGTAAATGATTCAAAATTCAAATTCAAACTTCAAATTCAAACTACTACTGACTACTATCATCATTCAAATGATGATCAGCACAGTAGTAGTCTCCTGCATCTTTCTCCTTTTTTTCAGTGCATGCATTTGTTCTGTATTAATAACATACACTGAATCGTGATACTGCATAAATGTTCATTCCATAACAAGAAGTACGAACTATACAGAGAATTTCTTTGTAAGTATTTCATTCACATTAAAGGATAGATTTGGTAAGGATGGGCAATGATGGGGATTCAAGTTTTAACTCTACTCTCTAACAAAAATCGAGAAAAACTTTTCACTCTAGAAAGAGTGAATACAAAAAAGAGTGAATTTCGAGTGAAATTGGAGTGAATTTTGAGTGAAAATGCTCATTTTCACTCATTTTGGAGTGACGTCAGGGATCACTCGAAGATTTTGGAGTGATCCCTGACGTCACTCCAAAATGAGTGAAAATGAGCATTTTCACTCAAAATTCACTCCAATTTCACTCTTTTTTGTATTCACTCTTTTTAGAGTGAAAATTTTCACTCGATTTTTTTAGAGAGTAAACCACTTATATGAAATATTAAAGAGCATTCACTTCTAATAGGAATTCAAAGTTCTATCATACTGTAATTTGCCGAGAAAAATATTCTCAGATTCCTCCATTTGATATTGATATTGACTCGTCACAAAGCCGCTGTGGCTGAATCATTTTTCTCTTTTTGTTAAACTTCAACAGGAAATGTTGAATAAGAGAATATAGGTAAAGGCGCATTAAATTTATTACCAGTTGTGGGGTATTGCATTGTATATGTAATACCTATATCAGCACAACTATGAACGATTTGATTATGAATAGAATTCATTGGTAACATTTCAGCATTTTCTACTGATATCTTTTTCTTTTTTCCCAGTATTTCTTTCCTATTATACTCATTGATACACCTTCCACTTGACAATATGTATGCACACGAACAAAAAAAAATTAATCTACAAAACATAACATCCAATAATCAAAGAATGCACTATATACAGATCTATACAAATCTTACGTAAAAACCACAACTTCCCTCCCCTCCGATTATACATATAATTATATTCAACCACTCTTTAAAGACTATTTTAGCCATTAAAAGAATCACTAATAGTGGTAAAAAAATCACTGATTATAATAAACACGTGACTAAAATATTCCGTTGCAAACCAAGTATGTAAAAATATATTGAACAATATGAGAATCAATATCACAAAGCAAACCGAGAATCTGTCCCCTATACCTTCTATACCGTTAATAAACTCTACTCTTTATACCATTTTTTGTTAGTCCTTCCTCCCCTGTTATACCCTTCGTCCGCCTTTTCAACCTTCTTGCTCAAATGTACTGATCTTAAACTAACTTTTTTTTTCTCACTAGCCTCACTCACCCTCACCCACACACCCACGTTTCACAATACACACACGCACACGAACACACATACACACACAATGTAAATAATATTATCATTACTGCTTAAAAATCCAAGGGAAAAGGCGATCGCGCCTTTACCCCCCCCCCCAAAAAAAAAAAAGAAAAAAAAAGAAGGACGCAATGACAGAACTACCAACAGGTATTTTGATTTATGTACGTGGAACTTTTCTCATCGTTTTGCCATTTCTTCATCCCGATATCGTACTAAATTTTAACAAGATTCCTTTAAAGGCTCGCTCTAACCTTGACCTGCTTCTGCCTTAAAGTAATATTAATTTGTCACTGAATTACATTGTATAGTTTTGATCTTCATATACAGTCTCAATCCGAACACGAGTATATTTCTACTCTAACTTTTCAATCCCCTCCAAATTGTTTCGTTTTTCCTTGGTTGTTTATTTACAACTCATTCCAAAATAAGTGTATGATTCTAAGTTTATATGCTTACATAATTAATATTGTTATGTACAAACCAAATTACAACATGACATTGTGTTATGTCATTTTTATCCTACAATTATATTCTACGTTTGAATTTGCTTAACAGTGCCATGATTTTCTCATTGCGCCCCTGTAACCGCTGTCGTCCATTTTTGTTATGACTCAAATTCTAATTTGCGCCTACTTTATCGTTTACCATAAGGCTTTTCGCTCAATCCACTTTTCTTTTCTTCTATTTCTTTACATCTCAGACTCTGCCTTGCCAGTTTCGGGTAACCAAGTACACAACATAGCCACACCCAGAACTAACCCATAGTATTCTACAGTAACATGCTGCGACATCATTATCGTACTCAAATTACTTGTGATTGTATCAACTCCGCTTGAAATTACAACAGTTCTTCGTAGAAATAGTGTACTAGTACTAAACTGGAATGGCTTGTGCCGAAAGGGTGGGTTGGATGGTGGCGCGTCGCGTTAATGGGAACACCACCCTTCGTCCAAAGGCCCCCCCCCCCCCCGGTTTTGCGAAATGGGTGCGTTGGGAGCGTTGGGTCGTGTCGCGTTGACTAGAACCCCACCCTTCGTCCAAAGCCCACCCCCCCCCCCCCCGGTTTTGCCGAAAGGGTGCGTTGGTACTTTTTCTCATGTACTATTAAAAGACGAGTTTTGAACTTATATTTAACCTTCAAACAACCATTTCAAAGAGGTTATCGTCTGGATCTAATATTTGGTTCGTCCAATGTTCATTTGGTCCAATATCCATTTGGTCTAATATCCGTTTCTGTTTTACATTACAGGGCATGGATCATGTGGATAATCAGTGGCTTATCTATATATATAGTCCAGCTAAAACTGGGGGTGCTGGCCTGGCACCATGGGGGAGGGGCGAGTTACCCTAATCTTATTTCATGTGTATGAACATCTGTTTTCTCCCTCAATGCAGGGTCAGATGGTAGTCCGTAGTCGTAGAAAAAGGCCCCCCCCCAAAAAAAAAAAATAAATAATAATAATAAATAAATAAATAAATAAAAAAAAATAGCCCAGTTGGCCATATATACGAAACGATGATTGGACCAAACGGTACCTGATTAGACCAGGAGGCTGGCTATTAGACCAAATGACAATAAGATCAATGGTTATTAGACTAAATGGGTGTAGACTAAATGATTTGGCAATGGACCAAAATTAATGATGTGTACACCAAATTTATATTGGACAAATTTGGTTTTATTTTAGACCATTTGATGATTAGACGAAATGGAATTAGACCAACTCATAATAGACCAAATCGGTATTTGATGATATAAATTGGTGTAAGACCAAAAATAGACCAAATGGCTATTATTAAACAAATTGACTGTAGACCAAATAGTAATTAAACCAATAACAATTAGACCAAACAGTAATTGGACGAAATGATGACTATAGACCAACTGGTTATTAGACCAACTGATATTAAACAGTCTATTAACCGATCCGGACGATAGCCTCTTTAAAATGGTTGTTTGAAGGTTAGATATAAATTTAAAAGTCGTCTTTTAATATTACACGAGAAAAAGTACCAACGCACCCTTTCGGCAAACCCGGGGGGGGGGGGGGGGGGGGGGGGCTTTGGACGAAGGGTGGGGTTCCAGTCAACGCGACACGACCCAACGCTCCCAACGCACCCTTTTGGCAAAACCGGGGGGCTTTGGACGAAGGGCGGTGTTCCCATTGACGCGACGCGCCACCACCCAACCCACCCTTTCGGCACAAGCCAACTGGGCTTGAGTACTTCATAAATGCACTGTAAACATAATGTCTTTCGTTCAGAAAGTATAAGCTACGTTGTGTTGCACCTTGATTTCTAGATTCTCCGATGATAAAGAGCTTCTGCAAATGACTACACCGCCACTAACGTCCATATCGCAACAAGCGGACAATCTCGCAGCGTGCCAAATCCGGTTACCGTACATTCTAATGTTCATGCCTCTGAGTTGCGATCTCATACATCGTGGATTAGAATTAAAGGGAAGATAAACCCCAAGAGCAATGTGGATTGAGTGAAAACAGCAACATTAGTAGAACACATCAGTGAAAGTTTGAAGAAAATCGGACAATCGATGCAAAAGTTATGAATTTTTAAAATTTTGGTGTGGGAACTGCTGGATGAGGAGACTACTAGAGGTTATGACGTATGAGTGGACAACAATACCAAGAAAATATAAAGAAAATACTACAAAATTCCATTTTTCAAGAAAATTACAAATTCCATCAACTTGATATTGACATTTGTTAAGGGTAGCAATTATTCCCCCTGCTTTCTGAAAGCGGTTGGTCCATTGCTCTTTCATAATTCTAGAAAAGTGAATTTTTGTTGAATTTCCTTTATATTTTCTTTGTATTGTTGTCCACTCATACGTCATATCCTCTAGTAGTCTCCTCATCCAGCGGTTCCAACACCAAAACTTTAAAAATTCATAACTTTTGCATCGATTGTCCGATTTCCCCAAACTTTCACTGATGTGTTCTACTAATGCTGCTGCTTTCACTCAATCCACATTTTTCTCTGGGTTTACCTTCCCTTTCAATAACAATTATATTTCGGTATTTACAATTTTGTCGGCATCGCTTTATGCACTGCAGACTTTCCAATAAGAAAAGAAAAAGGAGAAGAAACAATGATAAAGGCACCTAATTTAATATATCGATGTAGATTTTGATTCATCCAGGTAGTATAATAATAGTTTTAATAGTTTTTTATGGTGAATGCACGCCAGCCAGACAGAGCTGAAGAAGTGACTTGGACGAGTCACGAAACTGTTCTCTCCGTGATTTTCACTATATTAAGCCCAGTCGAAATTATTAAAAATACTCGCTTTTTTCATCTGTTAGATTCGAAATATCTGCATAATAAGAATCATTTTTATATTTACTGAACAAAACAGAATATTTACTTCTTCTGCACTTCATGCAAGTCTTCTGGTACATGGTATAATAATTATGGTACAAAAGTCTTATGCAAATTACTATGATTGATTATTCAGCCAGCAAGTGCATAGTGTCGTTTATGATTTTGATGCTTGCACATGGCTTTTCCCTAATTCGCGGCAAATGCCTGTAGCCTATAAAACAGCCACAAAGTTTATGGGATTCTCGATTTCCACTGATTACATGCTCGCGGTGACACTAGTGATCTCTTGTACCATTCTTTGGAGCTCGGGGTCATTTGGATGCAGAAAATTACTAAAATAACCAACCAAATAACAGGCTTTTGTGTACCCTCCTTATGGGTCAGAGCGCTGACATTATCCATAACATGATGAATTAAACGCATCAAGTGTATTGCAACAACTACTTCATTGGAGAACTAAAAGGAATATTTACGGAAATCGCAAAGTATGAATGAACGTTTACTGGTCTTTCATACAAACTGGAAAGGTGAATGTACTCTGACAAATGACGAGAGTAGATGGTTAGTAGTGTCTTGACACTGGTAGATCCAAACAGACGGTCAAACAGACTGCCAAACACCGGAAGTACTGTATGCTCACTGAAGTATGTCTTGCAGGTCATGTTTGGTCAGGTTGAAGAGCTGTAGGAGTGCGGCATGGTGGCTGAAGTGCCCTCGGAACTCCTTTGCGATGGGTAAAGGAAATGTTAAATCTCATTCTGTATTCAGAATTGTGGATGTCTGACTTATTTTCATAATGGGCCCCATGGAAGACCCATGGAGGCACCACAGAAGACCAGCTAGTGTAGCTGAATATTGGCTATCCAGCCATCTTCTCAAATGGAAAATGAAATAAACAAACAAAAATTGTGTCATTGTTACGTTTGTGTGTGTGTGTGTGTGTGTGTGTGTGTATGGGGGAATCGTGTTCTTTTTATAACCGAGTTGCATAACTTTGCGTACTCATGGGTCATAAGGCGGGAAAAATTTAAAGTTGTTAAGCAAGAAAAGTAGACAGGAACTTTTAGATATCTTACATTCATATTAATCGACCTGCAGGCTACCCGAATTTACCATTTCACGATGATATGCAACTGGTGCGATTGAATTTATAGGTGGGCTTTTCAACCTACCTTTCTCAGGGCAGTGTATATTTTTGATTCACAGCATGCATCCATCTTTTAGTATAGCTTGCACTGAATAAGAATAAATCTATCTTTCTGGGTATCATGAACGAACTTGTAAATTTCTGTAGTAATCTCATATGGGGGTTAGAAGGAGTTATAACAAAATTTGACCAGCCCCTATAGTGAGGTAATTCCAAATAGTAATCAACCATGATTCGTTCTCTCCTAGGTGATTTCGACCTTTAAAGGCAGTTTATCGTTGAAGAAAGCAGTCTTGTATTCATAATTATTCGCATGCATAGACAAATTTTATAAGAACATAAATTTGCCTCTGTTTTTACCTTTGTGACCAGTGCGCAGCCACTGTACAGCTTCGACTGGCGAACTTTGGGTAGACTTGCCACATCGTTACAGAACGTGGTCACCATGCGTGACTGAGGTGCGTAATCTACGAAGTAGGGTTGTTGTTTTGACGTCTGAAAGTAGAGATAATTATCGATAATCATTCTTGCAAATACATGTGCAAGAAAATACATTTATAGTAATCGTCATTATTTTTGTTTCACGTTCCTTGAACACGTAGACATATATTCAATAATAAATGATTTATTTCCGCAGTACATCAATTGGGAAAATTGAAAGAACTATTTGGCCCATTCTCAGTAAAAGCGTTCAAATACGGAATTTTGGTGTCGCCGACATTCCATGACAGTTTGCGGTTCCCTGAAACCTATTAGATACTATTTAAATGTTTATAATATATCACGAGGACTTTATTTGTTAAAAATAAACACGATCAAATGCGGTTGTCTGCCTTTTTGTATAAAATTTTGCTGTTAAACTTCGTTAAGACCCCCGAAACGCAGTGTCGCCGGCTATTTCAGAATTATGTTTTATTGCTCCTCTCCGTCCACAAACATACTTTCCAAATATCATTTTCATGGACGATGAGCATATCATATGTGCTAATCACAATACTCAAAAAGTTCCAAAACTTTTATTGACTTCTTTTTTTATAGCCTTTTGAAACCTGTCGCCAAATCACCGCCAGATACGTTACCAGTTTCTTTAGTGTTACAGCATTGCGAAAATAACAAGACTATGCAATGACCCTGTGTATATGAAACCCTGAGGATATACTTCATACACTGCAAGTACTTAGATTTTTTGTGCAACAGCTCTTTATTGAGAATACGGTACAATGTTTGAAATATCGGTTTTCTACACTTTTATTTGGACAGATACGTTACATACTTTACACGCCACCCACGGCGACAGATATTGCAATATCAAACAAATTGTATATTATACATTACTCCTCGGAATGACGCATCGATTCAACATTAAAGTTTAGTACAAGTGAGAAATATTTGGTAGATATCGCTCTCATAATAATATGATCGACCATATACGTTACCACAGATACGTTACCCCAGATACGTGACCGAATTTTGCTCATTGGTCTTGTGCTTTCTGGGGATCAAACCTGGTCAAAATTCATCCCTACACATTACATGCTTCGTTTTGTTGGACCTCAGGATTATATTCTTACACCAAAAGGACAGAGAGGTGAAAAAGAGCAACACTTCCACATGATTTTTCTTTGTGCGTCAGTGTCTCACAACTTAATGCCAAGTTTTCCGACAGATACGTTACCACATAATCAAAATGCTGAAAAGAAATTGTAAATGGTTTTACAAACAAATCGTTGTGTGCTCATAAACTCCAAAGTTCTATTCTATAAAACCCAGCCACTTTCATATTCTATGCAACAACTTTGAACGTTTATTTTACAAGACGAAGCTAAGATTCAGCATATCAGTTTTTTGCTTTTCAGATTTAGCAGATACGTTACGTATAATTCAGGGCACCCACGGTGACAAATAATGTTATGTAAAACAAAGTGTTTATAAAATAATTCTGCATAGAATGACGCTTCCATAAAAAATTAAAGTTATGTTCAAATGAAGAATATTCAGTAGATATTGCTCTGTAACTTCACCGACAGATTCATTTACGGTACGCCAGATACGTTACCAAACTTTGAAAGAGTAAAAAGTAGTTTATGAAACGCTTCCGAGAAAAGTTCCAGTGTTCTGTTGCATATT
Organism: Diadema antillarum; assembly: GCF_040938485.1. NCBI lineage: Eukaryota > Metazoa > Echinodermata > Echinoidea > Diadematoida > Diadematidae > Diadema > Diadema antillarum. Next base: position 3,323,613 of record NW_027271462.1, read on the forward strand.
TATTCTAGTGTTTTTCAACATATGAAGAACTACTCAAGATTCATTGATAAGTTGAACAATTATTTATTCATTTTCATTAAAAGGAATGAGCCAAATACGTTACCATAGGTCAAACAACTGTTTAGCACATCGAGTTCATAGAGACTGTACCTACTTCCTTCTAAGTGCGTGCAAAAATATATATTTTAAACCTTGTTTGCATTATCCATCAAAACTTAATGAATATTTATAGTCAGATGGATAAATACATTCAGACGTAAGATGAGAATATTCTGTGAATGAAGAAGTCAGCTTTCACATTTAGGGCTCTTTTCCACTACATTTCATAGTTTAAATATTACGTACAATGTTTAAAATGGTTAATTTGGGCTTACATTATTCATTTTTACATCAATTCATGAGGTAAATAATTAAACAGGTGATATTTATTAATTCATACACAACTAAAATTATTACTTATATCTTACCAGATACGTTACCAAAGGTGATTCGATGTTTTTCAATAGTTATTTCCCCGGGAAAGCAATTCATATTTGTTTCCTGTGGAAATTCCAGATCGGATCGTTCCCTTTGCATGATTTGTGGGATTCGAAACTTTATTTGTAAGCGAAATTTGCAAAAAATACAAAGTGAATCTTAAGGTTATATTTCATTTCAGCAAAAAGCATATTTCAACCTACCACACAGAAATAATTTCTACCAATTAGCAAGGGATGACAACATCTTTACCTCTTGAAAAATCCCAATATATTTAGGGGGGACAGATGTCTTTTCCTGAACAGAAATTGGATCAAAACAATAAATTTAATTCAGCGTTAGGAGTCCATTACAACATGTAAATTTGCGGTAACGTATCTGATTGGTGATCAAAAATCATATATGATGCTCTATTTCAATTCATTTTTACTCAATGAATGGCCATCATTTAGAATGTTCCACTTTTTGTTTCGTATTTGACCGGTTTTGAAGTTTCCGAAAAACATCTTTGAATGTATTACTTTGTGGTTGATTTTTCGGTTTTACTCACATGGAATTGAACACTTAATCTGAGAATGGCCCATTTGTCTATTAAAGTGATGTAATTATGACATGAAAGAACTTGACTTCACATCTATCTTCAGACAGGTTCTATATATATATATATATATATATATATATATATATACACAAACGAAGAAACAAACTGGTAATGCATTCTTGGCCAGTAAAGCATGAGTTTATTCGACTCAAATTTTCGGCGTCCTACGCGTTCTTCAGTAATCTTGACAAAAAAATGCATTACAAGTTTGTTTCTTCATTTTCCGTGGAGCCAATACGTGAAATCTCAAAATGTTTGGATGTATATATATATATATATTCATACAGAAGTAATGAATCAAGTTCACGCGGTTGACTGCAGATTCATCCGTATTTATTGCAACTCTGAGTTTCATGCAACCTTCATGAGATACAATTGTCAGGCAATAATTACATCCCAGAATAATACAATTGAACAATGCATTTGATTGTATTGCATTGTTCAATGGTATTATTTCTTGGATGTATATATATATATATATATATATGCCCTTTGTAAATACCCGTACATCTCAAGCAATGACAGCATCTTCGTATCTACATAATTATTCAGATTCGTCAGGTTGTCGTCTGTGGTATTCTGTCTTTGGGTGTCACTTGAAGGTTGATTGTGGCATCAGAAGAGGGATTATTTTCCGTTTCTGAGAAAATATTTTCTGCTTTAGCGGTGGCAGCATAACGTGAATAACTCCCACAAAACCAAGATGCACCGATGCAGACGAACCTCTGGGGGTGTCTCGTCTCTGGTGGCGTAAAAGATGTCATCAACGAGCACGTTCAGGGATTGGTCCGCTGGGTCTGACCTCGGCATGTCGAACAGAGAAGGAATGCTGGCGAGAAGCCCCACCCAGAACTGCGTCAAACTGGAAGGAATCACAGGCACACAGACAAAATTGTGGGTTTTTATTGGCGAGTATCTTGAATCGTACCTGAGAACGCACGGAACAGATACCCCTGTGGAACCCATTCAGCATTTCCAAATTTAGATGCACCTCCCAGGCTTAGAAAGTTATTAGAAAGCGACACTAATTACAAACAAAAGTTCTTCATCAGATAAATGTCTCAATAACAGGCAAAGAAAAAAAAATTTCTATCAAATTGCTAATTAGGTGTTTCTGCATCATAAGCATTTTCATTACCAATTTCTCTTCCATCTTTCCGCCATGTAGTTCTCCATGCCAACTGCATATTCAATGGCCAGGTCATCGAAGATGTCGAAAAGATGCTTGACGGGAAGAGGAAGTTTAGATGGGAGCTTGAACATCGATTCCAACATGTACGTCACGTATGGACCGACAGCAGCCTGTAAAACGGGACGATGAGTTCATAAACAATAGTATGACCGCTAAAAATATATTTCATTTTATTTCATTCCATTTCATTTTCAACAACACAAAATATCAACATACACATAATAGTAGCACAAAATCATCACAATGTTTTAACAAAGAAAAATCATGTGCAAATTGACAATAAATTTTCCTCAGTTTCCTTTCTGATATAATAAAAAATGACACGGAAACTGATGAAAAGAAAAGAGAAATTGGTAATGAAAACGCTTTAAATATATCTAGTTCCATTAAAGCCTTTCCGGTATAATGTTCTGTCATCTTCGCTTCATCATTTTGCAAAATATTCACTAATAGAAACTGGGCACTGTGAAATAAGCTTCCTGTCAAACCTACAGAAAATTATGATTTGAATGATGTTGCTAGAATGAAGTGATATTTCATCCAGGAGTATTTGGAAATGTAAAACGAAAAATAAAAGTGTGAAATATACCACTCGCAAAAAATTCAGTGGACTTGATTAGCGTCGTTACAAGAGACTAGACTGGATCTCGTCTATTATTGGACATGCGTATATACATGTATAAAATGTTTATATCAATCAATCAATCAATCAACATATCTTTTTGTCGTATCAATAGCTTACCTTGGTGGTCAGCATGTGTGGTATGGCAAGCTTTTTGCCCAGACCGGCGCTTCTCTGCTTGATGGGGTCTGACGGGCTGATGTCGGCCATTTTCGTCTTCAGGATCACATTAAACGCAAAGTTACAAATCACTTCTGGTATCAAACGTTCATCGGTATACAATACAGATAGTTATACATTTCTATATTTTCTATCTGTATTCTTTAAGAAACAATACCTACGATACTTGCTTTTGCTGCTGCTTTTACAAATTACCAGTATAAAATGAATCCTAGAATATCGAAGTCTGTTCAAGCATCTGTCATTTCAAAAAAAAAACAAGACAAAAAAAAAAACGCACGCACACACACACACACACAAAACAAACAAACAATGAATTATTTTCTGAGTGCCAAACTTTTCAAAACTTCTACATACTGGGAGGACTATCAGCAGAAACATTTTTATTCTTGATTCTGATGATACATACATATTAATATACATTTATATACATTTTTCAAATTTCTTTAGCATTCATTCCCATATTCCAACTTTTATCGATCGATCGCCCACTATAAGTTATAATATATGTTTACAGTATTCTATTCTATGTATGTCTCCTGGTTGTATTATTCAATTTTCTAAATATTATGATTTTTTAGTATTCATTGAGAAATATGAAAATAAATGAAAAGAAATTAAATATTTCCATATACTTTTCGTTTGTACTGACGTATTTTGTACAATGTTCGGAAAGTTATATTCCTTCCTTCCTGTTTATGCCTAATATAATTATCATAATGTGTCATTTTTGTACCTGTATTCTCATTTGTTGCGCGAAAATGGAATGATATTGATGAGATCTTACAATACAAAGTAGCCAAAAATATTCGAAATATAAACTGCTACATGTCTTAAACATACTTCTTAGTCAAACAGTGGGTATTATTTCTAAGGATTTCGTTTTTTCTTTTCTTTTTTCAGAGCAGGAAACTCGCAATATATTTCATGAAGTTATATATATATATATATATATATATACAATATATATAATCCGTTTTACTAATACAAATCTTTTATTGATTTTAGTCTCCAATTCTAAGAGCTGCATTCAATCTAAAGTGACCATATCATATTCTGAAGTATGGGGCGAGAAAATCTTGAAGCATTTTGTGCATTCTATGCATCAGAAAGAATAATGGTCAAACCTTACGGATTTCCTAATAATTATGTTCCGTCAGTTGAATCGGTTGATAAGGTGTGTTACTTACCTTCAGATGCATTGCTCCGTGGTTGCTCTTTTTCTGGGTCGACGGACCCGGGGTAGTTTCTGTCTCTGTAGGCGTTATACTTTCGTCTGAGAAATAACGCCATATTCAAAGAACATCAGAGCATTCGCATTGAATACAAGTAACAAGCAATACCCGCGTGTGAAATTATCTGTTGGTCTATAGATACCAATTCACTCACACGTGAATCAGTTCTGAATCTTTATTCTTTCATTAAAAAAATAGAACCATTGTTTCTTTGGTCAGTTTGTTCGTGGTTATGTAACTATAATTTTTGGTTGTGTTTTTTGTTATGTAAGATGTATTTACATGTTATTCTGTATTTCCATTTGCCTTTGCCTTGTATTTTATGCATAATCCTGGAGGCAACCTACGCTTCTCATGTCACATTGTTTGTTTATATAACAAAGAATGCTGAACTACATCTTTAACATCAAGATGAGTTTATACATAGCGAGGTATGCTGAGCTAATGATATCTACGAGCTTTATACCTTTTAACATGAATTATTACAGAATCAAACTGTAGGAGAAATTTGTAACATACACTGAAATACGAATACAAGGAAAACTCACACTTATCCTCCGCAATAGCGTGGACATTAAGTTGTTGATATCCGCTTGAATCCGGCATAGCTACCTTTGGCCTAAGAGCTACTCGACTTCCATGATCCAACTTGAACGAGAGAGAGAGAGACGAAGCTTTTTAATTAGAGCTTCTCAAAGTGTCGTAATGAAGGAATGACGTGATACATCAACCGTCCTGACCAATGACCGACATTCACTTTTGAAACAATTATGTAAACGCGTATTGACCGATTCGGGTTCGTTGAGGGCAGCAGACATTTTACGGCGCAGGGCGCAGCCATAGTGGGTGTATCAGCCGACTCCCTCCCCCCCCCCCCTGCTCTCCCCCACCCCGGGGCAACATGTTTATCACGCACTTGTAACAAAGGTTCGCGCACTAAGCAAGCATTCGCGCACTCAGTACGAGACGCCTATTGGCTAAAGCAGTTTTTCATTCTGCGCGCGTGCTAATGTAGGGAGAGGGGTGGGGGAGTGCGGAGGGGGGGGGGGGGGGGGTCGGCTGATACACCCACTATGGCTGCGCCCTTGCCAAAAATACACATAGCGCGTCACAGAATCGGTCAATAGGTAGTTGTAACCTTCATTCATCTTCTTACTTTACCTCGATATCATCAAGGTCATTTCAGACAGGGCCGGTTTGCAATTGTTGATGGGACATATTGGAAATTATATACCTCATTTCTAGAATCCTCTCATCTGATTGGTTAAAAAGGGGAGTCATGAAAATAGCTGTGCCCTGTTTTTGAGTTACTGTGACCGGGGCCCGGGCACAGTTAGTAAATAGGTTTGGAGACAGTCGCGACCCCGTACACATAGATCGCTCATAATGTACGCACCAATGATACGACCGCCGCGCAGTCGATGCGCGTGCTGTAAAAGAGACTAGCGGACTGGTTTGGAGACAGTCGAACCCCCCCCCCCCCCCCCCCCGCGTACACTGTACACATAGATGATCGCTCATGTACGCACCAATGATACGACCGCCACGCTGTCGATCAGCATTGATTACGGGTGCTGTAAAAGAGACTAGAATCTATATTTTCGGTATCTATATTTCGGAATCTATATTTTTGGTATATAAAACAAATAATGACTGCTTGATATTTGGGGTACAGTTAAAATTATGTAGGCCCTCGGTGATGTGAAAACCATAACCATGCCCTCAGCTTCGCTTCGGGCATAGTTACGGTTTTCACATCACCTTGGCTCCATAATTTTAACTGTGCCCCTCATAGCAGTCATTATTTGTATACTAAGTTTCTGAAACTTAACATTTAATTAAAGGAAACATAACATAAGGAAGTACGTAGAGTAACGACACGTCAGCTGAGCTGATGCCGCGTAAAATGCCTGTAACGCTTACCCCATACGTTTTTAGCGTATTCACACGCCCCGAAACATGGCCGCCAGTTCCTTCATCCTCGTCTCGTAAGATCAGGTATGTTCCGGCGTCTTTCAGCCAAACTTGAAGTGTGGAATAGTGGAGGAAACTTGACCATCAAAGTCTGGATTGTATCATTGATATTAAAGACTGAACATTAGAGGTTCTTGATCTTCATCAGTAAAGAAAACGATGAAAACTCTGTTATATTCATTGTTACACAGAGGTAATGACATATACAAATAGTGTTCTTTTACAATAACCTTTGTACCAATGATTTAACATGGTACCTTCATATTCTCACATACATAGTAAAAAAAAAAAAATGCGTTAATTCGACGAAACTGAAGAACCCACCTCTGTTCCCAATCCGGATTCAAGCTACTTAACTACAACTCTGCTACCACTCTGCAGTGCGCTGATCTTCAAATATGAATGATGCACTATACAGAAGATGAAGAACTACTATACCCACTATTATCCGTTCTGTACATTATCCATTGCAAGCGTTGAGTAGAGAAATGTATGCAATGCGTTCACATCAATCATTAAAGAGTGTCTAGTCAAGAAAAAGTCAGGGTCAACGTGAATGAATTGTGGCGTAATTCATGTGTTCAACAATCAAAGGTAATTCGTATAATTATAGACCTACCTACATCCAAAGCGTCTCCATTTCTAGGGAGAAGACACTGACCAGCATTCCAAATAGAATCTAGGATTTTCTGTTTTGCCTGTCCAACGCTGTCAGTATCCAAGACCTTTACGTTGAGGAAGGCGTTGTCATCTTCATCAACGACGAAAAGCGTCTGGCAAAATAGAAAGAGAGAGAGAGATTCGAAGAGAGAAAAAGATCTATCATTCTACTCGGACAAAATTTTAAGTGCATGAGTGAGCCTTTCATGATAACAAAAGCAAGACATGAAACACCTTGGGACATTTTGTTCGAAAATTGCATCTGAAAGACCAGTGATGTTCGTTGTTCCGTGTGTTCGTTTACAGCATTATAGTTCTTATATAACATCCCTGGGAAAATGAAGTAGGGTTTGATTATCAGAGAATTTGCTGCGTCAATCCAAAAAATCCAAAATTCCGACAGTTCAATTTCTTTCTTTCTTTCTTTCTTTCTTTTTTTTTTTTTTTTTTTTTTGCAGAGAGTGAACTAAGAGTTCGGTATGATATAGATCAACTTTTCAGGTAATGAAACTATATTTCATGTTTGTAAAGTTTATGATATGTATCCTATATTCTTTACCTGGTCGAATAAATAATAATAATAATAATAATAATGATAATAATAATAATAATAATAATAATAATAATAATAATAATATTCAAAAATTAAATAAAGTTGTAGCTAAATAAAGATTGTAGTTGCTGTCATAAAGTAAGGTTCGCTAAAATCAAAGTATTCATTGGAGTTGCCTTGGGGGAGGGGGGTGCCGTAGACTTGTTGTCATGGGGGAAAGTGGCTGATTAATGATGTCCCTGAAAAGCAACAAATAAATAAACAAACAAACAAAGAAAACACTCTATCACAAACGCAGACCCAAATCTGAATCTCTACAAGATATTCAGGGTATATTCTTAGGAACTGTGGTGGTTAATGATGGTTATTGACCTTTTTTACTACCTCTCTAAGAGGAAAGTGGACTTAGCAGAGAGTCAAGACGGATTTTTCTGCCTCGGCATAACGCCGATCAGATGTCATCGTTCTGGAATAGAGTGAATTAAGTTTCAATTTTCGATGAGTTATCCTGGCCTGTCCAGCTCGAATACGGTAAATTCTTCGAAACTCCGGATGATTTGACGATCATGTCTGCAGATATTTACCACTTCTTGGAAGCTGATATCCTGATCGAACAACCGATTGTAATCCAGCGTGAAATAAGCCTCGTCAGTAGTGACATCGACAGGTCCTTTTTCACACTGCGTCTTCATTGCTTGATACAGCATGAACATCGGGTACAGCACGTGCCTCTGAGTGTAAGAAGACATCGAAACTGAAAGCATATCATACAATATCAAGAACTGTTAGGATTGCACATACCGAACCAAGTGCACAACTTGGCCTGTCCCTAACCTTGTTATCATTTGTTTTATAAGTTATTGTTGGTGTTGTTGCCTCCATCCAATGCACTCCTCAAACAAAGTCATCAAAATATGACAGAGGGATAGAGTCATGAGAATCGCCAAAACTTCTTCATAGAAGGGATTGGCATCGTCTTTTTGATGACTTACATATCATTTTAAAACTTTAATATGATTTATTGCAGGAAGAGAAAACATACACGATTTCATAACGCGGCTTGACACCACAGTGTCACACAGCACACCCACACATCTATAACACGTAAGCGTAAAATCAATGCAATTATATAAAAATAATTTTATTTGCTGCCAATTGATCAAGCTCAATTAATGTACTATAGGAAGAGCAATATCCTTTTGACACAACAACAATAAGAAAAATAATATATCCATACCTTAATGTATCCGTACATGCACAGGGCGATCCAGTTGGTGACCAACTTATTAACGATGGTATCCGGCCTTACACAACAACAACAACAACAACAACAACACAAAACAAACAAAAAGCAGAAAAAAATGAAGTTAAACGTTTGCTTACTAGATAATATCCGCATCAATGATTTCAATATTAGTAAAAAGTCGTGCAAAGTGTTTACACTCTTCATCAAGATGAAATCGACTTAAGTATCTTTTTCCTCGCAACTTACGTGTTTTTAAATTAAAAAAAAAATAAGCAGGCGTCACGGAAATGCATTTGAGTCAAATGCTTTAATCACATGACAAACGGGATATCAGTTGATTAAAAAAACCATGACATGTTAATAATGCAATATAAGGTATACAAGATTTTAAAAAAATTGTTTTCGGGCCATTGAGATGACAGGAAACATAAACTTTTCTAGTCCCTTTGGTGAAAAAAAAAATCACAATTGTACTGACAGTTTATAATATGACCAAAGATTTTAAAGTCGAAGAAGTTGAATCATGCCTTCTGTCTCATATCTCTTACTTTCCAAACAAGCGCTCCAATCTGCCCGAAGATCGTGCTGTTGTTTCGACCCTATCTCGAACCAGCAATGATATCAACCTTGTTGATACAAAACGGTTGCATTAGAGGGGAAAAGAAATAATACACAAGTAGAGAAGCATTATGCAAATATTCAGACATTGTATTATCAAATCCACATTGCTTTCGTTTGGACAACTATAACTGCAAAGTGATATCATGATATGTATCTTTTCATTTAATACTATTATCTTGACATAATCTTTTTTGCAGATGGGCAGTGGTGTTCTTCTTGTAAACGTGTGCTAGTCGGGAAAGCTTGCCAAAACAGGATTTTAAACACCTAATCAAACTATTCAATAAATAAATATGTTTATGACAACGTGTTGATCTAGCCACTGCCACGCAGTCTGACAGTATTTTGCTGATATTATATGGACAAACAGACAAAATAAGTCCTATTATAGTGCGTATCTCATATTATGACCTCACACAGGCACCAAGAGTAAAAGTAAATGCCAGAGTAATCATGTTATTATGGACATACCTATACTCAAAAACACAGGCAGCCAAATATTGTCTTGTCGACGCCTTAAGATAATCTTTGTAAGCAAGTAGAACTGAAAAGATTCTATCTTACTGCATCCATGCCGGCATTTTTCAGGAATCATGTCTGAGTATAATGCGTCCAGAAGGGTTTCATTACCGCTTTATCAAGCTTAAATCAACTTACTTTGAAAAGTAGATGCTCTTGCCCTCACTCAAGTAGGCTAAAGACAGAAGTGATGCGATCAGTTCCCTGCTGAGGAAAATTGACATGAACGCTGTCGTTATTTCACTGAAGGTATTGTGCTATAAGATATCACACTGTCAAATCTTGATTGCTTTTAGCAGAATAAGCATATTTCCCCCTGTTAACATGTCATTTCCTTTTTTAATCTTTATCTTTTGTTAGATATTTCATTTGCATTCTTCCCAGTCTAAAACGACAGGAAATTATTGGGCAAATGTTCTAAATGGGAGTGAATGTGCCAAGACGCTGAATTCATGTTATTTTAGTTCCTCCAGTTTCCATTGCAGTAGTTAAACCAGTGAAAATTATGGAAATTCTTTTGCACGACACATCATTTCAGTCATGCTTAATACACATAGTACGCGGATATGAAGTAGACACAAAGACATCAATGATATTGAAACGGGGCTTTTCTTTATGCAGAATCTGCACATTGCAGATGAAAAATAAAAAAAAAGCGATATGCTAGAAACACGGAATTAATAGATTACAAAACAGGCTCCACTGCCAAAAAACGTATATTTAAGCGCTTTGAAGAGAAACATGGAAACATTTGAGAAGGAAATATATTCAGCATATTCTGGAAGTAAAGGAAAATCTTTGATCAGATTACTGGAAGGTATTTGGTAGTAATGAAAATCTTCAGAGTTGAGGAAACTGCATGAATGTTGGCACAATGGTAGACCAGTGTATTATAAATCGATGCAAATGATTGGATGAGTCCTTCTCTCTCTCTCTCTCTCTCTCTCTCTTTACAAACGGTCATTGTACCCCTACTTCGGCTTAAAAAATGTATTAATCTTAAGATATGTTGAATTCGCATTCTCACTGCACATCTAACGGGATTCTGGAAGTGAAAAACAATACTGACTGTACTGACAGGATGAGCACATGCAGATTTATATTAATTTGTTATAATTATGAGATATACCCCTGTCACAGGCATGGAAGATGTTACTCTTCATCGAGAACTATCAGTTTTGACGTTTTTGATTATTTTTTTCTAAATTAATATCTGACTATTGGGCCATTGACAAATGTTCTTGAGAGGACTTATTGACATTAATAAGTACTTACTTCGTAGGTGGTTTGTTTTGATTTTTCACGTCAAGAGCTTTTATGACGTCAACAACTGTGTCTTCGTTCTTCAGCGACCGATAAAAAGACATCAATGACTGTTCCATGAAGTCTTCCATATACTGTGACACACGAAAAAAAAGAGACGAAGATAAAAACCAATGGGAAAGACATGTAACAGACGTCTCGTGTTTTCCAAAGTTGCAGTGACCGCAGATATCTCGACATGTGGACAATGGTAATTGTGTGGCATCTTTTCATGCACTTGTCAGTAGGTTTCACAACTTGTTGTCTTCTAACCATGATTATACTTTGAAAAAATGTTTTTATTAATAATTTACAGATCGGCAGTTTCGATCTTAACAAATTTAATTTGTAGAGGGAGACAAAGTGAAGAAGCTCGCCCATGATTATGACTTCGTTCAGCGTGTAGCTACCTAAATAAGTCGCAACCAAAATAATACAGATTTGTGACGTATTCACTGTGGTTACGTAATACATTACAGGAAGATTTGCCATCGGGGTGAAATTTACAATAGGCGTTTTCACATCAGCCCGACAAAAATCCAAGCTCGAGATATTTTTCGCAGAAAATAGTCAGCAAAATAGCGCGATATTTCGAAACATCGGGCTGATGTGAAAACGCCTTATAACGCATGCAGTCAAATAGCGCGATCATTCATGTGTTCGAAATGAGAGTGAATTTCCGAGCTTCAGCTGGTCTCTTCTGCATGGCGTACATGAAGCAATTGAGAAGTGAAGAATTTACAAATGAATTCATTGTATAATGTCTGTTTCAATTAAAATGGAGAATTTCCTCTCGAGTTTCCCCTACCTCTGGATCGGATGTCTCAGGACGAACTCCAAGTCCACCAAAGAGCATGACTGTTACGTACTGGTTGTGATCTCTGAATGGGATGCCGTACTTCTTGACTCTATCATCCACATCTGTCAGCTCGAGTTTAGTATCAGGCACTAAAAACAAACAAACAAACAAACAAACACCACAGAAACAGTGTTCATGAAGTAATAAACTTGCCCTTCATCGAAGGGGATATACCTGTACATATTAATGGTACATTAATATTTTGTGAACGCATGTCGAAATAAGAAGTCATAATCATTTTCTTTGGATGGGGACAATTTATACACTACGAATATACGAAAATAGAAGCTGAAAAAAGTAATTGAATACTATTTCGTTCACATACCTTCTCTTAGTCTTGATCTCAGTCGTCGCCGTCCCAGCTCTAATTCTTCTCTTACTTGATTTGCTTCTCGCCTCTTCTTAGTAAGCCTCCGTCCGACAACCACAAACACAAACAGCATGACAAGAATGGCCACGACCATTACTGATATAACTATCGGCAGGATATTCAGTTCTGAATTTGTCTTGACAAAACCTGGTAAGAACTCCAAATTTCCATGAACGACCTGAACAAAATCCCAACATGTAACATCTCAACATGTTTATTCAAATGCTGTAAATTACTTTGCTATTTTTAAGGGGGGGGGGGGGGGCGGGAGCTGAAATATATCAACGGAAGTGTCAGGTACCTGAGCATTGTTGATTACATGATTAGCTCTACAAGAACATGATAGACGTGATTTAATGTGGAGCCTTGTCCAAGGATTTCAGTATAGTCATCATCCACGGGAAGTTGGAAAGGTACGAAGCAAATCGAGCTGATATACTTTGTCGGGACCAATGGATACTTATATGTCCTCTTTAGGTCTATGTTTTCTTCTCATAAGCTTTATAAGATGACAAATAACTATGACATCTACATGCGAAAGGAACAATATACCAAATTACAATTCATAGAAATCTTTATGAAAAACGACCGACTCACGTGGACTGCTGGAAGATTTCTTGTCACTCCTTCCCCTAGAGAACCATTTCTAAATCCTCGCGTTGGTGCACTGTCTGGCATCTCACAAATCAGCTTTTCGCTTTTCAAGTTTCTGACTACACATATACCATCTCCGCCGACAAAGACCTGCAAATCACCTTCATTGCTTGCAAGGTCAAGATTACTTCCCTGAATATATAAAATGTGGATGAAGGAAAACAAATGAGCAGAAGCAAAGCCAACAGAAAGTTGCGATTAAAAGAGAACACCAACTACTAGTATAGGCAGGGCTCGACACTAACTTTATTTTTCGGTGGCCCGAAGGGGCCACCAAAATCATCAATTTCAAATTTTTGGTGGCCCGAGGTGGGCCACCAAATTTGCCCTTTTCTGAAATTTGGTGGCCCGACTTTCATTTTTGGTGGCCCCGGGCCACCGGGCCACCGTTAATGTCGAGCCCTGCTATAGGGTTATCAAAGTAAACTTTAGAATAAAGTGCTGAACTTTCCATGATTCTATATGCATTGAACAAAGCGTAACTACCACAACGGTCATGTTCTATATGATACTTCCAACGCACCCATCACTTTTTTATAGAATAGAATTACAACACAATGGATGTAAAATACCATACATTTGATTTTGAATATCACATTTGAAAATACATTTCTTTCGAGAAAATCCTTGAACAGGCTAAATTCCTGCTAGAAAATGTTGCTCATCCTACGTCTAATACTGCCGATAGACGACTACCTGGCACTTGTATCGTGTATGGGACATACAATTTTAAAACTCTTTGTACCTTCGGAATTCAAACTCAGATGTAGTGCAACATAATTATTATCAGTAACCACAAAATGTTATAATCTTGCTCATGTTAACGTACAAGATTGTTTTCTTCACTTTTCTTACGTTTTTGTCTCCCCACCCCTTGCATTTGCTTTTTCTTTACCCTCCACATCAACAGCTTCCCCGCTTCTTCACTCTCGACTCTCTCTTTTTTCACTTATACACTTCTGACCCTGTTAATTTAGTGCACTGGAAAAAAAAAAAGAATATTCATCAAGAGGGGAACTCCGGTTCGAGATGGCACACTTTGATTTTGATAAGCTAGTAAACGTGAACAGAGTGTCATTATTATACAGTTTCATTTTGAATTCTATTGATATAATGTCAAAGGTGCAAGTAAGGTTGTTCTACATTTCTCTATTGTTTTGTCTATTTCTTTTCTAACCAATAATTTTGCTTGATAGTATTGCCTCAAACTTTCAATAAGACGAAAGAAATGCTGCAGTGCTTTCCCTCCCCGAGTTGACGACTGTGTATATGGTAGTGTATACTTTGCTGATGATTGTTCAATATAGATAGTGATAGATTGATTGATTGATTGATTGATTGATTGATTGATTGATTGATTGGATTATAGTGTATCTTAACATTTTTCATCAATTTTGGGGAACTCTGGAACCACAATTTGAACCCACGAGGTCAACCTTATGGAAGCATTTTCAGAGATCAGTTTGAATGTGTAAAGGACAAAATACAACTTCCTTCTCATGCATCACGTGGTCTTCACACAAATAATTTGCCACTAATGACATTTCAATTGATTTCACTTTCATTTGCAAGTCTTACCCTGAGTTCTAGCAAGTTGTTTTCAGGTAGATTGACAATTGAATCTGGTCCATCAAACTTGTAGTAGATTGGATCTGGGAAGTATGTGATATCTCCCGCGACGATGACAAGACCATCGAAGTCAAATTGTAAGGAAGCCGTAAGACCTTCCTCAGACTGTCTCCTCCTCCGTGAGGCCGTGTCCCCAGGATGTGGCGGGGAGGGACAGGTAAGGACAGTGGCACTTCCATTGCCATTACAAATCTTAAAAGAAAGGCAAACAGAAGTACAATAAACCATATTCAGAGTTTTACATTTTGAATTACATTGTAGTTTATAATTTACTGACAAGGGATAAATCTTTACGACATGAGAGAGTAGTACAAATATTTGTCAATGCATATTGTTGTCATAACGTACAAACCAAGCAGTAGAAAATTTTCCAATTTTTTTTTCTCGTGGTAGTGGCACTGACATAAAGGAGATATTACATCATTATTGGATTACGCAGGTGTAGAAATATAATACCAAAACCGAATTACAAATTCTAACCACGTTGCCAACTGTCTAATCTACGCAGTCTTTATGAAAGCTTGACATGCTTTTATTTCAGTATCTTTGATTAATGCAATGCAGAGCAAGGACTTCTCGCCTTGTATTCAATCACGCAAAAATGGCCGATCCCATGAAGCTTAAAATTTCAATGAAGTCTGGTCGTATTTTCTGAAAATCAAACATGAGCGAATGTACAGGTAATATCACTAGGAAGTTAGTATTTCGAATTCATACATAATGTCATTTGAAGGCACTTGGGAGAGCATTCAGAAGACACATGTGGAATTCTTTTTGTGCAAAGTAAATAACTATACATGCTCATTGGAATTGCCAATGACGGGCTAAAATTTACTCAACTGATTAACAAATTTATTGGAAACATTTAGTGAAAACAAAACAGAAACAATAAACTATGTACAGACCGCTGATGTCTCTGCTTCAGAAGTTTGTGATACTGCTTTGATGACTGGCATCTGAATCAAGTCGAATCTTTCTCCAGTGACCGTTATATCCAGACCTCCTCTGAATTGAAATAATTAGGAAGATGATGTATTATTCTAAGGTGTTACATGTAAAAATTTTGCAGTATTTAAAATCCTGAAGACCTATATCTCGGTCCTATTTCATGAAGAGCATTCCTATGATAAGGCATCAGGATAACTATGACTATAACTATAACTGTCAAAGTTAAAGTCAATCTCCTTCAATTATGTCATTGTAACTTTTATGTGTAGTGCGAGTCTTAATACCGGTAAGACCGAAATGAAAACAAGGCATTATCTCGGTTCTTCTAATTGAAAAGATGAATTTGAATTTATAACTCATTCCTATCCCTTCCGTTTGGACAAAAATTAAGACTTTCCAAACCTAGAACTGAATATTTGAAGAAAATTTTTAATCATTTAATGTAGATAATTTTATGCTAAGGAATATAAAGATTTCCCCCAGTTTCCATTTATTTAAATCTATAATAAGTATATTTTACGGTCATTGCCCCGTTAATGTTTTGTTGTTGTTGATGAGAAAGAGTTATAACTGAATTATCTGAAGTAGTGCAGGTTACTATAAGTTATGATTTATCATTTTTTCCCTTCTCTTTCCCTTTGTATCCTTTTCTTTTATTTGCTTGTATCAGCTGTAATATGCGATGCTCTTGTTGTTTTTTTTCTCTCTCAATTTATGTATTTCAAATTATTTCCATGTTTACAAGTTATGTATTTCATAATGCCATATTGTATATGTATAACCTCCATGTTCTGGACCCCATTAAAGACCAGCGATGCGATGTAATATGGTATCGCTGAATATGGGTCATCCAGCCGTTGTTGTTTTTATACGGAAAATCAAATCAAATCAAATCAAATCAAATCAAATCATTTGTCGTCATGCTTTCAGAACACTAACTGGAACATTTGTACATTACATACTGGGTTAAGTGATGTTACAGACTTTTTGCTCGCAGTTTCTGTAGTTTCTATGTATTCTGAAATGTTCATAAAGCTCAAGGTATCATATCAAAGATGCTACTGTAACATGCTGGGGGGCGTTTCATCAAAGAGTTCGTCGGAGGTTTTCAGTGCTATTAGCCAATCAGACGCAAGGATTTCAGTAGCTTTTAACAGTTGTCAGTGTAAATCACTGACAAAAAGTTTCATGAAACAGTCCCCTGATCCATTGTGTGCACTTGATATAAAGTCTGACTTACGATATAATCGACTGTGTCCTGTCCAAGCCAGTGATAACTGGGTTGGGCATGAAGGTAAACACATCAGTTGTTGTTAGCTGTGTTCCATCAAAGGTCATAGTCAAAGCGTAACTGTCCTCTGAAGATTCTGTGGTTGTACAAGATGTTTCATTCAGACTACGAGCACTGTGGGAAAACAGAGCAGTTGATTCTCTTTCTGTTACTCCCCATTACATTGCATCATAATGGATCGTAATCATTGTATCTATAGATGAAGTAACAAAAAACAAAGAAACAGTCTGGGATTTGAACCCTTTACTTTACTGCTTACAGGGCTAAGACTGCCAGCTGTGCTGAAGCCATTTCAAGACAGTGGCACAATGGATTTGGAATGAATGCCAAATGCCCTCAGATCTCTGTGATAATGTGTATTAGTCTTCAGTTGCTTCATGCATGAGGAGTGGTTTTTTTTTTTCATAGAGTGTGCAATCTTTGGGATTTTTTTTGTATTGTTTTGCCTTTACTGTTGGTAGTATCAAGATGAAGTTGGAGCAGTTACCCATGTCTTACATCTATAATTGCTTACACGTTTAGAAAAAAAAAAATCATCTTCTTCAATGATATACGAAGATCATCACCCAGGGTATTATTGCCCAAAATGCATTTCATGGTTTCACTGTAAAAAGGGAGTCTGTACGGTTATTTAGAAATGCCATCTTTTCGCTTAAGGTAAAAAAAAATGCTCTTAATCCTAAAAATATCACCAGGGGCATATGTGTCCACTCAAGCATTTCTCATTTTAAAGACAGTTTTGCAATATTTCTCAATATTAACAGACAAAATAACGGAAATTTTGTCACCAGCTTTTCCTTTTAAAGTGCGTAGACATAATATGAACGAGTTGATAAATACCGGTTTCCGTTAATGATAACGAAAAAAATAAATCTATATTTAAGCCTCCTACTTCGGCCATTGATGTTACATATTTGAAAGTTAGAAAATTCACCAATATCTTAAAGTACACAAGAACTTGGTTAAAACTGACAGGAAGCTCAGGACACTGTGTCATGGAAGTTGTCAGCCCTGACAAGTTGCCAATTCTTGATAATCACCATGGTTACAGTCAGGCACCAGAGCTTCTCAGCCAATCAAAACCAAGGACTTTACCGAAGTTGTCAGAGACTGACAACTTGTCAGGGCTGACAACTTCCATGAAACGGTGCCCTGATGTCAGAGGAGCCAGCACTGCCAAGTCTTGATAATAGAAATCAATTTCAATATTAATGAAAGAAAAATTCAACCTCCTGTTCTAGTCAGGTCATTCATGCAACTCCTGTGTAAGAATGTTCATCAAGATCTTCATAGTTGAATCTGAAAGGGAGATTAAAGGTCAAGGGAATAGTACTGCTAAAATGACACACATTCCCCGTCTTCTTGCCAAATGATCGTTAAAACATGAGTAGTTGTCCTCATGGATATTCAGCGTGAACATGCCCACATGCAACTTTCTAATGTCAACTCACATATCAATACATTCTGCATCTCCGAATCGGGCTATTACATTCCTTCCGGAAGTGAGGAAATCTCCAGAAATCGTGACTCTGGTTCCACCTGCTGCTGGTCCCTCTGTCGGAGTGAATCCACTTATCATTGGATCCTTGGAAGAACACACATGAACAATGTCTTGTATGGGTGATCAAAGGTACTCAATGAACGTATTACTGTGGCTTTATCAGTCTCGATCTGTTAATCAAGACACTGGAAGTCCGCATCAGCACAAAGGCGCTGGTCATGTGTTGCATAGGAATGCTCCTCTGAATAGTAACCCCTCAGGGTTAGTCGTTGTAAAATATACAATGCATAACACAATATAAAGGTGCTGTCAAATGTTTATATAGTTGCTAGTACGAGCTGTACAAGCTCCCCTCGATCTGTGATGAATCATGTCCCAGAAATATAATATTTTTGATATGGTGACAGTAATACATTATCAGCTCATACTGTAGAATAAAAGTAGAGGACAGCTGTAAGCATGAAATTCCCTAACAATTTTATTTTAAAACGATACAACATGAAGTTAAATAGAGTTCTATATACTTCATATCAAAAGATGTCTTTTAGACATTAATTCTTTGTGATTAAGAATGTTATCTTGAAATTCCTTTTAAGTCTGGTGTCAATGACAAACGTTTCAAATTCTCCTTTGGATTTGTCCGGAGAATTAACTGCAGTTTTATCAAATTGTGATTACAAGTAGGAGAAAACTACAAAACACACTTACTCTGTACAAAAACTCGTCTTCACTGCTTGCCTCTCTCACTTGACTATCCAGAGTGACTATGAGGTCAATTTGTCCCTCCACTATTTGACCTGCTCTTCCTGTCAAACAACTGACACTAAAAAGCGATCAATATGTGGAATGAATTGTACGCAGTAAGCTCAAATATGCTGGGGAGAAATGACTCGTTGAACTCAACCAGGTGCTTTGCTTTTATAATATTAAAGATAAATAAACACACACACCCACACACCATCACACACAAACATGCGTTTTAAAGGTCATATTTTTCCCACCTCTCTGAACAGGGCACATTTGTTTGTGAAAGAAGATAACTTTTGTACCAAATACAGTGCCCAGGAAAGTTGAAAATTCCACAGGAATCACGACATTCTATATGAGTTTAAAAAGTCACCTTCTCAGCGTCACATTCCTTAAAGTAAAAGAACGAAACACCCGAGTGAGTCTAAAGATATTGCTTTCTTGTCTTCTTACCCTAAATGATGCCAAGGGTGAGTTTTATCGTGTCTTTCTCCTTTTCTTGACGTGACCATAGTGTCAGGGATAGTTGTACTTGAAATAGGTGTTGCGTCAAGTTTAAACATGTCCTATCTCATATGCTTAACGACATTGAAATAACGATCTAAACTGTAAGATCTGCAAACTCCGAAATGAGAGTGCACTTTCTCCCCAAATGTTTGTTTGTTTGTTTTTGCTCTTTTACAGTTGTGGATACAAACATAGGACAGAAATTTACTCTTAAAAAAAGAAAAGAAAAGTGTCCTTTTTTTCTCAAAATAAGCCCCCAAGCGGCCATTTTTAACTATTGAAACGAAATTAAAAAAAAAACAACAAAAGATTGTCCTGTTTTACACAAGCATAATACGACAGGTAGAAAATTGTGCCTTAAATCTTTCTCATGAAGGGAGCAGATGCAGTTTTGTTATGAGTATAGAACAAGACACCTCATCGCTGTTGTTTTTAATGTCACCATTTGTGGCGAATCTGCCCATGCACTCAAAGCCCATCATCATCATGTCTGGTTTTAATACTCTTGCCTCAACACTGTGACAATTTTTCTCAACTATTTGACACTTTTCGAAGAAACCTTATGAAAACTGCCAATACTTTAGAAACTTTTACAAAACGTGTTTCTCTCTCTATCTCTTTCTTTCTTTCTTTCTTTCTCTCTCTCTCTCTTTTTCTCTCGCTGCATTCATTATGATTTGAATATACACCAATTTTGAATTGAACTATCAAGGCTTTCTTCAATTTGCTGTCACAAACACATAATCAAATTCTATCATAATACAATCCTACTAATACTCAGAAAATTACACGGTTGGTGTAACTCTTGTACTATCCATGATGCAAAATAATGGACAAGGCCATAGTGTCACTAACCAGTGAGGGTACTTGAAAGGTTTAGTTGGTTTGTTTGTTGTTGTTGTTGTTGCATTTTCAGGCGACTGGAAACAAGCTGGTTCTACATTGATTTTGTAAAATTACTGCCCTAACTATACTATGGTTGGCTTGATGAACCACCACACAAACCTTTGTCCAGGCTCATAGAACTCTTCCATGTCATTTAGATCGCATTCAATCCCTGCCACTCTGATACTGGAGATATCCTCAAAATTTACTCCAAGGTCAGTTCCAAAAACTTCTAATCTCGTTCCTCCATCTACTGGTGCAATTGCAGGGTAGAACTATCAAAGAATTTCAGAGAGGACAAGCAGCAGTTATTATCATGCTGTAGAGCTTACATTTGTATAGAGACCCTAACAGTGACAATGGAAACATGAATTTTCTATCAACATTTGCAAGAGGTTTCCCTAACACCTCATGTAATGTATCATGTTATTCTAAATACTTTTCCATTCCTAGAATCTATCTATCTATCTATCTATCTATCTATCTATCTATCTGTCTACCTATGATATATACAAGAATTTCTGAATCAATTTCCTTTCAATAACGCATGTAAAGATCATGACCTTTAATGAATATTATGATGAACATTGTCTGTTGAATATGAGTATAATTTGCAGTTAAAATTCTTGCATTATTAAAAACACCAACACTAATGTTGAGTCCTCAAAACATAAAATTTGCTTTCAAAATACAACTAAGTATTATGAATAATGTATAGGCAATCATGTAATTCGGTAGTACAATACAAATTGTGATGTATTTAAACGTGAGCTAATATCTGTACACAGAAATATATATATGAAAAGCCATTCTCTATCTTTACTTTGGGGGCTATTGTTGATGCGCCTACATCCAAAGCAGCATTCTTATATCACACCTCATTTCTATTATGATATCACTCTCATGAATATTCCGACAATATCTGACGCACAGGTCAATGGAGTCTGAACGAGAAATTATCTTACACCAGTGATTTCAGGGGGATTACATTGCAGATACTGGTCCTGATTGAGGGGAGTATTCCCATGGCAGACTTCGCTCTCTTGAACGTTGCAGTCACCACCACACCAGAGACATTTTAGTCTTGGAGGCGTTGACACGGGTGATAGACAGCGACTGCAGCTATCGCTATTCAGTGAACACTTGTAAAGTGTCACTGTGATAAAAATAATGAAGGCAATAAGTAAATCAACATGATATGATTCTCTACATGAAGACTGAATCATTGTTCGTTACAATATTAGTACCAAGGGTCCTCCTGCTTTCAGTAATTTTGCATCAAATTCATTCTGTACAATTCTCACCCTTTAGATGTATAATAGTATAGATAGTAAGTGTCAAACAATAATAACCAAGATCTGGCCCGTATAATGTATCCAATCGAGAAACGCTCTCTACGACCAGGCTACCATGTTAAAAGACTTGAAAGGCGGTTCCGTGCAGAGCAAACAACAGTTTGAAAGATAAAATACAACACCAACATCATCAAAGTAGAAATTACAAACTCGAAAATCTTCAAAGGTCAGTTGCTAACAGTTCAAAGAAGTTTGATTCAGTAAATGACAATCAACACCAGAGCCACTGCATTCTTCTTACACTGCATCAGTATCACACCAGCTATCACTGCATTAATGTTAATGCGTGTTATCAGTGCCCTTGACAATAGTTTGAATGGAATGAGGAAAATGATTCCAATATTGACATTGACGTTTTATGGATATAGTGCGTATATCAACTACCTTTATGGCGATTGAGAGACTCACAATCGCACCCTCCTCCTTAAATGCACAGAATTGTATTACAAAGGTTGAACTTCATTCATTTATGGCACACATACAAACCTTCAGACCCCGTCAAGTCGTCAATAATGTTTTGGGAATTCCAGCGGACAGATACACTCACATTGGTTTGGAGGACGTCACTGCTGAACATGTACTGTGGGTGCCAGATCATACAGTAGTAATTGAGCATAATATTATCATGGGAAACAAATGAAACAAACATTTTTCAAAAATACTAATTCAATGGGCGTTCCACTACCATGCGGACATAGCAATTACAGTGCAGAATTTTTATCCATGATGTGCATATAAGATTCAATCAATATCTTATTAATCATTGTGTGTAGCAGTTACAACTACATGAATTATGATACTACCAACACACAGCAAAGAATCATACCTATAATGTTTTATGCATTAGTAAATGGATTTTTATCTACATCAGCAGTAAAGAAGGGATTATAAGGACCCTACATGACTTCTTCACCTCGCTCTTTTTGATTTGATATTTTGATTTGATTAGTTTTATTTCTGCATTCAATCAAATACAATTTGAATACAAATTTCAAAAAGTACAAAGACAAAGAATAGCAAGTGCAGTGAAATAAATCGATAACAGTACACAAATAGATACACATAGGTGATTGCATTGAGCAATGTACATACACAGAAACAGAAAACAAAATATACAGTATATTTCAATAAATAATAGAGATCATTTAATGCAGGAGACCTCGCTCTTTTTATTCGTGATCATTATATTGTAGAGAATGTATACGATAGTGTGCTGCTAACATTTACAACATATGCAGCTTTGTTTCATATACTGACAGCATTGATTTGAGGTAATGGCGTAAGGTGGGGTTTGTACAAATAGCATAAGCGGTTATTCGTTATTCCTAAGGTTCGTTAGTGTCGAAAACAAAATAAGGTTCGTTTTAACACTAGTTCTATAACTCCCATAATCAAGTAAGATCATTAAATCAAATCATTTGTATGATATAATACTAAGGCAAAGAGTCATTGTTAAAAGGAAATTCTGGACCAGTGAACAGTTTGTTAAAAAAACAGATTTTTTTTTTTTTTTTTTTTTTAGCACAGCAGTAAATGTTTGGATTAGTATCAGATGAAGAGTAAGGAAGTTATGGAATTTAGATATTCGTTAATTTTGCAAGACAGTTCTCGAACAATTCATATGAATTTGTTAATGGTGAACTGATGATGTTCAGTCAGTTTTCCATTGATTGTGAAAATATGACTAAAATTCAGTTCTTCTGCCACAACCTTTCCAACAGCCATAACAATTTTTCTGTGAAACATATTCAAAATAATGATCAAACAAAATATTAGAAACTGAGACTGGGACACATTATTGTTTTTTTTTAAACAGGCTAGAAAAAATTACGAAATTTCATAACTTTATGTACAAAGTATACTGTAAGATGGTAGGTAATGATATCAAGTCGCCATTGACATATTCACATTGACTGTTTTGTGAAAATCAACGAGATTTAACAATTTCATAACTTCTATAATTTTCGTCCGATCTTGATAAAATGTTCACCGTTATGCTATACTCTCCCCTTTCAGACTTACTTTTTAATGGTCTAGATATCTCCTTTAAAAAGTACTCACTTGTCGATCAGGACAGTTGACAAAAGTCTCATTGAAGTCTGTGACCTCTACAGTCTGTTCACTCCCGTCTACATGCATGACACATTCATACATGGTGACCTGTCAAACAGAGCAGTAAAGCGGAATCTTAAAATCTCAAGTTTTATCTCTCCTTGTAGTTCAATGTTGTTTTGATTCCCTGGTATCACAAGTTGGATTTGAAGTTATATAGTGTAATACAATGTAATGTGATGCAATATTATCAAGGTAAATGTAATGTGACCTTCATTGTACGGAATACACACACAAGCAAACAAACAAACACACATGATTCAGATGTTATACCTTGAATCATGCAGATTGTTTTTCCTACCTTGGTAGGATCAGTTGGAAGATTGGATGCCATTATGCTGTAACCGGCTGCAATATTGACTGGTATCAGGGTTTCTTCTGGCACACCGAGGATCTGAGGGCAATATTCCTGCCCTCTTCTGCCTGTCTGACTTGGCATCTGTTTGTTGAAATGATACCAGTGTCAGTCTAACAATTGGATTCAGTATAAGTTATGCAGTTTATGGAACCAATCAACACACTTTACTGTGAGCTAACGTTATCATATTATGACACATTAATCATCACATTCGTCGATTGTTCGTTCTCTTTCATACTTCAGGGTAACAGATGAACATCTTCTTTTACACGTCTTCGAACCTTAGCACGTCTAAACAGGGGTGAATCCAGGAATTCCGTAAAGGGGAGGCGCCTTTACAAATTTACAGGAGGCCCACGCGCCCCTCCCCCATTTCTTTCCTTTTATTTTTTATTTTTTGTTTTAACAACAAATACAGAGGGGGCGATCGTTTGTTATGAATCCGCCACTGCTAAATCAGCTCAACAGCGTATTTAACAATGATGCAAGAATTCAGATTGAGAGTTGCATCTAGAGCGAGAGTTACAAGCACATTCAAACGAAATTCCGATCTCACTTATTCTGGGGCCTGTTCCCAAGACAATACTGCTGTGTTATTTTTTTTTTCATTTCGTTTCATTTCATTTCTTTATTAGTCCAAATTATGTATAACAACGTGGCATGTAAAATTGGTTTTGTCACGCATTCATAAACACATATTAACAACAGATAAACAACAAATTACATTACATAACACCAAATGAATATAGACAAAATTGCACGTCTTCGAAAATTTATTTCCGCTTTTTACCTGAAAAGCTGACTCATACGCTAGACTCGAGAGGTTACCATAGGCAATTTGTAAATGCATGTGTACATGTTATGATGTATGTGAGTTACACGGAACGTAAAAGAAAATAGACTCACATTAATACCATTTACAATGATGTCATCGACACATGATGAGCTGTCGTGTGTACACCTGTTTTCATATACACACCAGTCACAAGGCCACCGGCTAGTCACACATGATGAACATCTACAAATAGAGTGAAACGATGCGAGAAGTGTACAAGATGTATTTGTGTGTCATGACTAACGCATTTTCTTTTTTTGCAGTGTCTTGCTTGGAAATCAGCTTGATATGGATTGTTTATTCATAGTGCTAGTATAATGAAGTAAATCCGGAGTGATAGAGTCAATCACAAAAAAAAAATAATAATGAAGTAGAATGATGAAGGAGAGAGTAACTGATCACCACAAATAATTTGTTTTGAAATGTAAAAACAGTGTTTGAGATTTGATCAACAACATGAGGACAAGAAAGGCTTGGACAGATCTAGATATGTTGGAAAATGGGTTTAATCTTTATGTAATATATATTAACAATCTACACTCCTTACGTAGCGCATATGACTTGAATGAAGGGATAGAAGAAGAAAATAGGACAAGCAAGAAAAAAAAAGAAAATATAAGTGAAGGACTGAAACAGAGCTATGAAGTTATCAACGAGATTATTATAAATAAGTTTTGAAAATATGTTCAAATTCGTGAACTGAGCCGGTAAGCTGAATATTGTGTGGTATATATTATTCCATTGCTTTACTTTATTCTTTCGTCTACCTAGCCAATTTGCAAGAGAGTGCATTTTAGTGACACGTCTCTTTCACCCTCCCCCTTTGCCTTCTTCTCTTAAGCTTTCCATTTCATTTTCTCTGACTCGGTATTCTATCCTGTTTTTACAAATTGAGCCAAAGCTTTAACACTTTTGTAAAGCTACACAAAGCTACAGCACGGCCCACTGAGGTACACCCATGCAGCTCCTAATGCAGTCTGAATCAAACTAAACTAATAAGATCAAACTGAATTTCCCCACTTCTTTTAGCCTTCAATACGGATTTTATGTAGTTAGTTGATCTTGACGGCAAACATTTATCCTACTTTGCATGACTGATTTTCCCCTAATCTATTGCTCTCCTAAATTACACACTATACCTTTTTGGCTTAGCTATCTTGTCTAAGGATATTTGGCCTGAAAACACTCCCTATAAAAGTTCGTAACGACTTCACACCATTTTCTCACCGTTCTTGTATTTAGATATGTATATTATTACATTAGATTATGTATATCTATCCTATACAAAATCATATAGTCTCTGGACATTTCTATAGCTGAGATTATGACTAAAAATATCAGTTGTAACTCAAGTTTACTGACCTTTGATATTCTACTAGTACTTTGAGTATGTCCCCCCCCCCCCCCCCAAGCTCATATTCGGTCACCTGTACATTACAGGAGGCACACCTCAGGTAGAGATCAAGAAAATCTATATCAGGGTCTTTCTTGCTGAGCAATAACATGAGAACATATTGGGTCTACGGTCTGAAACATATAGTGAAAATCCGGGAAAAAATCTAGCAATTCAATTCTAATCTCAAAACAAATTCTTCCATGATATACAGAGACAGATGTTATGGAGCTGTTGGTTGCAACAAACACGACTTACGACGAGAGGCGGGTGCAGTCAAAAAAGAAGAAATCTCTCTCAACAAAGTTCACTCCACTTTCAGTCGACTTAATTGAGAGTGCCACACCCACATTGTCAGCTGTGCAGAGGAAGAACATTATCATGAAAGAGAGAAAGAGAGAGAGAGAGAGAGGAATCGTTAAACTATGGAGTCGGAGTATCTGAAACAATATAAGAGATATTACCCTTCCCATTTTCACTAGTCTCATTAACGTCCATTTGCATGTTTATCATAATCATGATAATGTTATCCTGGGTGAAAGGGTGGTTATTTTTCTGGACACCTATGGCAGAAATAAAGTCTAGGCAACTTTTATACACTTATTTATAACAATCACATAGTTTTACAATACTCGCAATATGAAACAGCCGATATATTATCATGACCTCTTTACAAATATAAAACAGGACGCCGCTCAGGTAAGGTTTGTTAATCGAATTAGTTTATCATCAGTCGTCTTGTTCTCAAATTCCCTTTCATTCGGTATTATCAACATGTAGGGCCTACATGGAGGTATTATCAACATGTAGGGCCTACATTCCGAAACTGCCTCAATGATGCTAAATTTCAAGACAGAAAGACACATTCTGCCATAATACCTAAAAGACAAGGGAGTGTCAAAAGTTCCATTACAAAGTAATGTGATTACTACAAACCTCCTTTAGGTATTTGTGGTACAGAGCTTGAAGGTGGCGTAGTACAGTCAACTGTATTTCCAGAAGTAACAGCTGACACTTCGTAGGAATCAAACACACACCTGTATTCAAAACTATTTGTCAAAGCAGGCAGCTGCTGTACTGTGATGGCCAACTATATATAAAAGAAACACAAAACTTCACAGCAGCAAACGTCAAAACATATACATTATGATACCATCATAAAGTTATGGAAACTGTGTGAGGATACGTAGGGAATATGTTCAGGCACATTGTAATGTCTACGTCTAATAATTGTGAAATTCCACTTCATAAAATGGGAAAGACGATGTTTATTTCAAAATTGACAGAGCTACAGATTGACTTATGTGTGAAATAAAACCGTACTATGAATTTATACACGTATATAGAACAAGAATAACAACACACACAAACTAAATCCACTAAAATCGATTTGATTGAAAGAAACAATATAATGAACACAAATTGTTATACAACGCACCCTTTCAGTTTCGCAAACCACCTAAAGTGACTAAACGAGGGCGTCACTGATTAGGTAAAGTAGAATCTGGCGTGGAATTACAGTTTTTTTACATCCAAAATTAATAGTTGCACACTTTTTTTTTTATACAAATGAGGGCGAGGTGACATTATTATGAGAGTCACAAAAAAGAATAGAAAAATGCACGGAGGAGGGGGGGGGGTACAACACGGTCACATGGCCTCATATGAATAAATACGGATGTACGTTTGATAAACTGAGTGGTGCATACAAAGCAGTTGAGCAAATCATAGGGAAATCAATTAAATCTATGAAATGTATGTATGAATAGATTTTTCATATGTCCATGTTTGAAACACACTATGAGAAACACTTCCACCTTTCATTTTCAAAAAGAACAGTTCAGCTCGTTTAATGTAAGCACATAATCACTTCGTTAGAGTTTGTACAAATAACATTGGGCATTTAAAGAGTCTTTGAAACGAATACTGTCTTAATACCTTTAAATGATACCGACTTTACATTCAGGGCATCACTGTCATAAACTCTGTCCTTGTCATTTTCTGTCCTACATCTAATAGCTCTCTGTCAGGAATCTGGTTATAGCATTGTACATGCTGTGGACGAACAGAATTGGACTTACAGGCTGTTCACTCAGGTCATGTCTAATGCTGTCTGAAGGCTGAATGTCAGAGATGCTCACACACTGTACAGCATTGTAGGACAACCACCGAGTGGATTCATCGCTCCGAGCACAGTCCATGTATCTTGTACATCTGGCAAACATCACATTATTGCCTTATTGCCCCTTGAAATTGGTTTTCATTTCACTGATTGAGTCAAAGAGTTAATTTCTAGGCCCAAGCAAAAGCAATGATCACTGAAAATGCAGAACTTAACACTGAAGAATATGTATGAGTACAACAGAGTCAGATGTGGTAATGTCGTCATTTGTATGATAATACATATCATAGGCGGGGATGGGGAGGGGGAGGAGGTACTGGGGGAGCATCCCCTCTGATTTTTCGGGGGGGGGGGGGGGTGTCGTTCCCCCCTCCCCGGAATCTTAAAGCCTAATATTGTTATTTTCCTATTTGATTACCATTTTTTGGTAATTTTTGTATCTGTGACCACATTTGCCTGTAAAAAGTAGAACCTAAATATACCCATTCAAGTTCCAAATATCAAGGTGATTAGTACGATTCCAGTCCAAGGGACAAATTTGTTTATTTTCGATTAATGATTTAAGAAGCAAAAATTCTTAATCGTTATTAGTACTGAAGTGAGTAACAGACCTAGATACATGTATTTGATGTCCTTGATGTACTTGACGTATTAAATGTCCTACACTAGCTCCCTCTCTATTAAGTGCACAATCACGTGATATTCAAATTGCGTATATTTAAAATCTTTTTCATTTCGTTAAAAAAATATATATTACTGCTCAACCCCCCCCCCCGAAATCTTTAAGAAGTTTGAAGAAAAAAAAATCTTGTGTCCATGGTATTAAGTCTATTTCAAATGAGTGATTTGTAGTTTCAGACAAGAGCTAAGAGTAATCAGTAGATCAATATAAAGCTATAGATATAAAGCTATAGATATAAAGCACTGTTAAAAAAAACCACAGCCGCTCATACATTGCAACCTTGATAAGCAAAAATATTCATTACCAATCCTTTAAACTGGAAAAAATTCAGTTGAGTCAGCTCTCCACATTTACAAACACATTTAAATTTGTCTTCGAATTCTTTTCCAGTAGTTTGGATATGAAATGTTTTTTTCCCCTCGAGGTCTGCAAGCTGAGAGTGGCCATCTTACCTGGTTTCGAGAGTACACCATCCACAGTAAGGGTCTCCACCATCACCATCGTTTCCTCCGATGCATTCATCACAGGTGTGGTAATTACTGCAGTTAGCCAAAGACAGCTTCAATACCTGCATGTTCACACCCAAAATCGGTAAATCCATCGCAAAACGGGCTAAGCGCGATTTTTAAGCAAATTAAAGTCCCGATTAAAGTCCATAGTCATCGTCAGTAAAATAAAACCTTTCCAAAGATAAACCTCACCTTTAGCAAACAAGGATTATTTTTCCAGTCATGATTAAATATATTTCATTTTTTATATATTTGACAATATTTGTAGCAAATTTTCTCTCAAATTTCTCTGATTTACAAGAGTGGAGTTAACTCGTTTTGTGATGAAACTCTTCGTATATAAGATATACATTTATATGTATGTGTTTGACTATGTGTTTGTGTAGTAAGGGGAGAGCAATGAAACATCACTTGTAACGACTACTCGAGTATTGGACATAACATTACAGGACTTTGTATATAGGCCAATCGCGTTCAACACTTGTTTATTTGTGATTTACATACTAGTATTCGTTCTATTCGTGATCGACTGGCTTAAAAACAATATCTAGCGATGCTAAGTATGTGTGCCCTATTATGTATCTCATTGCATGATAGTATTGAAACGTCATGGGTCTTCTTACATTGAAAATATGTAATATTTTCACCAACACTATGCTCTCAAACTTCAATCAGAACTCCTTCAGACAAACGTACCAGGATACTGACAGAAATCATAAGGGTATTGTGTGTTTCACTGTGTTGCATCTTTTCTTTTCATTACCTGTGAACCTTCGTCAGAGCCTGTTGCCAGAATGATTTGCTCCTTGTCCTCATCTAGAAACACATCTCGTAGAACGGACCCTTGTCCAAGGGGAACATTTTCATACTGGTAGGCTGATGAACTATTTAGTATGTGCACCTATATAATAACAGAACACACATTGTAGTAGATATAAAATGTCAGCTCTAAAATGTCAAATGCCATCACTTAGTTAACACAATCTTTTAGTCAACCTATATTACAAATATGTTCTGCTTATACATTGTATATATTTCTTGTTTATGTGATGAAAATAAAAATAGATTTGAACTTTGAACTTTGATAGAACTGTTCTGTCATACGATATATAGATATCAGTATCTTCGCATGAATGAATTAATGAAATATTGGAGCGGTACTCACCAATGACAACATGCAAAAATATCAACCAAAACATGATATCTTGTGATAATGTACACGTATAAACCCGTAAAGAGAGTTATGTGGAGATGACATGCACTTTTCCCGCATCTAATCTGCGTTCTTTATAATTGCGACCAAGTGCATTTTTGTAACGTATATTTTACTCTTCAATCGCGTGTGTTCATTTACAATGCATATGACGCTGCATATAGAACGTTGTTACAAGCAGAGCTTGATGTAGGCCTATATGGCGCACCAGCTTATCAATTTACATTACTATATTGCATACCATTATACTTTTTTTTTGTCAAAGGCAAATATATATATTCTATATTCTTGATAAGAAGACAGGTCGATGATTTCAAAGCAGATAACATTTCTATCATAGTTCAAAAGAGACCAAACCTTGGAAAAACACACACAAAGATGAACGGAAGTGTGGGTACACATTTCGATAGAAACTGTACTTCACACCAAGTAACAGTCTTTCCATCAGTCAGTCAATTAATCAATCAATTAATTGCAATACCTTAAGTAAGGTACCATCACTACTTCCAATGAAAGCCACAGTATAGTCTCTCTCTGTAGTAGTGACGATAGACGTAGGCGTCACAGCAGAGAAAGTGAGTATTGGTGTAGCAGTCACAGGGTTCACTCCATTGGCATACACGTAGTAAGCATCGCCATTTTCATCAGGTCTAGCCTGGCACTCTCTACTTTCCGGATTTGGTGAGGTTGGGAACTAGCATGGTAAGCAAAACAAAAACAATATATAAGTAGTACAATGGTTCATACCTTCAGCAAGTCACCCTCACTACTTCCAATGAAAGCCACAGTATAGGCTCTCTCTGTAGTAGTAATGATAGACGTAGGCTCCACATCAGAGAAGGTAAGTACTGGTGAAGCAGCCAAAGGGTTTACGCCATTGGCATACGTGTAGTAAGCATTGCAACCCTCAGTAGCTTGGCACTCTCTACTTTGCGGATTCTGATCGTTTGGGACCTAGTATGGTTTACATGGAACAAGGAAAATAAAATTGTTTCTTCTGTTCTGTTCTGTTCTTTCTTTCTTTCTTTCTTTCTTTCTTTCTTTCTTTCTTTCTTTAATGCTGTGATACTCCTCAGTGCATGCAGCAGTTATTGCAAGTTGTGTAAGTACTGTTATGTTTTGTTTCAGCTTATAAGACAATATATTGATATAATACATTAATGATAATAATAATAATAACAATAATAATAATAGTAATAATAACAATAATTTGTACCGCTCTTGATACAACGTTTCTAAGCGCCTTACATGTACAGGATGTATCATAATCTCACCGAAACATGTATAATCTTACATTATTAATCATAACTACAAACTCTACAATAATTTACGTTACTCAATATAATCAAGCAGTAATCAGATGACGAAATTAGCATGTTTATTACACTAAAAAAAGAAGAAGAAGAAAACGTAACGTATAGAACATACTATCGTACTAATTTCAACTTATATCGATTTCGATGTGCCTTCGGCAGGGTCTTAAACGTATCAAGTGAGGGTTAAGATCATGTGAAGGGCGAGCTTGTTCCATACTTGAGTCGCGGCGACGGCGAAAGCACGACTGCCAAAAAGCGGGTACGTGCAGATGGTATGAGCCCAGGGCTCAGTTGTAGATGGATTGAGCAGGAGGATCGCAGGACACTGGATGGATTCCTGGAAACTGATAGTTCAGAGATAGGGGATAGACCGTGCTTGGCTTTGTAGGTAAGAGTGAGTACTTTGAATTGTATCCTTTGAACCCTGGGGAGCCAGTAAGGATGGTGGTGATGTGGTCGGATCTTGGTGCAAGAGTCGTGACGAGCTGCTGTATTTTGGATTCTTTGCAGGGGGGGGGGGGGAGGGGCAATATGGGCATAGGGAAGGTTGCATTAAATACAGAGAATTATTACAACAGTCGAGGTGCGTTGTGGCAAAGGTATGGACAAGACGTTCCGTGGTGGCTTGATCCAAGAAGCGTCGAAATTTCTCAATTTTGCATATGCCGAACTCGGCTGAGCGGCACGTGTTGTTTATATGCCTTTGCAGATTGAGTTTGTGGTCTGCGACAACCCCTAGATCTCGAAAAGATGCTGCGGGGGAGGAAGCATTGGTGCTACAGTTGTTGGGAAAGGGGGTGATTGGCGAAACTGAAATGTGACGTTCAGGATTTCTGTCTCACACTCGTTGAATTTGAGTTGGTTCTGACTTGACCGCAATTAGATTTCTCTATTTCACCTTAAGTGCCTCGTTATAAAGATGGATGATTAAATCCACTTACCAATAGGGACTTAATGTCTACTCACCATTTCCATAAGGTACTGTAAGGCTCATGGACGAATGTTTTTCGCCGTGATGCGATCTTTCATATTCCAATTCAAATTGTTTCAAACTCATTTTTTCATTATTGTTTATTTAGATAATAATTATATAGCCATCAGGGAGTACTCACGTGCGTACATGAACAAACTACACTTGCACCGACTGAACTACGCAAACTATGTACATGTAGCAAGATGATGTGCATTACCTAGGAGAACAAGCGGTTTTGCCAGGAAGATCGGAGAAGCGACCTAATGATTGAGAGTCCGTGGATTTATCCACCTCATCAACACGCAGGGTTTGTTTCCAAGATCAGAGATATCCCGATTCAAAATCTGGCTATCAATCTGACTCCCAATATCTCATGTCACTAAACAGTACCACTAGAAACTTACTCTGTAGGGTCTAATTACGAAGTTTCCACGGTAAACTCCCGCAAACAGAATATTACAGTCAGGCCTTGTACACAATTCCTAATTATCATCCCTGTTCATGAAGTTTACGACAAATACCAACAAGTGTGTGAGTGCGATATAAAGACTCATGTAGGCCTACAAGTAACGCGTAAACATAACAGGCACCATGGATAATGATTGCAAAATTATTTTGATACTGTCATGCCATAATAACAGGGATATAATACATTATAGAAACAACGAAGTGATCATCAAAATGAATTCTGGGTATTATTAGGGGCCATATATGTGTGACACGAGTGCATCTAGCATCTCAGCCCAAATGACCTTCTTTTTATCTAAAATTATTTTTCTGCTCCTGCATGGCATGTTGATATTTCTGTAAATGTCTATACCTTTTGTACATTTATACCTTTTATTTTATCGCATTCCATTTAACTTGAATCATGCGCAGTCAGAACTTACCGCACCACATTCGTTGCCTTGCAAGTAGTCAATTGATCTTCCATCACAGTCACTTTGACATGTGATGCAGCCAACTACAGCTTGTGTAAATTTCTCCTGGATATCACTCATCTTGTAGAGACACAGAGCAGACTGTACAGGTGATGAGTTCTCCTTGCTAAACACAGCATACATGACGTCGTCGGTACTATTGATACTCAAGGAGTCAGCTAGCTGGGATCCTGCAGGACCAATGTGAGTTGCTTGGATCACGTTGTAGTTTGATCCTGTCTGGTCTGTGCATTCGAGTTGAATTTGTGTGTATGACTCAAGGCTGGGATCAGTTGTGTCCAGGCACAAGCGACCCATCACAGGTGACGTTTTAAGCTGAATAGTGTAATAAACGTATGGAGTCTTCAACATGATTTGAATGAAAATAACGCTCTCGAGATGTGTGTGGGATCGTATGTTCTGCCAAGATACGAATAAACTTATGTCAAATTTCGAAATAGAGTTTTCACTTGCCTGAGTGTAACTGATGCCTGAAAAGAGATACTGAGGCCCGTGAATGGCACTTAGAGCTACCACTCCAACCATAGGCACATCGTCTCTCCTCACTACTACTTGTTCATTTCCATTATAGTGTGTCTCTGCATCAATGATATTGGATAGCTTTCTCATCTCACAAAATCCATCACATGTTCCACATGTGATGAGTCTCTCTGTCGGTGCAGGTGCGATGACAATCAGTCTGTTCTTGTCCTGTTCACCAAAATACTGAGATCCCTGTATATTGCATAATCCAACCTCTACCGTCTCCCTCAAGTTAAAATCTGATCCAAGATGGTAAATCTCCTCCTCGGCTCCAATGTAGACATCACCAGTAGTGTTATATACAGCCATGAGTCTGAAAGGCAGCCTGGGATTGGGACTGGAGAAGGATGACACCAGGTAGGAGGAGAGAGGAGCCGAATGTGAAGAGTGAATCAGGCTGACGAGGCAGAGTGCGTGAAACAGGGAAATTGGAAATGACTGCGACTTTGGACTCCTCCAAGCCATGTTGACTGTTATGAAGGTAGAATGAAAAGAAAGTAGAGCCGTGGGGGTTATTGTCATTTTTTTCAGAAATTAGCTTTTATGAGGAAGAAATTGTAATTCCTGAGAAATTATAATACTAACGTGCTAAACGACTCACAAAGACTTGATCCTTTCGTGAAAGAAGCGTTATCAGTTTTTCCTTTACTCAGTTGACTCTTGATTATGAGAACTGAGAAGATTGAAGATTGCAGGGCTCGACATTTTCTTTCTCCCTGCTGTTCAAAATCTCCCACTGAAATTTTTAAATTTGGAATTTGGTGGCCCGAGTACAGATTCAACTGCCCAAAATCAAAGGAAACATAATGATCCATATTGAATCTTAGTTACTTGATTGGACAACCAAAAGATAGCCTTTCTAAAGTTTGGTAGCCGATAGAAATTGTCAGCGGCCCCGGGCCACCTGTCCTCCGGGCAACTGTCGAGCCCATTTTCAGACCGTTGGCATTTTTGAGATATATTCTTTCCAATCGGAATAATAGTTCAAGATTATTTGCAGGATTTGTTTTCCTAAACTTGCTCTTTCTCAAGTAGTTACGTGAAGTCCCCTTAAGAACAACAGCACATTTGAATAATTTCTAAGACTCTCTTTTTGTTTCCGATGTAATTCATGCACATGGTAATATATTTTGGAGATGACCGTGTAAACAGTAAATGCATGAAATCAGTAAATTTCCAAAGCTCACATAAACTTCGATATCAGGAATGCTGCATACTGCTTTGATAGAAGAGGAAGATCAGTTGTGGGGGATCCTTCCCAGTATCTATCGTAAGTTTAGTCAAACAAAGGCTGTACAAACATAGTTTGCAGCAATGAATTTAGATATGTTCAAATTCTCGATACCGACAGTATACAGAAATTCAAATAAAAGTTAGAAAAAACTTACCTGATAGGTTGAAAAATGATAACCTTTACACGCTGTAGTGTATATAGTCAAAGTTAACACTGACAAAAGTTGCAATGCCACTATAAAAGTCTAACTATTTCAGCTTTCTCAGCCATGTCATAAAAACGGCTTGTTCTATACATATAACAAATTGTGCGGCGTTATGGTCCGGAGCACCACAAGAGAGAACTACTCCTTGAATATATTTGAGTGTGCAGCAGGATCAGTGAAGCCTGATATTTTTCTGTTCTACTTCCGCAATAAAGATTCCTATCAATATTTTTCTACGATGACCTTTGTACTCAGATTGGAGACGGGGTGGACCTGCTTCGTTTCTTTGCTTGATACTGGCACTATAACAGAAATGACAGAAGTTTGTCCTTTATCGAACCCTGCATTGTCCTAACGCTGTTCTCGATCAAGGGTTTAATCTCACTCTACAGACACGAGAAGGTGCGAAGGGTATCTCCCGCGTCAAGGTCATGATATACGTGTATATGGTTTTAGCAAGTTTGAGACAGATTTGATTAAAAAAAAGTAAGAATATGAATAAGTTCCAGAGGCGACAATTACATTTCTTCATTTACTCAAGGAAAATCAAGGCACAATCTTAACAAAATTAGCAATGCTCAGCCCATCTTTTCGGGGGAGGGGTGCACTCTTACCTGCAGTTGCTGTTGTTATCTAGTCGAAGTTCGAGTAGTCGCTTACGCAAGCATACGGAAATATCGACCACTCATCGTGTATCACGGAGTATTCTGTTTGTGCATGATGTTCCTATTTGGCAAAATGGTGACCTTATGCTAAATCGGGTGGATGATTGCATAAAAAGATATGAAATGCATTAATCACACTTCCAATTTTGTATTTCAATAGATGTCCTCATCTGCTGAATTTACTTCTGGAGTGTTACGAATGGGTTTGTGGTTTTTTCATGTTAATATTTGTTTGATGATATTCAACAATCAAGTTATGTCAGGTGCGTCAGGAGAGTTATTGACAACTGACATGTTATAACAATGATGTATGTTATTTGTATGATGTGTTATATATTGTAACAAAATGATATTCATTTTTTCTATATGTTTATTCATCAAAATATCAACATATATACAATATTTACAATGACTCATTGGAGCACAGCAAAAGTACAAATACTAAGCATATACCTCTTGGGTAACAGTATTGATATTAAACATCAACAATGATATACACATAATAATACTTTATCCTACGTCAGTAATTATGAACAAGAATAAACAATACTCTAACGGAACTGGCGTGTGCATGATTTGGCACTTCAACAACACAAAACAAAAAGAAAGAAACAAATAAATTTCCAAATAACTTTCGTCTAAGTTACAACTTGCAACACATTTTACATAAATCCCCGTTCGGCACCGAAAAAAAAAATTACCCGCTCTGATCTGCAGCACACAATCTGCAGCCCCCCGCCCCCCCCCCCCCCCCCCCCCGTATGACATGGGGTCACACGAGGAATGCACATTTCAAAGTACCGTGTTTACACGATCCCTATATGGATGGCCGGACAAAATGTATCGGCTCCACACTCATGAATGAACCAACGCACTTCTAAAATGATATCTATTTTGTGTAAATTCGTAAAGCACATTATGGGAAATATGAAAGATCATGGGAGCGAAAATTGCTCATAGGATTTCAGTAGCACAATGTGGTCGTGGTTAGGGCCCCTACTTTGTGCTTATTTACACATGTAACAAGCTATGCATTCTAAAAGAGTGTTTAAATTGTTCCTTTAAGTCAGTGTTCTGTATCAATGATTATTTGTTAATTAGGGGTTTTTCTGAAGATTCAGATAGTGATAAAAAGTATGGACGATAAGTGCAGCGATAATTTCTACAGTTATTTCAAAGTTGTGTTACAGAGGTTTGATACATACATTTAGCATTATATGTATACGTGTGTATACAGGTTGGCCATATGATATATTTTAGGCAATTAACTTTAATTAATTAGTAAACGTGTTCAGTTATGGGACTGAAAACCAGGTCTATAAATTCCACACAGGTACTACCAGCTACCTCGTTTTTCTTCCTCGGTATTCTAGTGCCATTGATGTAATTCATGCACGATACTCAGCCCATATACTTTCTGAGCAAAGAGGTTACAGAGACCGACCTCTATGTCTTGTGCTCGGTACGACGTTCTGTACGTGAGTATGTACACACTTTACCTGTACATGAACAAGCTTGTGTTCCGGTATATCGCCTCTGAAGTTGTGATGCATTCGTGTTCAGATAAGTATTGGTTGGAATGAGTGCCGAATGCCGATGAGACTAGGATGGTAACCGGTGGTTCTGCATCAGAAGACAACTCGTTCAGCAGCCTTTGCAAACATTCTCGAGCGGGCTTTGCTGCAACGTGGGACAACTGATTGTCTGGACAAACGCCCAGAGTACTTCCAGAACGGTCGTCGGAGAACGAAGTACAGTACTTTGGAAAGGACAAGTACGTCAAACGTGCTTAACGAACAGACGTCGGAGAACGAAGTACAGTACTTTAGAAATGATAAGTACGAACGATGTACTTCCAGGGCGAACGTCGGAAGACGACGTACTTCTTAACTAAGGTGCAGAACGAAGAAGTATAGGGCGGACGTCGGGAAACGACGTACTTTCTGAATGACGTCAAAGAACGACGCACTCAAGAAACGACGTCGGGAGTGATAGGGAGAATTCACTTGTCAGTGTGTTGGATGAGATAGATATGAGTGTGAGAATTAGTCCAAGAGCATTAGGTCAAAAAAGGCCTAAACCTGGACATTTTTTTGTAACAAGCTGATTTTTTTCAGGATAGGTCCAGAAAAATGTCTAGAATAACATACTAAAAGTCCTCATAAATCCTATTTGAGCGTTTTCCGCAATCCAAAATGGCCGCCATTTCCTGAAATTCTTATAACTTTTCAACCAGAGAACCCAAATACAAAATTCATTCAATGTCTAAATATATGTTTTGAAGCATGAAGAACGCAATAAAATACATATCAAGAGATGTTGGTGCACGCAAGTACCGAAATCCAAGATGGCGTCCAAAATGGTCGCCATTTTCTGAATAGCTTTTCAGCCAGGTAACCCAAATACAAAATTTATGTGTCTAGATATATGTTTTGAAGGATGAAGAATGTCTAAATATATGTTTTGAAGCATGAAGAACGTCAATAAAATGCATATTAAGAGATGCTGACGAACACAAGTACCGTAATCCAATATGGCATCCCAAATGGCCGCCATTTCCTGAAATCTTTATAAACGTTCAACTAAGGAATTCAATACACAATTTAAGCGTCTTTACAAGTTTCGAAACGTGAAGGACTCAATGAAATACATATTAAGAAATTTTGACGCTCGCATGTACTGATTTAACCGCTCGAGCTCTTCCTAATATGGAAAATGGGGTGCAAAATGGCCGGCAGTCACAATTCCATCTCACAATTATGTAAGTAAATGTCAGTATAGTTTATAAGAGACTTTTTGTTTAAAATGTAGTTCTTATGTGTAAAGTATAAAAGCGTAAAAGTGTAAAAAGCATTTGGATGTTAAACTCAAGGAGTGTGTCCTTGTTACGAGAGAAATATTTCACCAACAGATTTGTTGCTATTTAACAGAGAGCCTACTAGAAGGCAATATGTTTTTACCACATGGTCTATTTTCGTCACCTTAAGCACATGAAATGAAGATTTAGTGCTAGCCCCTTTTTATTACCAACGCATTTGATGTCTACCATGAGGTGAGTTCCAGCAAAAACAATTTTTTGAGAAGAAAAAACAGTTCTTTTTGATATCTGTGCTACATAAATGTAGACACTAATAATGAATTAGTGTCTACATGTGCTACAAAATGATGTGTGATTCATCACATGACAGTGAATTTCTTTGGTGCAGTATATTGCTTACCTAAACATATAGTGTCTAAATTATCTTATTCATTTCGTGTAGATTAGGTAAAATTATATAATGAATAGAAATCAGAGAATATGGCACTCATAGTTATTGCTACATGGAGGAGGGATACTCCTCTACCACACGAGGGACCTTTTTTCCTTCTTTTTTACTCGAAAGTGAAACATATAGCAATGTATAGTGCAAACGTTTGGTAAGATATTGAAGTATTTCCATCAAAGAGTAGGAAATTGTATATAAAGTAGTATTCAGGGAAATGGCCAATAATTATATGGAAGGGTGTGTAAGGGGGATCCCCTCCCTCCCTCCCCCCCCCCCCCCCCCAACATGAGGGAGATTTTTTTTTTTCATTTTCAGACCTGATATTCAGACATCTGATGCACCCTATTGGTGAAATATTAGATTTTTGTTTCCATCAAAAACAGGAACAAAAAGATATAATTATAATCATGGATGTGCGCGCGGTTATAGGGTTGCCTGCTCCCACACGAGGGAAATTTTCGTATTTTCGGACTTGAAATTCACAGAGCTGTTGCACCCATATGGTGAAATATCCGATATTTGTTTTCTATTTGAAAACGT
The DNA here is from genome assembly GCF_040938485.1 of Diadema antillarum. Taxonomy (NCBI): domain Eukaryota; kingdom Metazoa; phylum Echinodermata; class Echinoidea; order Diadematoida; family Diadematidae; genus Diadema; species Diadema antillarum. Next base: position 3,364,427 of record NW_027271462.1, read on the forward strand.
CAGGAAAAATATATATTCAGGAAAGTGTCGGGGAGAGAGAAGTGTGAGAGGAGAATACTCCTTTCCATACGATGGAAATTTGGGGATTGTCCAATTTGAAATTCAGAGATTTAGCGCATTCTTTTAGTGAAATATCTGAGATTTGTTTTTGTGTTAAAAGTATAGAAAATATATATTTCTGGAAATATGCGGGGGAGGTTTATGAGGTGATGCACCTCCCACAAAATGGAGATTTTTTTTTTTCAGGTTACGGGTTTTATGGTGCGCTCTGTTGATGAAATACTAGATTTTTGTTTCTATTCAAAAGTGTAAGTAGAATAAAGATTAGTATATTCAAGGCAATGAGCTAGTAAAGGATGGGGGATCACTTTCGAATGGAGGGAGTTTTGCATTTCGATGATTGATATTAAACGGCCTAATGCACCCTTGGTGTTATATTGAGAAAATTGTCCATCCTCAAAGAGTAAATAATAATAGTCTCAATATCCCCATCCCCCACCAACACGAGGGAGCTTTTACACTTGAATAGAAATGAAAATAATTATATCTTTTACATACATTTGATGGAATATTTGGAATTGTTAATCAGAGGGGTATCTAATTTATATTGGGGAAAGTTAGGGCAAATTACTCTCCAATACGAGGGAACTAACTTTTGCATTTTGTAAGTGAAAGATCTAGTGCACACTTTTTGATGACAGATTCGGAAATTTGTTAATCTCAAAAGTGTACAAAGTCTATGGAAAGGGGTCGAGCGAGGGACGTTTAGCATTTTTATGATTACAATTCAATGACAAAGTGCAAATACTTCAGGTTGAATATTCGGAAAATAACGATTGTACAGGCCATCACCTTCCCCAAGGACGGGGGGATGCATCCAACCCAACCTATACCCGTTTTGTGCACATTTAAGGGAAAGATTCCACTAGCCCTTCTGAGTTGTTGAATCTCGAACATTATGTTGAATTTCTTTGTCTCTTGAAACAGGCTAAAAACAGCAATTTTTGATAAACGACGGCCATTTTGGGCAACATTTGGTTTTCGCGAAGAACTCATGTGGTTTTATTCGTACTTACAATGTACTTGCTTCATGATCTCTAAATAAGAATTTCGGTGGGTTCCTTATGTCTCAAAATGTATATTTATATATTGAAGTGCGTATCGTGGTTATACCTAGTTGCAGGGTCATGAGAAAAACAAGAAATGGCAGCCATTTTGGACACCATTTTGGATTTCTGAAAGTGCTTAAGTGCTTTATTTGTGTTTCAAAATCTGGGAATAAGTGATTTTGATTCCCTATGACTCAAAACGTATATTTCGACATTCCAAGTTGAAATCTACTGGCAAAATTATGAAAAAAAAATCAAGAAATGGCGGCCATTTTGGACGCCATCTTGGATTACGGTACTTGTGTGCTTCAACAACTCTTAATATGTATTTTATTGACTTCTCCATCCTTCAGAACATATATCTAGACATTCAAATTTTGTATTTAGGTTACCTGGCTAAAAAGTTATAAGAATAAGCAGAAAATGGTAGCCATTTTGGACCCCATCTTGGATTTTGGTACTTGCGTGCACCAACATCTCTTAATATGTATTTTATTGAGTTCTTCATGCTTCAAAACATATATTTAGACAGTTAGATTTTGTATTTGGGTTCTCTGGTTGAAAAGTTATAAGAATCTCTGGAAATGGCGGCCATTTTGGACGCCATCTTGGATTGCGGAAAACGCTCAAAGAGGATTTATGAGGACTTTTAGTATGTTGTTCTAGACATTTTTCTGGACTTATCCTGAAAAAAAAAAATCAGCTTGATACCAAAAATGTCCAGGTCAAAACTAATACTCTTGGACTAAATGTGCCTTTGAGTCGGATGCTGTGAAGTGCAAGGTGTAGAATGGTGACGTACGAAGAGTGGTGTAAGACTGAAGGTTCTATCCTCTTTACAGAGTCATCGTATATTTTCATCAAACGGATGGTCGGCATATTCAGTGAAGTGCCAAGGCCCCGTTTTTGCTGCAGTATTGTACATCATGAAATTCTCGAACTAGCACTCACGGGCCGACAAGTTTCCATGTGACTCACAATATTTTCACCATGAAAAGAAAGTGGATGTGGCGTCACGTCAGCCTCGGAATATTTTTCGCCCGACCAATATTTAGGTGTCACTGTTTTTTTGCCAATAACATTATAATGAGATACCTAGCTATCGATATCGCAATCGCAGTTGCTGAGAGCCAGTCAGCGTAGCAGCGACTACCGGCATGCATTAATCTGTTAGCATTACCAAAGAAATTTGTATTCTCTGAGCATCACAGAGTGCATGCAACGCAGCGTAATGCCAGTGCACTGATCACTGGCTGATGGCACCACTTGGTAAAAAGGACGCTGTATTACTACAACGGCATTTATTGAGTTTCCATAGTCGCGTGGTAAATCTTTACAGTGAATAACTAAGACGTATGCATGATTACAGGCATAAGAATGTCTTCCGAGTTTCCAGCTTTCATCGTTTCTAGTCTAATTTGATTCGACTTCAGGTTTTCATGGTTATTGTCGCCTCTTGTATTAGGTTTGCGCACCTGATCAGCAGCACATCAAAAAGAAAGTGAAATAAACGCTTTCACACCCATACACACATACAAGGGCGTAGCGAGGGGGGGGGGGGTGTTTTGGGTGTTCAAACACCCCCCTTTGCCAAAATGAGGGTGTTTGAGGTGTTCAAACACCTCCCTTGGGCAAAAGGGAGGTATTTGAGCTGTTCAACACCCCTCTTCAACAATGTTTAGATGTTAAAAAATGAAACAAAAGATGTCTTTACCGCTTTTATTTCCGTTTTGAATTCCGCCTTTCCCTTCTTTTGTGTTCATTTTTTTTTTCTCTCTCTCTCTTCCCTGTTTTGCTTTCTGGCCGAATCGCGAAGATACATTGCGCATAATGTTCACCGTTTACCGGTATTATACCGTACGCGGTACCGTAAATTGTGTACAATGCATAATATCATGTGTGTGCAATGCATGCTATACCGATTCTGTGACGCGCTTCGTGTATTATCGAAGCATCGACGTTTCTACTTCTTCTCTTCTTTCTTTTCCTCACCTTTTTGTCTTTTTTACTCCTTTTTTTTCTTCACGTTTTTTCTTTTCCTTTTTTTTTGCGTTTTGGGGGCGACCACACCCATCGTCCCCCTGGCTACACGGGTGTGGTCTGGGTCAGGTTCTCCCATTTGTTTATACACAAAATGCGTCGGTTACTTATCCAATGCTGTTTTGCGCCCTTTTCCTTATGCATGGCAGGCGTTACACCAAAAACGGCGATCTATCCGGTCTTCCCCTCTCCATTATCTTTTGTAAAAGTAATTCATGAAATTGGGGTCTTAATTCTTAACTATACTGATGCTTCATACATTTATTACTAGTAGTAACATTGGTTATACGAGCACAATTTCGCCGGCGGAGGGGAGGGGAGCTGAACCTTTCGGCTTTTTGTCAGATTATCAACTATCTACACAATGCAGTGCCTCAAATTTTGATTTTTTTTGTTCTTAATAATTGAAGTTAATTTAAGCTAATTTGTGTGTGTGTGTGGGGGGGGGGGGGGGGGATCCAGTCTATTAACACTAAAATAAAAACAAAAGCCTTTAGCTGCCACTTCCATTTCCGGAAAGTGAATAATTTTTATTCCTCCAAAGTTAAGCTACTAGTACTCTGTCTCATGATTTGACCACAAATTTTGAAGATAAAATGATATGCAATAATTTGAATGAGTTTTGATAATATAATTATTAGACCCATTCATATCCGGGTTTTTTTTCTTTTCTTCCTTTTTTTTTTTTTTTTTTTGGCGGAGGCGCACAAAACTAAAAGTTCCTAATTTTTCCACGATCGACACTCCTAATAGCCCTGTCATGACGTGCCAGTATCAGCAGACATAACTTAATTCTGTTCTGTAGTGTCTGGTGTGGGAATATTTTATTCGCAAATGTAGTGCATCTGTGCAAGACGAAAATGGGAAGTTGTTGCAATGAAAGATTTTTTGTAATGATTCAACTAGGTATCGACTAAGATTTTACACTTAATGTCTAAAATCATTTAATATCAAATTATTTGCATTTAATGCCCCTTTTTGAACACCTCCAATATTACTGGGGGATGCATGTATGTTCTTGAGGGACGCACATTGCACCGTGCATTGCCCCCCCCCCCACACACACACACACCATGGGCGTAAATCCCGAGGGGGATGGGGGGGGATATATCCCCCCCCCCCCTCTGAAATGGAGGAGGGGGGATGGCCTGTACAATCATCCCCCCCTAAAATTTGAGGGAAAAAATGGAGGAAGCAGAAATGTGATTGCATCAATTTTGGCATATTGCATGACGTTCGTACGCCCGCCTCCAGACAGGTAACAGAGCTGAATAGTCTTGTAGGATAATGTATACATAATTTTCTCAAGCGCTCGCTCGCTTCGCTCGCTCGCAAAGACAGTAATATCGACATAAGGCATGACCCAGACGTTGACAACGTCAAATAGTATACGCCTATACATTGTAAACATGTAAATCCAAAATTTCACCAAAAGTGTGCACCAGATCGCTTAATTTCAGGTCTGAAAATGCAAAATCTTCCTCGTCTGAGAGGGGGGTATCCCCCTCCCACACCCTCCCTCCATTCAGTCGCTCCGCTCCCTCGCACAGATATTCCAACTCCAAGTCCCTCCCCCACCCACCATCATTACAGAACGATGCCTCTGGGATGATTGCTTTATTGACTTAAATCAAGAAAATAGAAAAATACAATACCTACAGGAAGATAATACCGGTACGTTATTAAATACATAGAAATGGAGATCCATATTACCATTTCATTGAATATATCTGGGCATTATTCAGGGCTATATGCTACGTTTTTAAAGGGGGGGGGGGTCAAAATCACCTGTCAGTCAAGAAGAAAATCAAAAGATAAGAGAAACAACAACAAAAATTCCTCGTTCTTTCAAGGTCTGATTTTCCGCCAAAAGTCGGCTGGCAGTCAAAAGAAAAAAAAACCAAACAAAAACAAATAGTCTTAATATTTTTGATGCCACTTCCCTCATACTTTATATTTCATGCAAAACAGTGGTACATTCGATCCCTGTTAAGTGTGTGTGTGTGTGGGGGGGGGGGGGGGCGCCAAGCTTCCTCCCCCCGCATCCGCTCGTAAAAAAAGAATAAAAAACTTACCAAAATGGTAATTCAAGGGTTACTAAACTGCTTTTGAAATCGACATGAAAGGGGGATCAAGAAATAAGATATTTTTCTAAGATTTCTTTTAACCATAATTAAAGAGGTATATAACGTGACACATTGTGCAAAAAGTCCGGAACCGACAAAATATTGCGATTCAGCATGATTCCTGGTTGGCATTCTGAATATAAGCAGGATGTGCGCAGTGTACTCAGAACATCCGAACGGCAAAAAGAGTCGCTGTAACGTTGCGCAATGTGATGTAGAATGTACACCTTTGTACCTTACGCTTCGTATATATCAAAGCTAGATCATTAATGATTTTGCAGTGTTGCTTTACATACTAGTCTATATCAAAATGCCTTGCATTGCCAATAATAAGACTTGACCTGGGCTATTTCCTAACTTTTTCATGTATATAAAACACACACACACACACACAAACACAAACAATAATATCAGAGGATGTTCTAAAGTGCAGATTTTGGATATCCTTCCCCCATTTGGTCGACGTCCCCTCGTTGGTCATACCTCCCCAAATCATGAACATAAACCGACACCATTGACTACCAGTGGCGGATCCGCCCCCCCCCCCTCTCAATTTCCAAAGCGTAAAAATATAGCTACAAAAGGCAGTTTTTGGACTGCAAAATGTCAAAATTTTCAAGCTCACTCGGTCCGCTCGATCGCATTTTTATCGCTTTGCCATTCTCCTGATGTTGCTGCCAGTAATTGCCAGCAGTTACGCCCGGTGCGCCCCCCTTATTATAAAGTATAGCTACAAACGGCAGTTTTGAGACTGAAAAATGTCAAAATTTTCAAGCTCACTCGCTCCACTCGCTCACATTTAGTTGTTATGCTATTCTCCTGATGTCACTGCCAGTTATTGACAGCAGTTGCGCCCGTTGCACCCCCCCCCCGCCCTTAATTTCCAAAGCCAAAAAAAGTATAGCTACAAACGGCAGTTTGGGGACTGTAAAATATCAAAATTTTCAAGCTCACTCGCATTTAATCGCTATGCCATTCTGCTGATGTTGGTACCAGTAATTGCCGGCAGTTGCGCCCGGTGCGCCCCCCCCCCCCCCCCTTAGTTTCCAAAGTGAAAAAATACAGCTTCACAAACGGCAGTTTTGGGACTGTAAAATGTCAAAATTTGCAGGCTCACTCGCTGCGCTCGCTCGCATATTATAATCTTTATGTTATTCTCCTAATGTTGCTGCCAGTAATTGCCAGCAGTTGCACCCGGTGCCCCCCCCCCTTAATTTCCAAAGCGAAAAAATATAGCTACAACCGGCAGTTTTGGGACTGTAAAATGTCAAAATTTTCAAGCTCGCTCGCTTCGCTCGCTCGCATAATAATCGTTATGTCATTCTCCTGATGTCGCTGCCAGTAATTGCAAGCATTTGCGTCCGGTGCGCCCCTAATTTCCAGAGCGAAAAAATATAGCTACAACCGGCAGTTTTGGGATTGTAAAATGTTAAAATTTTCAAGCTCGCTCGCTTCGCTCGCTCGCATATAATCGTTATGTCATTCTCCTGATGTCGCTGCCAGTAATTGCCAGCAGTTGCGCCCGTTGCGCCCCCTTAATTTCCAGAGCGAAAAAATATAGCTACAACCGGCAGTTTGGGGACTGTAAAATGTTAAAATTTTCAAGCTCGCTCGCTTCGCTCGCTCGCATATATTCGTTATGTCAGTCTCCTGATGTTGCTGCCAGTAATTTGTCGTTTCACACCGTCATTCCATATTCCATAAGGGGAAAAAAATGACTGCGCAGTGGAATGTATCACATTCCGTTATGTATTGCAGTCCCCATTACAGTTTCCAGACTGACAGCACACGCACTTACGCGCACACACACATACACACGCACGCACGCACAAGCATGCATACACACCCTCAAAATTACTTTTCCACGAGGCGCCCCCCCCCCCCCCCCTGTCTTGACCAACCCGCCACGGTACGTCACTGGCTGCACCCGTCCGGTTATGGGCTTGTAATCGTGGTGATGGGGACTATCGCCGATCATCCCCCCCCCCCCCCCACTCCTCGGCACGGATTTACGCCGTTGACGCACACACACACACACACACACACACACTTGTTCAACGTCCATTGGCAAAAGCATACGGATTTGGGAGCCCACAGACACGACGTAGCAATTTTAGGCTACTGCATGAGAAACTTCTGCTGCGTCCGGGCTGTGTTTGGGCCACGGATTCACTCCCCGTATGGATGATGCGCGTGCTCTCTACAGCCAACGAGCGCACAACGAATTGACACCGTGCGTCTTTTACGAAAAAAATATAAAAGACGCCCGGTGTCAGTGAGTTGACCGTAGAGAGCACGCGCCTCACGCAGCTCGATCAATCGAAGCGAAAGATCCTCATGCGCTAAAAGTGCCAAGACGTGTCTGCGTGTTCCAAAATCCGTACGGAATCGGTACTCCCCACGTACGAATCTCAAATTTTGCCCACGTTTTTGCGCGTAAACAGCGTGCGGGCCACGTACTTACACCTTGCGCAACCGTACAGCCGACGTGCGTTGACGTACTCCCTTCCGGCGGTTGCCACTCCCTCCGTTTTCAGAAAAAAAAACGTGGCGGACGTGGCCTCCGCAAGAAAGGTACGGGCAAAAAAAACACGCATTGTGGGTTACCTGGGCAAGCTGTTGCCTTATTGTATTATTCTGCTATGTCTGAATTAATTTGGCTCTTTTAAAATTAATGATCCTTGCGTCGAGTTATTAATTTGAATAAAAATATGCAGTACTCGCTGCTATTAAGGGATTCGGACAAACACTGGCTATCGGGCGAAAGCTCGGTAGTCTAGTGGATATGACAGTAGTATAGGTGTACGTATAGCGTCATAAAAATATGATTCATATTTCTATTGTTCTAGAACAAAAGAAATATGAAAAGACAAAAGAATTATGAATTATGAAATATGGATTATGATATGATTTATGATAAAAAGATGGATTATGATATGATTTATGATAAAAATATGGATTATGATATGATTTATGATAAAAAGATGGATTACGATATGAATTATGATAAATCGATGAATTATGATAATAGATATGAATTATGGATATTTGCATAACAATAGAAATAGGAAAGAACAAAAGAATGTATGAAATATGAAAAATGAAAGATGAATATTCATGAGATATGAATTATAGATATGAACGATGAATGATGATTATGAAATATGAATATTTATGGATCGATATGAAATATGAAGAATGAATTATGAAAAATATGCTATTGTTTTAAGAATCCGCGTCATTGTTTCATCATATTCTTTTGTTCTCACATCGAGAGATATTTTCGAAGGCAATGGTCGAAATGGTCATAATGACGATTGCAATCGTATTCATGACATTTGTTTGTTTGATGACGTCACTCCGACAAGTTCGGACCTGTCCTCTGACCGACGCTCGCCCGATCGAAAACAAAAGAACTTTAAAAAACAAAGAAATACATAAAAATGGGGGCGTGTCCTCTGACCGACGCTTGCGCAATGCTTGCGCAATCGAAGACAAAAGTCAGGGCGTGTCCACTGACCAACGCTCGGGGACTTAAAGACAAAAGACTGGAAAAACAAAGAAATACATAAGACTGGACCTCAAGTTCACGATAAGTTCGGACTTGTCCTCAGACCGACGCTCGCACACTCAAAGACAAAAGACTAGAAAAACAAAGAAATACATAAGACTGGACCTCAAGTTCACGATAAGTTCGGACTTGTCCTCTGACCCACGCTTGTACGCGAGCGAAGACAAAAGAATTTTTAAATAAAGAAATACATAAACTGGACCTGGAGCCAGTGACGGGTTCGGACTCGTCCTGCATAAAACAATAGATGCCTCATACATATTCAAAGAGATGGTGGCGTCCTTTGCAAAGCAAAAGAATAAAAACTCGAAGAACATGCGAGAGGGACACATTTCAATTTGAAACCTTCCGAGAGCATCACATGTTACAGAATGTCTCAGCCGAATATCGCCAACACCTGGTGTCCCGAAATGCAGAGGACGGTGGAGAAGGTGGACTTGCTGATGTTGACGGAGTATCTAACTCTCATCGAAGTCTTGAAACGGGTGCAAAACGTGCCAGATTCTCCAATAGACGGTACTCCCGAAGATCCACAGCGCAAAGTGTTCCAGGCGGTTCATCATTTGGACCCAATGACTGTGGAGAGAGTGTACCCTTACGTTGGCAGGGTGCTCTGGATGAGACCAGATCTCGTCGAGTGCGGTTTTTTCCTGGAGTACATCAAATTTATTCTGAGGGGAGAGACTCAACAGCAGCTGGAACAAAGAAGAGTCAACATAGGGAGACACGTGGAGGGGATAGAGGCCGCTGTGAGAGTGGTCTACAGGGCCTTGGGGCTCGAGACCGGCCTGCCCGACATTGTCTTGACGGACCCTCAGTGGAACGTGCTTTAGACGAACGACTGCTATTAACGGTGATAAAGGACACATTTCCTTCCGACTTTCACGCCGTAGACACCGAGACAATCTTACGCGCATGTCGGACAATTGCAAGCGAGGAACAATTTTCCCGTGTGCGACGAATCAAGCTTCGAGGCAATGAGAGGTTCGACGATTGTATAGAGGCCCTGCTCAAAAATTGTATAGAGAACCCCAATCATCCCAACAAGTACAAACGTTCGCTGATGGCTCTATGCTATTTTGTCAACATCTACCAATATGCCTGCATACCGGACGAGCGGAAAGAGGAATTTCGCGCGCAATTCGTGGAAGGACTCAAACGCTACAAAGTGCGCTGGTCGGAACACGCTCCGAAAATGACTGTTGGACTAATGTCGCGATACGTTTTACATTTTTGTCTGTATATGTTGTATAATGTATGGAATGTAGATGTTAATAGAATGTGAATTGATTCAAGCAACGAAATTCGCTGCACTGTGTGTATGCGTGTACAATAAATGATGCGTTTCATTTTCAAATGATTTTTTTTACTCGTTACCTTGTCTATCATTGATGCCTTTTATGTCATTGCAACGTGAAAGGAATGCCATTTCTGATGTTTGCTTCTGCAGTGTGTGGTTGCTGAGACGAATAATGTCTAATTCATTTGAGAGAGCGTTAGAGGAAATCTATTACGATCCTCAACATCCAGCTAGTTTCGGTGGTGTCAGTAAGTTGTGGAATGCGGTGAGAGAGGTGGAAACTGAAAAAGCGAGCTTGCAGGGTGTCAGAGACTGGTTAACGAAACAAGATGCGTATACAATGCACGCACCGGCGAGAAAGACATTTAAGAGAAATGTTGTGAAAGTGAGAGGAATCGACGAAATCTGGGAGGCTGATCTTGTAGATGTTCAAAATTTGAAAAGGTTTAATAATGGTTATCGCTACTTACTGACGTGTATAGATGTACTGTCGAAATATGCTTGGGTGGTTCCTTTAAAAAACAAAAAATCAAAAGACATTGTCGGGGCATTCGAAAGCATCTTGAAAGAGGGCCGAGTGCCTGTAATGCTACATACAGACAAAGGTTCGGAATTCACAAACAGACATTTTCAGAAATATCTCGAGAAAGAAGGCATTCACTTCTACACAACAGAAAATGAAACCAAAGCCAGCGTTGCTGAACGATTCAATAGAACGCTGCGAACAAAAATGTGGCGCTTCTTCACATTCAAAAACACTTACAGGTATCTCGGTGTAATAAAAGATTTGGTCAAAGGCTATAACAACACCATTCATTCTAGTATTGGCATGAAACCAAAAGACGTGAATATTGAGAATCAAAAGCGTGCCATAAAAAGTCTCTACGGTAGGGCAATGCGAGGGAAGAAGCGTACAGCTCCACGATTCAAGTATGAAATCGGAGATCAAGTTCGTATTAGTAAAAGCAAACTAAAGTTCGAAAAGGGTTACGAAGCAAATTTTTCGAGGGAGGTCTTTACAATCAGCTCCCGCGTCAATAGGAGGGTACCTGTCTACAGAATAAAGGATTACAACGGGGAACGAGTGAAGGGTACGTTCTATGAAAGGGAATTGATAAGAGTTTCGAAAGACAAGGAGACTACTTACAACGTGGACAAGGTTTTACGCACGCGCATGCGCAATGGGCAGAAAGAATACCTAGTTCGTTGGTCAGGGTATGGCAAAGAATTTGATAGTTGGGTTCGACACTTAACTCCGCGTTAAAAACACGATTCACGTTACTCTCGTTATCATTCTTCGCTTTGAACAAAGGAGAAGAGGCTGATCGAACATGGCTTCTCAATTTTACGTGACGCTGCCCAGTAATAGTTCCATGTCGTACTATCCAAATAACAAAACGTGTCAGTTTACGACGCGGCTTCACGCACCTCTCTCACTCAACGAAGATTACGAGGTGGGGTTGGCAGAAGTTCAATTTCAGTGCACGTGGTATAATGTACGACATGATAACAACACCCTCACTATTTACGATAATGAAGTAGAGGACGACGCTGTTCCATTGATGAAAAAAATTGAGATTCCTGCGGGATATTATAATTCTGGAGAGGAACTCATTGACTCGATCAACGAACAGTTCCGGAGAAAATTACGTAAAAGCATCACATTTTATTACAAGAGGACCCAACGAAAATGTTTCATCCGATTAGAAGGAAATACGGCGCTCCTCATTCCCTGTGGTTTGGCTATGATGCTCGGGTTTGAAGGGGAATGCCATCTCACGGAATCAACACTGAGTCCCATGCCAATGGATGTACACATGAAATTTCATACATTTTATGTCTATTCTGATATCGTTCAGTTTCAACACGTAGGTGACGCTGCTGTACCTTTACTGAGGACGATAGCAGTCATTCCGGACAAGGATCGCGATAATATCGTCAATACCTATATCACTCCGCATTACGTCCCTCTTAAGCTTTACAATTTTGAAACGATAGAGATTATATTAACAACCGAATCGGGTGAAGTGGTACCATTTGAACGCGGGAAAGTGATCGTGAAGTTACACTTTAGAGAGCGCTCTACGAACTAGCTGGACGCTAAATTTACACAGCGATACGTCTAACTATGGTGGTATTTCGCGCACCGGCAAGGATTTTTCACGACCAATATGGCTCGGGATTACCCGTCTTCCGCGGGGCATCCATGCAGAGAGGACACGGGCTGGGTAGTCTGGTGAAGGGGCTCTTCAAAGTCGCAACTCCTCTCTTAAAAAGAGGGGCTGTTGCTTTGGGAAAAGAAGCTATGCATACAGGCATGAACATTGTTCAGGACACCATCAACGGACAATCTTTTAAAAGCGCAACTAGAAAAAATGTGGCTCGGGCGGGAAAACACCTGGCCTCAAAGACTGTTCGAGCAGTAAAGAAAAAAATTGGGAATCAGACTGGAGGAGCGCGATTAGTAGTTGTAGGAAGAGTTAAAAGAAGGAGGCGAGGAAGGAAGCGTATCATTCGGTCTCGAAATTCTCCAGCGAAAAGAGCTCGCTTGCGCGACATCTTCGATTAATTCGGACTATTCGTTTACCAGTCTCATACACTCCTTGCTGTCTTTGCTGAACATGGCGCTTCTACACGACAAGAGCGATGTCTGCTGCAAGTCCGAATTGGATTTGTTCACGGTACCACACACTCAAATGAGCATCGTCAAAGGACCATGGGTAGAATATCACCCCGTTAGCAGCATCACCGATGAAGGGCCCATTGAATTCAACGTGTTCGGCACGTCGGAAGAATACTTGGACCTCTCTCAGACCATGCTTCAAGTGACAGTCAAAGTTACGAACAATGATAACACGGCTTTACCAGCTGATGCCCCAGTTGGTCCCGTAAACCTGTTTCTCCCATCTCTCTTTGCACAAGTTGATATCATGCTCAATGAAAAACTAGTGTCTCAGCCGTCGAATACATACCCTTACAGAGCGTACATCGAATCTCTGCTGCACTATGGAGGAGAGACCAAAGAGTCTCAACTCACTCAACAACTATATTACAAGGACAAAGCGGGGAAAATGGATGCCGTTAACCCGCTGGCAAGCTCTGCAGAAGCTAATCCCGGTCTGGCGAAAAGACATGGATTCATCGTCGAGAGTAAATTACTTTCTCTACTTGGTCCGATTTACGCCGACATTTTTTTTCAAGAAAGACTGTTACTCCCGGGGGTTGATTTGAAAATCAAGTTAAATCGTAGCAAAGACGCATTTTGTCTTCTGTCTTCGACGGAGAATGCCCGATATAAAATTAAAATAGAATCTGCTGCCCTCTACGTTCGCAGAGTAAAGACCAGTCCTACCATCATGTTAAACCACGCCAAGGCCTTGGAGAAGACAACCGCGAAATACCCCGTCAACAAAGTAGACGTGAAGTCCTTTTCCATTCCTGCAGGAAGCATGTCGATTAATAAAGACAATCTATTTCACGGACAGTTACCAAATCGGGTGGTCGTAGGATTCGTTGACACAGACGCCTTTAACGGTACTTTTGGCAAGAACCCCTTCAACTTTAAACATTTACGCCTCAACTTCATCTCCCTCACTATTGACGGAGAAACGGTGCCGATGAGACCATTACGTCCTAGCTTTGCAGCGGGAGCTGGACAAAGTTACATTCACGCTTACAATTCACTATTCATGGGAACCAACCGACTGTTTGTAGACAAGGGAATTAACATCAATCGAGAAGAATACTGCGAAGGTTATACCCTTTTTGCATTCGACCTTACGCCCGACCTATCTGACGGATGTCACTTGAATCTCATCAAGCAAGGAAATCTGCGCTTAGAGCTACAATTCGACGTGGCCATTCCAAACACCGTCAACTGTATCGTCTACTCGGAAGGACAAGGACTGATTCAGATTGATAAAAGCAGAAACATCATCTACGATTACCAATAAAACCTCTTCCGGACAACCGACTGCCGAAATATTCTAATCGACTATGGATACATCGCAGATTCAACGTTTCTTAGAGAACGATCCTATTGTCAAGCCCTATTTCAAAGGAGTATATGCGTCAAATTGTCTACCGCGATCAATTAGTGGGGCGAAGCAATGCTTCATCGCGAATACCGATCCTAGCGATAAACCAGGAACACACTGGGTGGCTTTCTACTTTTGCAACGGAAAAGGCGAATTCTTTGACTCTTACGGATATGAACCCTTAACTTACAGTCTTGACTTTGTAAAGTTTTTGGACAATAATGCCTCGGCATGGTCCTCTAATTCCAAACGGCTACAAGGAACTGTATCCACAGTTTGCGGACAATATTGTATCTATTACGTGACGAAACGAGTAGGGGGTCAAACAACTCGAAGTGTATTAAATGTGTTTGGCAAGGATTATACGAGAAATGATAAGAGAGTGAATGATTGGTTTAATCGACGTTCTGATGTTTCCCATCGTGTTCATGATACATCTTTTACTCTATTACAAATCGCACGTAGCTTCGATAGTTTGTAAGAAGATATTGTAATAGCGTGTATAACGTAGTGTAAACTTCTCTCTTGATGTGGATTGCTAGATATCTAACAGTATTTAACTTAGTAGTAATTTGTATATATCGTATGTGCAAGCCTGTACTATTACCTTTTTTCTCTCACTCTCTCTCTCTCTCTCACTCCCTCACTCTCTCTCTCTTTTATTTATATATATATATATATATATATATATATATATATATCATATAACTCCAAATCATGAATATATGTTCTTTCATGTCTGGGAAAGCTAGTTTGAAAATAAGAGAATTAAGTTTGTACCTTTATGTCGAAACGTTGAGTGATTGTGACAGTTTGTTACCAATGGAATATATTATCATTTACAATTCATAGACCATATATTACTTAGGTTAGCGTACCTAGCGTAACAACCGCTTGAATACTTTGTAAAATTAGGTAACCTATATATATATATATATATATATATATATATATTAGATTAAACTTGGGCTGGGTTTCGTTCTTCATAGTAATACACACTTTGTTATTTTCGTTACGAGTATATGTCTCATTTTCTCTTTCGCTCTTCGTTTTCTTTCTCGCTTCTCTTTTCCTCAGTCACGCTGTATAACACATATCACACAGGACAAAACAAAAATAAGATGTAACGAGTGCGTTTTGTATCGTAAGAATATTGTACGTGGTACCCGTTTTATTTTCTCCAATAAAACAACAGACTATAAATATGTAAATAAATTACTCCTTGTTGTACTTGTTTTTCTTTGCTTCCTTCTACGTTTTGTGATTGTGAGAAAAAAATCATTACACCGTGCAACGAACAAACTATATACATTTCCACTGGATACGTAAAGAACTATTCCTCATATAAAAAATACAATACATTATTCAATTATGTTTCGATGTTCAAGCATGGCTTAAATCATACATGGTGATGAAAGAATAATTAACAACTTATAAACCATTGAGGTGATGTAGTCATCAATCTGCAGAATCTGCGTGAGACATTTTACAGTGTATTTCCGTTTCGTCAAAGTTATTAATTCTAGGTAAACAGACATTAAAAAAAAAAGAAATTTGCATGCGTTACATGCACAGATTTAAAACAGCGAAATGACGAAATGACGAAATGACGAAATGACGAAATGACGAAATGACGAAATGACGAAATGACGAAATGACGAAATGACAAAATGACGAATCGACGAAACGTCGAAGTGGTGGATATATGTACAATATGACGGTCTTTATGGAATTAACTACGAATAATAATAAAAACAACTACTTTCACCACTGAATGTACTAATGCATAAACCAGGCAGGATTTGACTATTTACATCGTTTCATGAAGTAAGACATATTATGTACAACTACGCCAGGAGATAAAATGTATGACACATTCGGTAAACACCACAGATAAAATCAAACGTCACGCGAACTTATATTTACAATATTTACATAGCAACTAGTCGAAATGTT
Organism: Diadema antillarum; assembly: GCF_040938485.1. Lineage (NCBI taxonomy): Eukaryota > Metazoa > Echinodermata > Echinoidea > Diadematoida > Diadematidae > Diadema > Diadema antillarum. The sequence goes on from NW_027271462.1 coordinate 3,380,566, forward strand.
CAGACGATGAAATGTTGAAGTGGAGAAACGTTAAGATAGTATAGTCAATCGCTATATCATGCGGACAAATTCAAAAGAACAGCTAGCATCAAAATTTCAAATACATTCAAACAGAATATTATGTATGTATACACTCCTTCACATCTGAACATAGACCGTACAATCTTATATACACATTGCGGGTCACCTGATGAAATAATTGGTTGGGGATATGTAACGATGTTAACGTTAATACAATCAAAAAATCATCGTTCGTAAAATATAATGATACATATTAAGTATGTAAATGCTTGTGTACACACTTTCATATCACCCCATACGCAACATCGATGGCGTACTTCAACACCCACCTAGATCAACACGCAGATCATAATGGTAAGGGCTACTATTTAAAATTGTACATAACTGTTTGAAATAGAAGAGTAGTAAATTAACATACAATAAAATCATTACACGAATTAACGAGAACAGCTCGGGTTAACGAGGATTGTGGTCATACCGTTTAAGCCGTATTTTAAAAAGATTGCCACTTTGGGGTTTGAGAACCATTAGCATCACTAGCTCTTGTACGCCTTGTACGTGTATAACTTTTAGTTGTAGTAGGGGTTGTGTACATTTTGGGGTCTGGAGAATCTAAACGACGATGAATCGGGGTCTCCAAATCTTTCCCCCTCTTAACACGTTGAAGTTGGTCACGTCGGCTGAGATTGGTCAACGCAGTCTCTGGAATGTTCAAACGAGCCAGCGCACGAATAAAATGTTCACTACCAGTAGGAATATAACCACTTCGCTCTCTGAAAATGTCGTACATTAAGTCGCAAATGTTACTGCCAGGCACACTTTCCCCGCTCACAATCAGCTCCCCTTTGTCCGTCCATCCCACATCGTCGCACCTTTTCATCTTTTCCAGCAACTGCGAAGCTCTTTTCACAAAATTCTTAGGCACGTGCTGCAAGATGTCACGCTCCACTGCGTCCTCAGATTTTGGCGCGACCCTCTGTCCATGAGTTACTAGATGCGTGCTGTCATTGTCTCTTGAGCTGTCGCTAACGACTTCAATAGACAATGGCTTCTTAACGTTGTCCGTCGCTTTCAAAAACCGCTGTAAGTATTGCGAATACAACAACGCCTTGTCATACTCTGGTAGATCGGGCCTGTCCAACACCGAACGAATCTGATCGTCCAATTCGTTGATTCGCTGCTCTGTAGGTGATGAAGATTGACTTTTGAGAGAATGAAGCATAGTTTGTGGCACAAGCACCATCTTGCGCGCATTCTCCATTATCAACGCGGTACCTCTATACAGTGTCTACTTTGGCGATGCAAAGAGGTTAGAAGCGAGAGTTCCGAGTACAGGCGTGATCAACCTGGCAATGAGACCAATGAATCCTCCGCGTTGGTTTAAGATTCGTTTTCTCTCTGCCAGAGATGTACGACGATCCGCTAATTTACGGAGTTTTCGCTTGTGCTTAGTCAAAGTTTTCTTGTGGGATTGCGACAGCTTGACATTACCGCAGATCACGTTCAAAACACATTCACAGATGGCGTCAATGAAGTTCTTGTTAGCTGTCTTGATGAGAAGTTTCCGTTGATCAGGAGAGCAGTGTGCGAGGGTCTTGAGCAGGACTGCGTGGGTCTTCACTCGGCGCGACATTTTTAACTAATAAATGACTTAATACACGAACGCGACAATTTATATCTTAGGAACATATACATATTGAACTTCACCGGGAAATATTTTCGTTCTGAGACGAAATTCTTCCGGCGTGTCTGGTTTAAGGTCTACGAATAAATAACCCCATTTATCGGCTGTGGCGTCCATAAATGCCTCTTGAAAAAACTTTGTTTTCGAGGGATACATCTGTTTAGCTAAACAAGCAATTTGTTGTTTGTCTCTACAATTTTTGAATAAAGCGTAGTACTGCGTGTTTAATGAAATAGTCCTAGACTCCTTTCCACGATGAAAGAGATTTTGAGTGATATAAATAACGCTCGCGTTTCTATGATGACAACCTTTAGTAAACAAGGCGGCTACTCTCTTGTCATCACCAGCCACATCCATTAAATCATCGATGACAAATAACACTGGTCGGGAGGGGTCGGTCAAATCATTGAAATCTGCTGGTAAATTTTCATGAAATTCAATATTCGGAAAGGATCGTGTCATTGCCGCGTAACACGGTTGATACTCCCCGTAAAACCATATAATTTTGCGAGGAGGTTGATCGATCATTTCCGAGGCATTTTTCAGTAATCTTTTCACGAATTCGGTTTTCCCTGAAAAACTCGGTCCGACCACCATACATGAAAAACTATGTTTGAGTCGGGCATCCATTGTAATTAACGGCATCAAATAGTACAAATATAGCTATATGAATAACACAATAAGATATTAAGTTCTGTAAATGAAATTAGAGCAAATGTCAAACGAAGTAAGTGAACGGAATACTCTATCATACGTGAGATGTGGGTTCAGTTAAGTTTCTTAAAAGAATAAGACGACGATATGAAGCAAACTGTTAAAACTACGCGGTATATTCAAGAGCAACATAACGGTATAATGCGCTGCAATCAAGCGCCCGCGAAAGAACTGACATCGGGGATAACGTCAGTTTTATTTAAGGAAAAATCAAACCCATCCGTTCCATTTGACAAATGGGCATCTCTAGTGAGCAAAGACTCGAGATAAAACAATAGAAAGAAGAGAAATACAAAAAGCGCCAAACAAAATACATTTGTACCAGCATTGGTACTTTTCAGTACATTTCTGAGCACTGTGGACATATATGATGCGCGCGACTTATCCATGATTTCCTAGCAACGACAATGCCAGCGGTAGGTACAGAGCTGATGAGAAAGTACCACCTTCTGCGACAATGTATAAACAGCGAATGATTGGCAATTAGACACATTGAGGTCTTTATAAGCGAGGAATGTCCGCGTGTCCATAAGGCAGTGTCGTGCCACCTGGTAATCTAACTCGTTTCGTGAAGACTACCCTGTAGTCTTTTTTTCTCTCGGAAGTGTACACGGACTTGCTTTTTACGTCTCTGAGAATTCTATTTTCCACAATAGTCTTCAGACATCCCGGTTCACCTTGTATCAATTCGCGCATAGAGTCATGGTTTATAACGAGGGAGTTTGCCTCGTTCAAGGTAAATCCACGCACCTTACACACGGTGTTGCCTTTGTTGGTGCGATAACTATAGTTCTTAGGACCACCGCAAAGCCAGGTTTGAATGAACTCGCCTTCACCAAGTTCATCCGTCAAGTCACCAACGAAATCGCCGGTTTTGGGGTCGTGATGTTAGACGTATCGCTGTGTAAATTTAGCGTCCAGCTAGTTCGTAGAGCGCTCTCTAAAGTGTAACTTCACGATCACTTTCCCGCGTTCAAATGGTACCACTTCACCCGATTCGGTTGTTAATATAATCTCTATCGTTTCAAAATTGTAAAGCTTAAGAGGGACGTAATGCGGAGTGATATAGGTATTGACGATATTATCGCGATCCTTGTCCGGAATGACTGCTATCGTCCTCAGTAAAGGTACAGCAGCGTCACCTACGTGTTGAAACTGAACGATATCAGAATAGACATAAAATGTATGAAATTTCATGTGTACATCCATTGGCATGGGACTCAGTGTTGATTCCGTGAGATGGCATTCCCCTTCAAACCCGAGCATCATAGCCAAACCACAGGGAATGAGGAGCGCCGTATTTCCTTCTAATCGGATGAGAGAGGTGCGTGAAGCCGCGTCGTAAACTGACACGTTTTGTTATTTGGATAGTACGACATGGAACTATTACTGGGCAGCGTCACGTAAAATTGAGAAGCCCTGTTCGATCAGCCTCTTCTCTTTGTTCAAAGCGAAGAATGATAACGAGAGTAACGTGAATCGTGTTTTTAACGCGGAGTTAATTTGCCCATTGCGCATGCGCGTGCGTAAAACCTTGTCCACGTTGTAAGTAGTCTCCTTGTCTTTCGAAACTCTTATCAATTCCCTTTCATAGAACGTACCCTTCACTCGTTCCCCGTTGTAATCCTTTATTCTGTAGACAGGTACCCTCCTATTGACGCGGGAGCTGATTGTAAAGACCTCCCTCGAAAAATTTGCTTCGTAACCCTTTTCGAACTTTAGTTTGCTTTTACTAATACGAACTTGATCTCCGATTTCATACTTGAATCGTGGAGCTGTACGCTTCTTCCCTCGCATTGCCCTACCGTAGAGACTTTTTATGGCACGCTTTTGATTCTCAATATTCACGTCTTTTGGTTTCATGCCAATACTAGAATGAATGGTGTTGTTATAGCCTTTGACCAAATCTTTTATTACACCGAGATACCTGTAAGTGTTTTTGAATGTGAAGAAGCGCCACATTTTTGTTCGCAGCGTTCTATTGAATCGTTCAGCAACGCTGGCTTTGGTTTCATTTTCTGTTGTGTAGAAGTGAATGCCTTCTTTCTCGAGATATTTCTGAAAATGTCTGTTTGTGAATTCCGAACCTTTGTCTGTATGTAGCATTACAGGCACTCGGCCCTCTTTCAAGATGCTTTCGAATGCCCCGACAATGTCTTTTGATTTTTTGTTTTTTAAAGGAACCACCCAAGCATATTTCGACAGTACATCTATACACGTCAGTAAGTAGCGATAACCATTATTAAACCTTTTCAAATTTTGAACATCTACAAGATCAGCCTCCCAGATTTCGTCGATTCCTCTCACTTTCACAACATTTCTCTTAAATGTCTTTCTCGCCGGTGCGTGCATTGTATACGCATCTTGTTTCGTTAACCAGTCTCTGACACCCTGCAAGCTCGCTTTTTCAGTTTCCACCTCTCTCACCGCATTCCACAACTTACTGACACCACCGAAACTAGCTGGATGTTGAGGATCGTAATAGATTTCCTCTAACGCTCTCTCAAATGAATTAGACATTATTCGTCTCAGCAACCACACACTGCAGAAGCAAACATCAGAAATGGCATTCCTTTCACGTTGCAATGACATAAAAGGCATCAATGATAGACAAGGTAACGAGTAAAAAAAATCATTTGAAAATGAAACGCATCATTTATTGTACACGCATACACACAGTGCAGCGAATTTCGTTGCTTGAATCAATTCACATTCTATTAACATCTACATTCCATACATTATACAACATATACAGACAAAAATGTAAAACGTATCGCGACATTAGTCCAACAGTCATTTTCGGAGCGTGTTCCGACCAGCGCACTTTGTAGCGTTTGAGTCCTTCCACGAATTGCGCGCGAAATTCCTCTTTCCGCTCGTCCGGTATGCAGGCATATTGGTAGATGTTGACAAAATAGCATAGAGCCATCAGCGAACGTTTGTACTTGTTGGGATGATTGGGGTTCTCTATACAATTTTTGAGCAGGGCCTCTATACAATCGTCGAACCTCTCATTGCCTCGAAGCTTGATTCGTCGCACACGGGAAAATTGTTCCTCGCTTGCAATTGTCCGACATGCGCGTAAGATTGTCTCGGTGTCTACGGCGTGAAAGTCGGAAGGAAATGTGTCCTTTATCACCGTTAATAGCAGTCGTTCGTCTAAAGCACGTTCCACTGAGGGTCCGTCAAGACAATGTCGGGCAGGCCGGTCTCGAGCCCCAAGGCCCTGTAGACCACTCTCACAGCGGCCTCTATCCCCTCCACGTGTCTCCCTATGTTGACTCTTCTTTGTTCCAGCTGCTGTTGAGTCTCTCCCCTCAGAATAAATTTGATGTACTCCAGGAAAAAACCGCACTCGACGAGATCTGGTCTCATCCAGAGCACCCTGCCAACGTAAGGGTACACTCTCTCCACAGTCATTGGGTCCAAATGATGAACCGCCTGGAACACTTTGCGCTGTGGATCTTCGGGAGTACCGTCTATTGGAGAATCTGGCACGTTTTGCACCCGTTTCAAGACTTCGATGAGAGTTAGATACTCCGTCAACATCAGCAAGTCCACCTTCTCCACCGTCCTCTGCATTTCGGGACACCAGGTGTTGGCGATATTCGGCTGAGACATTCTGTAACATGTGATGCTCTCGGAAGGTTTCAAATTGAAATGTGTCCCTCTCGCATGTTCTTCGAGTTTTTATTCTTTTGCTTTGCAAAGGACGCCACCATCTCTTTGAATATGTATGAGGCATCTATTGTTTTATGCAGGACGAGTCCGAACCCGTCACTGGCTCCAGGTCCAGTTTATGTATTTCTTTATTTAAAAATTCTTTTGTCTTCGCTCGCGTACAAGCGTGGGTCAGAGGACAAGTCCGAACTTATCGTGAACTTGAGGTCCAGTCTTATGTATTTCTTTGTTTTTCTAGTCTTTTGTCTTTGAGTGTGCGAGCGTCGGTCTGAGGACAAGTCCGAACTTATCGTGAACTTGAGGTCCAGTCTTATGTATTTCTTTGTTTTTCCAGTCTTTTGTCTTTAAGTCCCCGAGCGTTGGTCAGTGGACACGCCCTGACTTTTGTCTTCGATTGCGCAAGCATTGCGCAAGCGTCGGTCAGAGGACACGCCCCCATTTTTATGTATTTCTTCGTTTTTTAAAGTTCTTTTGTTTTCGATCGGGCGAGCGTCGGTCAGAGGACAGGTCCGAACTTGTCGGAGTGACGTCATCAAACAAACAAATGTCATGAATACGATTGCAATCGTCATTATGACCATTTCGACCATTGCCTTCGAAAATATCTCTCGATGTGAGAACAAAAGAATATGATGAAACAATGACGCGGATTCTTAAAACAATAGCATATTTTTCATAATTCATTCTTCATATTTCATATCGATCCATAAATATTCATATTTCATAATCATCATTCATCGTTCATATCTATAATTCATATCTCATGAATATTCATCTTTCATTTTTCATATTTCATACATTCTTTTGTTCTTTCCTATTTCTATTGTTATGCAAATATCCATAATTCATATCTATTATCATAATTCATCGATTTATCATAATTCATATCGTAATCCATCTTTTTATCATAAATCATATCATAATCCATATTTTTATCATAAATCATATCATAATCCATCTTTTTATCATAAATCATATCATAATCCATATTTCATAATTCATAATTCTTTTGTCTTTTCATATTTCTTTTGTTCTAGAACAATAGAAATATGAATCATATTTTTATGACGCTATACGTACACCTATACTACTTACTTATGACGCCTGTCTAGTAATCAGGAGGTCGTTTGTTCGATTCCCATCCGAGTGTGTAAAGCCCATGATGGTTTTTTTTTTTTTTTGTATATCGTGGCTTACTCAAAACACACTGAGTAATCGGTGTGTATACATGTTGAGAAGGGCGATTTGTCAATCAGTTGCATTCAACCACTCCAACCATGTTTAACCCAGTGACTTCCTGGGATACTACATTACATCTATAAGTTAAAGCAAAATTCAATGTAACTCGTAAGAAAAAGAATCAAGATAAATTTCCTTCATAACAACAGGGCTCTGGCACTGTAGAGGCGTGGGTTTGCCGCCTTCGACGGCCCTTCTAGTTCATATTATTGCCCATGAGTCGCATTGGCATAAACTAATACGGGAAGGGGCATGGGGGGCACATGTCCCCTCAAATTGGCTGGTCAAAAAACCCAACAAAATATTTACGAAAGTAGGAAAGGAAAAGAAAGGAAAAGAAAAGGAAAGAGAAAGGAAAGAAGAGCAAACAAAAAGAAAGTGGAAGAGAAATACCCGGAAGCGTTTGCTACCTTCGCTCACTCGCATTTTAAGTATCTTAAGCAATGCAGGTTATATTGATAGTTATTATTCTTATAAAAGGGAGTTGGTTTGTATCTTGTGTCTCTATCTAATGTCATATTATTCTTTTACTTATAAAGAATTTTAGTATATAATATAACTGCAAGGAATCGGGCGTAGGTTGACCTAAAATAGATGAATTTCAGTGGATAATGGCCTGTGACCAATAGCCTATTCCTGTCATACCCACTATGAGAACGGAAGATGCCGATAAAATATACACCATCATGAGAATGGAGAAACAATACACTAGAACCTGGGGGCGTTTCATGAAGGAACTTGTCGGATAGAATGTCCGACAAGCCAATTATATCCGACAAGTTCAGAGAAATCAGCCAATCAGACTTGAGAATTTCTCAAAACTTGTCAGATATAATTGACTTGTCAGATACTTTATCGGACAAGTTCCTTCATGAAATGCCCCCCTGTTCTCAGTATACAAAATTCCAATTTTTTATCGCTCGTAAAATCTAGGAACAAGATGGTTTCCAGTAGCGTGATCTGCCATGCCTGAATATCATAATACTTGGGTAGAACTATATTCGAATGCGGCATGAAGATGTACTTAATAAAAATCAATTGTTGTATTTTGATGACCAATCTACGTTTTAAAGAAAACAAAGTTTCTTGTCGGTCGCTCGCTCGCAGAATGGTTACGGACGGCAAGCGAAGTGCCCAAACAGTCATATTCGGCTGATAGCTTGCGGCTGATAGCTTAGGTGATGGAATTATCTTATAGGCTTATGGTGAATTTTGGTGACGAAATCACACTTCTATACCGTGAAAACAATAGAAGTAAAGTTCATGAAATTTAAGATGAGATCACTACGAACACAATACAATACAATAATAATAACGATAATGATTGATAATAATAATAATAATTCAATAAAAATGATTATGATGATAATAATAATGATAATGATAATAATTATGATAATGATACTAAACAGAATGACAGAAATAGTTGATAGATATGAAATAATTAAATCTGACATTTCCTTTTCCTTGTTTCCTGTTAATGTCACTTTCATATATTTGCATGTTTTATTTTTATGTCTACATGTCTCTGTATCTTCTGAATATGTAATTTCCATTGAGTTACATGTAAAGAGAAAAAATTCCCATATGGACAATAAACGATGAATTGATTGAATTCACATTATTATCATAATTGTTATTGTCATTATTATTATCGTTATTATTACCATTTTTCATGTTTATCGGCAAAACTCCTTTGAGCTTCTTCCCGCTTCCCACCCCCTCCCTCCACCACACTTCCAAAGCGTTCCCGCTTCTCCTGTCAATCAATTATTTTCACTTAAAATAAAGAATAGATCTAATCTTAAACACCCCCCTCTAAAAAATCCTGGCTACGCCTATGCACACATAGACACATTATACAGTATAATACACGTAAATGTACATCAGTTCTGATGCCACCCCACCCCCTTTCCAGTGTGTTCATGCTCTAAACTTCATCGCTGAAACGGCCCGTAATCATTGTGTAGTTTTACAAAACGTGGGGTCACATAAATTCAGGAAGGCACAACAATAGCTTACACCGTGATCCGTGGGTTAAGCAATGGAAAATTACCGGGCTCAAAAAGAAAAGGAAGTTCAAAAATCAAAAATCAAATATAATACAAGAGCAAATACAGACATCAGATATACGCTTCAATCAAACCACGGTGATTCCTGGCTCTCTATAACACGTGAATAGTAATTCTCAGCCTTCCCCACTTATTTAAAGGAACGAACATTTTCTCGGGTAATGCTTACCATTGTAAACTTGATAATCGAACAAAAGACTAATGACATCCTGGGTGGTCAGTGTTGTTTAGTTCGTGGGAAAATATTCTTAGCTAGAACTATACCATGAGGACAGGTTGGAAAAGTCTGGTATTTCCTGTGTTGCATGTAGTTACAAAAAGGTATTCTGAAGGTCTTATTTCGAAGGTTCGTTATAATTCCGAACGTTCGTTGGTCCGAAATTGAAATAACGTTAGGTAATCTGAAAATGCAATAACTTCTTTTAGCGTCAATATAAGGTGTTGAAATTCAAAAATTACCTCTTGGTACGGAGTGAAAATCAGTTATCTTTTATTGTCTAAGGGAAGGATGATACATGTGTATATTCTAAGGCAAAGCACATGTTGCCTCAAGAATTGGCGTAGATCAAGATTTTTTTTTTCATCCGAGCAATTGCTACCCGAACACAAGGATAGAGAGTATTTATGGTATTGGGATTTGTGTAGGTTATTTTGTAGCCTACATTAATACTATGTGTGGATATATTGTACATATGAATCTGTATAAAATCTTCCTCTGCATGTAAAAAAAAAAAATAAAAAATGTGATTACGCAGAACGAATGGGTGGATACTAGCGTTTTTATATTGGCTTCATTGTGAATAGGATATTGGTGTCAAAAGAAACTGAAATGGAGAATATCATTAAAAGATTTTGTCGTTATGTGTACATTGCATGTGTATATCCTGCTTCCTCTTCACCAATGTGTCATTTACACAACGAGTTCAGATTACATGTTGTGATTTTCTCACGCCCATTAAATCAACTCACCCATTGTTTCGCCCATGGGCTGTTCCACTAAAATGAAGCCAAAATGAAGCGTTCCACCCGATACAATGTCACGCACCCTTTTGTTCCTCCACGCCAAAAAAAAAAAAAAAAAAAAAATGTTGAATACGAACAGTTACAGGGATAAAGAGATATTGTCATCGATATGGAAGATTAAATCCAAACAATTTTCCCGATTAGTGCAAATGTATGTTCTTTTCGCGAATGTCCCTTCTTTTAGAAAGAAATATGAATAAAGTGTCGTGATATATATTTCCAGCGAAAAAGAATTGAGATTTCAAGTTGTTTGTAAGTGGTCAAAAGTATTCCTGAAATATAACACGTTTGGCAACGCTTCGTGAATATAGGTTTTCCCATTCATTTTCAAACTTTTTTTCATTCAATTTCACAAATTTTTACTTCAATTTCTCCGCGGGATGTTGGGAATAGGCCAATCTTACTTTCAAATTCGTCCTTCGTCGTTCATTTTCAAAGTAAGTCCATTCAATTTAGTCATTTGGCATACATTTTCGTCATTTACAGTTCAAATTCGTCAGTCTCACTCGCAGCACTCAAAACAGCAGGATCGATTTCGTCTTTTGTCAATCATTTTCGTTAGATTTTCATTTATATTCGTCTCATATCTCTATCCAATGTGATTTCCCAGTCATTCATGTATTTTTCTTCTGTAACCGTTCACACTTTACATTCAGGAGTTAACAAACACACAAGTGTCCCCCCCCCCCCCCCACACACACACTCACAACCACACATACAGACACACACACAAGCAATCCGAGTACACACCGATACAAAGAGACGTACCGTCTCGCATACGACAACATCCGACTAATTTGAATGAAAAATCCATGAAATTGTGTGAACAAAAACGAATTTGATCTTCACATTCTGCGATCCTGGCGTCAGCGGGAGGGTTGAATTTGAATGACAATTGACGATTTTGAATGCTGCGTCTTCGAAAAAATTTGACGAAAAATGAATTACAATGACAATTGACGAAATTGAAGTTAGGATTTGCGTTCCACGTGCTTCTTGGGACGAAACTGAATAATAAATCTTGGAAACTGAATGACAAAAGTGCGAAAATGGATGGGAAAACCTAGAATAAAATCTAACAAGCTTTTGTGCGTAAACCAATCAATGTTTGTATGATTTGCTACACTCTTTACTCTCTCTTTCTCTCTCTCTCTCTCTCTCTCTCTCTCTCAAACAAAAACCGAAATATAATGTTGGAGGCAGATGTATTGCAAATTGTGCCATAACATCATACATTCTCAATATCATTATCATGCGACACAAGAAATTATTACCTAGTTATAGACCCATCTTTTATTCGGATTGGTGCATGTTATTGTAATCGATATCTTTGGTCAGTAATAACGAGTGAAACCATTTTTCCATAGCTCATTTTCACTTATGTGCGATATTAATAGTTTGACTTTTTTAAGCTACGAGTGAGACATAGCTTTAATCAGTTAATTGTTGAACATTCATGTGAGTACATTCTATTTAATCTTTCAAAACGACGTTGTTTAACAGACACCGACACCGACTTCTACATGTATTCAGCTGTGGTCAGATACATTTTTCACACATTTTTTTCGCGGTTATCATTGAACAAGGTCCATCAAAAACAGGCATTCTTTCCTCAAGACAAGCACGACTGTATGATGTTTTAAGGAACACAGTTTACAAAGCAATGGTGGAAATGGGAAAGAGGAACACGTAACAAGGGAGTTTTTTTTTTTTTCCTTTGGGCAGACTTCAAGACGCATCAAGTGAGAGGCAAGACACTGTATTTCAAAGGATATTTTCAAAAGCATTTATTCCATTGTTCTGTATATGTATCTCACTGTTTAAAGACATAATAATGTACTGGGAGAATTTGAAGATATGTGAAATAGAATTTGTGGTAGTAACATACCTTATTGTTAGTTTGATATCCACAAGTATCAAACTGCTCATTTAAAAGACCATCACATCGTAAACCTCGAAACTGTCTAGGCTCTGAAATCGAATAGACATAATGGCCCCTACGTCTGAAACATGCTTTCTGAACACCTGTAGTAATCATAGCACATTACAAGTAGTACCTCTGTTGTAGTTTTGAGTGCATCTTATAATAATGGATATCCAAATATTTCACCAATATCCTGCGATAGATTTTCAAAGTTTGATCAATACTTAACTGTATAGTATATAAGAAAAATGTTTTCCGATCCAAACAGGAGCTGAGTACACACTAAACATAAACACATACATCTTCTATACTGTTTGTACAATTTGTGTCTGTATATTACGGTACCTTCAACAACCATGACAACAGAATCAAACAAAGTAAGCAATTAAGCGGGCCACTTAGATCGGTAATCTGGAGCAGAAAAAAAAGATAACAAAAGAATATCGGTATAAGCAAATGAAGATATTCCATTTGCGTATACTTTCCTCTTCCTTACTCTTCTACAACATATTTCATCGTATCAATAAAGTTGAATACCCACGCGTATCAAACTGCTCGTTGAAGAGACCATCACTTTGTAAACCTTAAAACTGTTTCATCCTAAAATCAAACAGACATCAAGGCCCTAACGTCATAATCATCTTATATAATCACCTAAACCAATAGTTATCTCATTTCTCTTATGGAGCACATCAATAAAATGGTATCCAAATATTTACCCAGCAAACACCAGTTTCCTGCGATAGATATCCAAAGTGTATTAACTCAGCCCTAATAAAAAGGTAAAAGACATTTGATAATAATTTCGGACATGCATACCTTTCCTCGTCACACTGAGTATATCATAGTGTAAGAAAATATAAAGAGTTATAAATATAATAATTACATTGAATGCTCGGTGTTTTACTGTGACATCACAAAACCGTTGTAGTTTACATATCCAGCCACTGAGGAACTGAAATTCACAAATTCGTAAGTTCTGGAGAGTTTGTTTGATTTTCCTAAAACTTCATTGAAGTGTTCTACCGATTTCTACATTTACTTATACATAATCCTACATTTCGGGTGAGATCCCCCTTAATAACCTATTGATGCAAGCAAATTTCATATGCGACTTGCATTCTGTTCTTGTTATAACCTTGTTAATCACTCCGCAAGTAGAGTATATGATCAGGGTAAAAGCATTCCAAACTTCCTCTCTTTCCCTCCAGTTCTAAAATTCACTGCGTGTTATCATTCTTCTGGACCCCTCGGTAGAACAGCTCCACGATGAGCTGATGAGGGCCGAGCTGAGTATGGCCATCTAGCCGCAGTTTAACGTACTTTTGTGATAATTTCTTTGTATTATTCAATAAGAAGTGATGCACATTTATTCTTTATAGCAGAAATAAAATAAATCAATCAATTCTGGTCGAATGGTAGAGCGGATATGCACAGCGTGAAATATTTACAATTTAACTTATCATAAAGGAGAAGCTGCATGGGAATGAAGAGGCCAGCATCACGTATGAGTTCAGACTGAGTGGCCATGGTGGCATGGATATTCCCTGGAGCGATGAAACTGCTTCTCCATTCTGATTCTGTTCCTCTTGGTAATTGGTCTTCCTTACACAATCTTCAATAGGGAGCTTTAGATGTTGACGCGCGGACGTTTGAGAAGACGAGTGCGCTGGACGTTCTCCTCTCCCCTGCGTCGCGTTGAAAAGTAGCTTTAGATCATGGAGGCAGAAAAAATCTCCTTTTCTACCTCCATGTTTAGATTCCGCTGGGACGCAACGTATTAAAAAATAAAATCGCGCCCCCATATGATCAGTGCATGAAGTAGCTGTCTACGTTGCAAACTGTGCGGACGTGAAAATAGCCCAGTACGCGTAGTAAACAACTCAGGCGACGCAAGCTAAAAATAGATTGACTTTACGCGCGCTACTGCGCAAGCTCAGATCATTTTTTTTCCTTTGAACGTCCGCGCGTCTAAAATCTAAAGCTCCCTAATTATTAGTACGACGCGGACCTTGCTATATGAAACTCTGACACTGCACTGGTACGAATCCATACATTGATGTACACAAATGGGATATAGAGAGAACAAAATGTGACCGTGCACCTCAAAACGAACATAAAGTCGCACACACTGATTTTGCTTGAAGACTGAAAATAAGTGAAATGGGTCAACCTAGCCAAACTTGACTTTTTCATATTTTCTGAAAGAGCAGGTCTTCTTTTACATTATGCTAAAATTTGGTATCATAAAACGGGCAGGAAAGTGTGTTTTTTTAGCAGGTTATCTCGAACATTTTTGGAGAATAGTGTGATTAGGTGTGTCTTTAGAATCCCTTTTTCATTTCTGAGAAATCTTGTCCACACTCTTCACTTTCAACTCTAATAACTTTTAGAGGGATAGTGCTACTGCTTTGAAAGTTGACATTAATTGTGGACAGAATGTGTTTCAGAGGCATGCTTAAATTTCAGCTTAATTTGATAATCTCTTCATTGTTGTTACTCAGGTGGTTTACTTCCTGTTTTTTGTCCCATTCATCGCACAGCCAGCACGGTTTGGTAAAGATTAAGCGCTTGAATAGACACTGTATTGATGTACACAAATGGGATATAGAGAGAACAAAATTATGTCTTGTCTTATAGTGAACTTGTATTGAAGTGATGCTTTGACGCTAATGAAGCCGACGGCCAGAAGTCTTGTGTGCTCACTAAAGCATGTCTTGCAGGTCGTGTTTGGTCAGGTTAAAGAGCTGCAGGAGTGCGGCATGATGGCTGAAGTGCCCTCTGAACTCCTGTTTCAACAGTGAAATTTGTTCAGTTAATGACAAAGTTCAGCATCATAATCAATTTGTTACTATTAATACGGTACATTCAACGTTCAGTAAGTAAATAGATTCGTAAAGTATAATCATTGCATTATCACATATTTAGATTCTGTTTAATCATACATTTCTTTTACGTCCATATCATTTGATTTCATCATCAATTTGTGTTTCCTTTCTTTTTCAGTATCTTTTCATATGGCTCGATCCGGTAGAGTTGGCGGGGTTAAGTTTAAACTTGTAAAAGGTTTGATATGATTTTGCTTACGAAAAGCATCGTATGCATGTCTGAAGTATCACATACACTGTATTTTTTTATATAAGTCATTGAAAATGAGTGTAAGATGATCGTCTCACAAGTATCTCCTTTCTTGAACAAACTGACTCTACATTAAATTTTTCATGAATATATCTTCTAGGTGTTCATTTATACTTCGTTATGGCAGCACTTCCATCGCAAAGGAAATGCTGCACTTATTACCAATTAATTATCACAATTACGTCCTACTTACAACAATCAACATCACCTTTCCATACATGTATCTTAAAGGGACTGTACAGTACTGGTTGAGGTAGGGATTCATGTTTTGAACATTCCTAAGTGAGATAATGAAAAGCCTCTTATGAAATATGAAAGAGCATGTAATTTTAAGAAGGATTCAACATTTATTTGATGAAAATTGGTTTTCAAATGGTTGAGATACCCAAAGAAGTGCTAATAATAAAAGGCGACATGCCCCAACTTTATTAGTATCTCTTTGTTTCACCTTGTTTTTTGATATCTCGGCCATTTCAAAACCGATTTTCATCGAATAAACTTTTGATACCCCTTAGAACTTCATGCTCTTTGACATCTCATAGAGTGGTTTCTGAATATCTCACAAAACGTTAAAAGCTAAATCTTCACCTCGACCAGAACTGTACACACCCTTTAAGAATATAATGATAATGATTTTTTTTCTTGCGTCATTTCAAAAGCGCAGCTTGTACACATCAAGCTATATTCCAGCGCGATAACTCTCCCGGACACCTGTCAAAATGGGGAGGGCGGTCGTTTTGATACCAGAATATCATCGCCCTTCATGATAAACTCCAGAGCAGATTAGCCACATGGCATCTACTCTTTATCAGCTGGAAGCGTTTGGGGTCGGAGAAGGAACTGAAGAAATCAACATCCATGGATTATCGCAGGATATGTTATGAGTACGCGGTGAAAAGAAAGACAAATTTCCTATCGAGGTTTCAATGTTTGAGTACCTTTGTGACAGAGGCGCAGGCACTGAACAACTTTGTTTGGCGTACTTGGGGCAGACCTGCCACGCCGTTGCAGAAGGAGGACACCATACGCGACTGGAGCGCGTAATCTCCGAAGTAAGGCTGTACCTTTGAAGTCTGAATTTGAAATGGTACAATGTATCAAGTATGATTATAATTAGTACATGAAATTATTCTCAATGAAAATAATAACGGAGCTCGGATCGAGCTAGCTACACATAGACCTCCCCTGTATACAGCTCATTTTCCCCAAACGTATTGTGTCATATCCATATGATTATTATCCCAATTTTCACGAACAGTATTGATATTACCATTTTGAGTCTCGAGATTCAAGTATTGCTAAAACAAAGATCGGATTTTGAGTCGTTAACAAGTATCTATAAGAGGTTAACCTGAGTTTTCTGACGACACATCCTGGACATTGGTTGAGGAGTTGTGTAGTAAAATCTTGAACGTCCCCTAGTGCGTGATGATAATCACTGTTTCTGAAAATTCTTGGATCAAGACGGTGACGCAGATCATGAACTAAAACATTTTCATTTATTTCTTATACCCCTTTCCCGCTGCCCGTCTCGGTGAACCACCGAGAGGTTCGCCGGTGAATTCACCGGGGAACCTCTCGGTGAAAGTTTCAGTGCCGTCGTTTCACAGTGCTCTCGGTGAAACTTTCCTTTAGACGGGTTTTCTGCTCGCAACGTGGGTGATCTTATGTACAGTATGTACTTGAGTTTGTTGTGCATCTGCGATTTGGTTTTTTCGATCCCATGTTCAGCAAGTTTTCGGAGGAGGGACGAGTACGCGGCAGCGTCAGCCGACGTCCCGCTCAGTTCTTCGTTCACTGCTGCCTCGCTACGTCATTGAAGTAACAGTCTCTCTTCGTCTTTGGTCCACGCTCCAGCCATTTGCAAAATTCCCTCAAATTTTAACAGCTAGCACAAAACGTCAACTGATTTCTCCTGCACACTGTAAACCCAGCACTTGACGAGAAAAGCACAAAATACGAAGAAATCAAGCAAGAGGCGGACTGTATCAGACTTTTACTAGACACTAGAGGAAGACGAAGAAGGAGGAAGCATCAAATCGATCAAATACACTGTAAACCTATATCAGCTTTGTATACACGGCGTGCTAATTAAACAATACAATGCACAGCACGATGCAAAACAATGCCGTCGCACTGTGAACGCCACATTGCACACGAAACGACATACTAGCCGGGTTCACACGTACAAATTAGCGGGATGACGATCGCGATGCTCATCCCGAGTTTTTTTGCGAGCGTCCACACGTACCAAATTAGCGGGATAGCGATCGCGATCGGTATCCCGCTAATTTGGCGAGCGTCCACACGTACCAAATTATCCCGCTAATTGCCGATAGAGATAACAGCAAAGCCTGCAAACTGGGTCACACAGCGCCTTCTCTATCACTGCCTGCGCGCACTTACCTTTGTCCATTGTCTTTTACGCGTCAGTGGTGTGGTTCGCGCGCTGTTGTTGTTGTGCTCCACAGAGGTGAAGGACCTCTTCGCAGAGGCCTCGCTGTTGTGATGTGCGCATAGCATGATGGGATATAAAAACTCGAGATTCTAATCCCGACCGTTCACACGTACCAGCGCGCGGCCAATTATCCCGCTAATTGAGGAACCAGCGCAAGATTTCTTGGGATTAGCATCGCGATGCTTATCCCGCTAATTTTCGGGTTTTTTCTGTCCACACGTGCAAAAAAACTCGGGATGACGATCGCGATGCAAATCTCGAGATTTGTATCCCGCTAATTGGTGTAGTGTCGTGTGTATGTTTACAAACACGAATTACTAGTACCCTTCCTAGTGTGTGGCTTTGGGAGGTCGAGTGCGCGCTAGCTAGCTGAAAACGTGTGCATGACCAGAAACAAAACATGACCTTTGACATAATCTGCATATTTTCCCCGGTGGTTCACCGAGGCAACCTTTCACGCTGGGCGCTCTCGGTGAACCACCGGGTGATTTCCCGTTGAACTATCGGTGTTTACCCAGGACGCTTCTCGGGTAAAAATTGCCCAAAATTTCATCGGTGTTTCACCTAGGCTTCCCCTAGGTTTCAATCGAGTGACCTTTCACACTGCGGGGTTCCCCGGGTGCCCCCAGGTGCCCCCGGGGAAGATTTTCTTCAGCGGGAAAGGGGTATTAGTCGGTTTCAGACCATCGCCGAAACTTTCTTTAAAGTCCATACGGAATTTATGTGTAACGTGGCAAAAAGCACAGAAACTATTGTCATCACCGTTCATTATTAGCTAAATGACGTTTATATTCTATATTCATTCGCCAATGCAAAGAATTATACGGGGTTACTTCTCTTCGAGTTTGTACGCTATTACTAGATAAATATTTTTCACGTCAGCATTTATGGTTCCAACACAATTTCATTTTAATTCATTTTAAGTTCATGACACAATAAGAATGACAGGAGGATTATTTTCAGCCTTCGGCATGCTCGATAAACCATTTCATTTTCGGGATTAGCAACCGTTGCTGTTACAAACATAGAGACCAAGGCGGACGAACCTCTGGAGGTGGCTCGTCTTTCAACGCGTGGTTGATGGCGTCCACGAGCACGTTCAGGCATTGATCCGCTGGGTCTGACCTCGGCATGTTGAACAGAGAAGGAATGCTGGTGAGAAGCCCCACCCAGAATTGCGTCAAGCTGGAAGGAATCAGAAAGAGCATTTTCATGTAAAATGCCTGAAATTTAAGTGTACGTAACACTAATTTTTCAGAACGCCGATACAGTGCGTCGGCACGGAAGTTATCGAAGGCGATCCCCCCAAATACCCACTGAAGTTCTTGAATGGTGAATGTCTTAATAACATCGGTATCAGCCGAAATGTCGGTAAGACAAAACCGATTAAAAGTCATCAAATTGAATTTCTGAATTAAGGTGACATTCTAATAGCGAAGATACAAAGCTGGAGGTTGATAAGAAGTCATAAATATTCAATATTCCTCCAGGAATTGCAACAGGTCTACCGGAGAGAGGTTTTGAAGTTGAGCGCTCATTCATGTGAAGTGATTCACCCTTAATTACGCGTGAAAGAAAGGAAAGGATTGGAATCTTAATGGCCCCACTGTGAAAAAAAAACCATCAAAACCTGCACAATAATGAAGAACGCATAGGTAATTGATCGTAAAGGTATTCAAGGTTATGGTCACTGTTGCTACTGTTTCCATATGGTCTTTTAACACACTATCACGGTTAAAATAAAGTTGATCGGCCCAGATGCATTTTCAGGGCCTTGAGAACACGAGTTTTGGAAACATAGGGTTACAGTTAGATAATCCACACATTTATCAAATTACGCTATATCAACGTTTCATTACCAATTCCTTTTCCATCTTTCCGCCACGTTGGTATTACTGCCAACTGCATATTCTCTAGCCACCTCGTCAAAGGTGTCGAAGAGATATCTGACCGGGAGCGGATATTTTTGTGGGAACTTGAACATCGATTCCAAAACGTTCGTCACGTATGGACTGACTGCAGCCTGTGAAAGACGAGAATTTCTCATTCATCTTCTTCATCCATTTTCATACAACAGCAGAAATGGTAATGGCAAGAATGACGATGGAGAAAAGATGATAACAATTCTATAAATTCTTACTGCTACCAGAAATTATGATCATATTAGAGTATTCAATAGGTTAAAATGTACATTACGTGAACAATGTATGGGTAAAATACGAATATGAACATGTAAATAATACATGTGTATAAAAGGCCTACCTTTGCAGTCAGCATGTGAGCTATAGCGAGATCTCTATCCAGCCCAGCGCGCCCCTTTGTGACGTGAACTGGGGTGTTGGTGTCATCCGTCCTCAGCGGCAGAGTTTCCTTTAAGAGGTAATGATGTAATTCCAAGTGCGATGAGGTAGTCAACATTATGTCATGTCGACTGCTCTTCTTTAAAGCAGATGTCTAATGATTATTGATATTTTACTCTCGTGAAGAAAGATAAAGCCTTTATTGGGTAATTCTGTTTTAACTTATCAAAAGCTTGTAGAGAATTCATCCGTTATTTTTTTCCTCCTAAATTAGAATGAGACATTACATCACCAAGTGACGAAATGGTTGATATACATGCAATGTGTCATCCCGACTACAGCTATCGAAACTTATACTGCCGCAAGAGTGTAGACCTATTTCTGTATCATACTTATGTGGCGCAGATTTCCCACAGTAACTAGAAGTCAAGATGAAATACAAGGATTAAATGCGATATTACAAGAAATTCCTATTACACCTTTTAAACTTAATGCATTAGGGAGCTTCAGATTTTTGCGACGGGGACATTCAGAGAGGAAAAATGTTCTGAGAATGCGCAGAATCGTGTATCAAAGTCGGTCTATTTATAGCTCACGTCGTCTGAGTTTTCACAACGCGTTCTGGCTTGTTTTTACGTCCGCTCAATTCACGACGTAAAGACTAACTTCATGTACCAGGGGGCGCCATTTTATTTATACTAGTAGGTTGCGTCCAAAAAAGCTTTTCCCCAATAAATGATGGAGAGGGGAAAAATCTCTTTGGTTGCGTCTCGGCGTAATCTAAAGCTGCTTTTCAACACGACACAGGAAAGGAAGAGGAGAACGTCCAGCTCAAGCGTCGTCTCAAACGTCCGCGCCGCAATTCTAAAGCTCCCTATCGTCGAATTCAACGTGACGTTGCAACATAAAGCTGATTTCGAGGTACAAAAAAATTCATAAGTTTCTTGGCATGAATTTTGCGCCACAAGGTTTATGAATCTTCACGGAAAATTAACTGTTAATGTTTGATTAGTCATATCAGACAGGTATACCCCTTACCTTTAGATGCGTTGCCCCGAGGTTGGTCGGGTTTTGGGTCGAAGGGCCAGGGGGAGTTGACGTTTGATTTGCTGTCAAACTTTCGTCTGAGAAATAAGAGTATACAAAACAACCCTTGTATGAGAGGATTGACAATAGACTCGGAAACAAGAGTCAAACTAAGTTACACATACTCGAAAAGTGCAGTATTGATGAAGTTGGACGTTGCCGTTGAAAATTTAAACCATTCAAGAAAAGTAGTAGTACAGAAACTCAAAATAATCGAAACATTTCAAAGGAACGAATAAAATGATCAATAATTAATAATAATAATTAGACAAATTTGTATAGCGCAGCTACTATGTAAATATACTCTACTGCGCTGTGATGTAACAGAGCTCCTGTCACTGATTAGACACACGAAAAATAAATAACAAATTAATCAAAGGCTTCTGAAAAAAGATATGTCTTCAATAAAGATTTGAAGACAACAAGTGATGATGCCTTCCTCAGTTTTTCAGGTAATTTATTCCAAAGTTTTGGAGCAGCACAGCTGAAGGCACAATCCCCTAAAGTTACTTTCGTTTTTAAGTGAGATTGCTTTAGAAGCAACTTATCCTGTGTACTTCGTAAATTATGAGAATATGAGTGTGATTTCATTGATATCAATTCTGATAAATAACCAGGTGCTTGACCATGCAATACTTTGTGAACAAGTATCAAAATTTTAAATACAATTCTCTGTCTTTCTGGCAACCAGTGTAACTTCTTCAAAACAGGTGTAATATGTGAACATTTTGATGAACTGGACACAAGTCTCGCACATGCATTCTGCACACGCTGAAGCTTGGTTATCTGTGAATCTGGTAAACCAAACAATAGCCCATTACAATAATCAAGCCTATTGCTAATGAATGCGTGAACAAGAGTTTCAGCGTCTTCCTGGCTCAAATATCTACGAATGTGACGCAAGTTATGCAACATATAAAAAGCAGACTTGCATGTGGTTGATATATGCTTCTCCATGTTTAAACGAGAATCGAGCCATACACCCAGGTTTTTCACAGAGCACGATGGTTTAACTTCCAAATCTCCAACTGATATCTCAAGATGAATCTTCACACTTAACTCATACCGAGATGACGAATTCTTTATAAAATAATAGCCTACGTATATGAAATCTAATCGTCAGAGAATTGACAGCATAAAAGTAAGCAAGGTAGAGGAAGGAAATCTTACATTTGTTCGACAAAATATGGGAGGGAACAAGTTCTTGGTATCCACTGGAATCCGCCATAGCTTCCTTTGGTCTGACAGTGATTCGACATCCATGATCCAACTTGAATGAGAGAGAGAGAGATGCAATGTTTAGATGAGTCTCGGGAGTATTACATATTACGATTATGATCTATAGTGTGACACGGGCTTTATCCAAATATTTATCTTGCCGATGAAAAGATGAGTTATTGGCATGCATTAAATTGCGTGGATACACTCAGATGTATCTTAAACCTCTTTTGCATATACTGTATTTCCCATTCATAAATGTCGCCTCTAAGGATTCAGAGATACCCTAATTATTTGCATGACGTATTGACCACCTCACTTTTGTGTCGGCATTCACGTCAACTAAAAACCTCTCTTACCCTAATGTGCCAATGTGCCAATGATTATAAAGAGACTATAACAAAAACTATAACATACTTTGCAGGAATTACAGGTTTCATGTTATAATGTTTTGGCGCTTACCCCGTACGTCTTCACAGTATTCATTCTTCCCGAAACATGACCATCAGTTCCTTCGTCTTCATCTCGCAAGATCAGATATGTCCCGGCGTCTTTCAGCCAAACTTTGAGTGTGGAATAACAGGGGGAGGAGGAAGAGGGGTATTCAGCCGTGAACAGAGTTTTATTCGTTACATATTCGCGGGTTGTTGTTGTTGTTGTTTTTTTTTTGTTCTTCATGGTGTTCTTGTACTGATTTTTTGTTCACGAGGACAGTTCAAATTTTCCTAATGATTAGGACGATATTCATTATTGTCGGAAAACAAGCAAACAAGCAAGATGTCTTGCCTGCATATCGCAGTTTGTATACCATGTGTATGGTTTGTAAACTTGACATAGCTTCCAAGAAGGGAAACGTTGTAAAGATCTAAAGAACAAAAGCTGAACAAAAAAGTGGTCACCACAGCTAAAAGCTTTCTAGAGGACAGCCTAATATTGTGAATATAGTGCTTATCAGTAAATGTTCATATATAGAGCTTTTAGACTTTGTGACCTAGTCGGACTTCACCTATATTCCAACCTGACCAGCATGTTTCAGGTTATGTATAACAGTGGTGTACTGAGTTTGACGGCCATGACTCAAAGCTGTGGAAAGTTACAGATAGTACATCAAACAAAAACAAAAACAAACAAACAAACACGCAAGTACGGAGCTTGTGAGGAAAGTTCATTGACCTTTGACCTTCTCAGACCTCGATCACCCACACTCAAACCTGACCAGCATTTTTCAAGTTATATATCTGTGATACTAGTTTGGTGGTCATTGCTCAACGCTGTGGAAAGTTATTGAGTACATCAAATTGTTGACTACGACTACAACGAAAAAAGTGACGCCTACGCCACGCGTACGCTCCACGGGCGACATAAATACATTGGCATAAAATATCAAAAAAAGATCATAAGACGCAACCTGTTACTTTTCACATTAGTCCACACAGGATGATCGTTTGCTTTTAAAACTATTCTCAAATTTTCCTTGTCATTATTTTCACTTTCCTTACACCATGATGATTTCACCTATTTCCAGATAATGTGGTTGGGTAGTTTGTTTGGAGATTTTACACTGGATGTCTCTCTTTGGCACACTGCCTCAAGTTATGCATACAAAAAAAAAAGCGAAAACTTTTCTGTGCCCCCACACAGTTCATTCTAGCATGTGATCAAATTGAATGTATACTAGAGAAAACTAATGTCATGTGGCCATGGGGCAAGTATTGCATGAACCAGGGTGGTTCATGAATATTTGAAGACCTACCTACATCCAAAGACTCTCCATCGGTCGGAAGAAGACGATGTCCAGCTTTCCACATAGAATCTAGGATTTTCTGCTTTGTCTGTCCCACAGTATCGACATCCAACACTTTTACCTTAAGGAAGGCATTGTCGTCTTCATCAACAACAAAAAGCACCTGGAAGAAGAAACGCAACGCCAGAAAGCAGTTTTAATATGATTCCTTAATTACTGTATGACATTTTCGAAAATAAGCTTTAAAACATCCCAAACACAAAACAAAAAAGTGCATTAAATAAACAATGTCTTTCAAAAATGGAAGTGCTACTTATTTTCACCTCTTGCCTGCATACAATGTTTTTCGTTTACAGTGTCAACACCAGGGCCTGTTCTATGAAGAGTTACAATTGATTATAATTATAGTCGATTTCTATCATAAGTCTATGGCAGCCTGTGTGGTAGGGAAATTTACAATCGATGATATTTTTTGATAAAACGGGGCCCAGAAAAAAATAGAATCGGCCTTACTGTCACAAAATGATTAAAAGACAAACAATTCTCCCCGATCGATAGCCACCATTTACGAAAACTATTGCTCTATATTCTTGAAATAAATTGTGAAATCGTCGCAGTGTGCACACTATTTACTAACTTCTTTATGGGTTACAGTGTAAAATCCAGAATCAACGTTGCTTTGAAAAGATATGTTTGACTATGAGCGAAGCCGGGCCTGTAGCGTGTTATGTCAAAATCAACGTGGGTCTGGGAAATGCTGTACAATTACCCAGAAAGATAAGATATCCAGTAGTATTTATTTTATGGTCCTAAAAATGTTCTTTATTCTGATTGTAGAAGAATTAGGTATTACCGATCTATTGCATGACTCATACACACAAGAACTCGCACAAATAGACTGTTTCGCGTGGAACTAGCTTGCACTACAGCTAACTTATATACAGTACCTCTCACAACGGTTATGAAAACATTTTCGTTTTCCAGATTCGTAAGAGATTTTTTTTCCGTGGCACTTAACCGACTTCAAGCAATTATTATAAAGATGAAGTATATAATACACTATATTACAAAGACAGAATTGGTAATAATAATAATAAAAGTCAGTTCTTAGAAACGCATAATACCTTAAGATCATGAAGATAGTCTCTATGCGTGTACAAAATTTATGAAAACAAAATCGATCACATATTTCTCTATTGAAACATGTAGTCAACAATTGTCAAAAAGGTGAGTTTTTAACACAGATTTGAATTTATCAAAATCTGTAATGTATCTAATACTGAGAGGGAGACTATTCCACAATGAGGGTGCCATTTTTCCAAAAGCCCAATAACCATATATCTTAGATTTGACACTTATTTCAGAGAGGAGATTATTTGATTTTGAGCGCACAAGCACGACCAGGCTGATATGGCTTGATGAGTTCACTGAGATATTCAGGGGCATTTCCATGAAAACATTTGAATACAATGGTCAAAATCTTAAACCTGATACGAGCTCTTATTGGCAACCTGAAGGCTACGAAGAATGAGAGTTATAATATGATCAAATTTCCTTTTACGTGTCACAAGCCCTGCGGCTGAATTTTGTATCCGTTGGAGTCCTTTCATCTGGGAGTCTGGAACTCCAATGAGCAAACCATTATTATTATCCAAATGACTAAGAATAAACGCATGAAGCAGTTTTTCTGTAGTTGCTTTTATCGAGAACGTGTCTCAATTTTCCAATCCTGTGTAGACCTATGGCTGCAGATTTGCATACATGTGTGTTATTGATGTGAGTTTTCATACTAAGATCATCTTGGATAATGACACCAAGGTCACGTGCCTTAGAAATTGGCAGCACAGGAGTATCGCAAACATTGACGAACAAAGTTGTTGAGGACTTGTTACGAGATCTTACATACACAACTTCAGTTTTCTCAAGATTCAATTTCAAACCATTTTGCAGAGACCAATCTTGAATTTTACCTAAGCATGATTCAATCTGACCAACTGCTACATCAGAATTAGTGCTTTTTGGCAATTACATCCTCTAACTGTCTAAGGAAGCTGTGTACATTATGAGACACAGTGGTATTGGGTAACATTGTGCTCTCCAAACCTATGTCGCATATACTGAGGTGGTAGATGTCTCATGGGTAATTACCACTTCTTGAAAAGTAATGTCCTGGTCGAACAAGCGATTGTAATCCAGAGTGAAATATGCTTCTTCAGTGACAGCATCGATCGGTCCTTTTTCACACTGAGACTTCAAAGCTTGATACAATATGAACATCGGGGAGAGCATTTGCTGCAAAGTATGAGAACAAAAAAAGAAACATTTCATATTAGCACCGGTAACGATAAAAACAAACAAACATGAGTTTCTTTTTTGTTTGAAAAATAATCTCACTCTAATAATCTAACCTAAAGGTTAAAGATAATAAAACGTTTTGGTACCTCAAAAGTTTCCCTGAATTTCCTTGTCTTGGTTTGTGTTTCAGGTTAAAGTACGTTGTCTGTGAGAATTACTCGCCCCATCTTATCCGTTGATGAATTTGAAATTTGTGCGCATGTGATGTGTTCGCATGCACTGGCTGTAATATTCAGTGTATGTAGCTCTCCCAAGGTCCTGTCGACCGAGTCACATTCAGTCATCAATTCGAACAGAAAGGGACTATAGGCAGAACCAAACGTTGCCCGAAGCCTGTTTTCAATACTTCAACTTAATTGGTAAGTCTTCAAATTGAAGAATTTTGGGGATTTTAAGTTGACATTTACCCTGCGATACTAAATCTGTCATGATCCTGAATGCTACAATGCGAAGCCCGATTACGCTATGCGTATGGGACTGCTGGTCGCTATGCGTATGGGGCTGCTGGTCGCAGTTAATTGCATGATTACTAAGACATGAGAGCACTTTGGGGCGAGTAAGTCTCACAGTGTTAGTTATATGAAAGGTACTTTAACCTGAAACACAAACTAAGACAAGGAAATTCAAGGAAACTTTTGAGGTACCAAAACTTTTTATTATCTTTAATCACAGATAGATATGATTATATATGCATATATATATATCCGTTTTGCAATCACACTCTTCATATACTTATATTAGGTGGATTCTGTAGTAATGGATACCAATTTTCTTTGAACTCGGATGGAAAAAAAAAAAGCTTGTCATGTATTTTAGTGATTCCCTCTAGGATCAACGACCCAACTTGCAAAAACTCGAAAAAAACCTCTCACCTTCAATAATTCACCGAAGAAGTATTTTTGATGTATATCGTTTAGAGATATTGAAACAGTTGAGAAGACTACCTTTATCCTTACCTTGATGTACCCACACATGCACAAAGCAAACCAATTAGCCAACAATCTGTCTACTATGGATTCCGACCTGTTGCAAGCAACAACAACAAAAAAGTAAAGGTTAGTCCCAGTAAATATTGATGACACCATTCTACTATTAAAGAATATTGGAAAAAACGATAAAGACAATCAAATCAAGAATTCATTGTTACTGCAATCTTTAAGTGATATCAAATTATAATCAGTTATCCTAATTATGTGAACATTTCCTTTCCATTACATCGAGTTCTCTATAAAACAACAACAACATCATCAACCTCAAAACAACATAAGATAATCGCAGAGTATGATAATTCCGTTATGAAATCAACCTGTCCAAAGAGAGCCCTTCATACAGATAGTACATGATATATATACGGCAATGCAATCGACAGCAAACATTAAAAGGCATATCATCATCAAATGATGAATAGACTAAGTTTTAAAAATGAGGCCATCAGCGTAGTCAAGCTATGCTTTAATATGCTGAAGGTCTCCTGCTTCCTTATTGAATCAAATGTACTGCCTTTACTGTCTGTATTGTATGTAACTATAAAATGTTTTAGTACAAAATGGAGCAAGGAAAATGGGATTCCATCGGGATCAAATGTTTTACAAAGATTTTTTATGCATGTAGTATACTTGCACTTTTGAGTTGCTTCTTTGTCACTTGGTTATGTTTTGTTTAAATTTGTCACATTGATGTAATTTATTTGTGGTATGATTTGATTTATTTGTGATATAATTTGATTTGATTTGATTCGATTTGATTTGATTTGAGAAGCAAAATAAATACGAACGAACCAAAAAAAAATTCAAAAACGTCATTTGAACTTGAATCATTATAAGCATGAATCAGAACTGAAAAGCACATATTCATGGTATAGAAAAAAAATGATAAAAGGGAACACACAATACACACCCGAAAGTAACAACGAAAGAGAGTAAAGTTTATGATAACACGATTGCCCAATACACACAATCACATAGACATCCAAAGAGAAAATCAAATGCCACGGATATGTTTATTGATAATAATTATGTTTTAACTTCCCATGACAAAGGTGCCACAGAGCGATCAGAATTGCCTTTTGGAAAGTGTAACACCCAAGTTAATCAATCTTCAAAGTGTATCATTGAATCATATTGATTGAGAAGAAAGTGTGAATAAATTCATTTAGCTTACTGAAAGCGCAATCGACTGTATACATCTTTTTGAAAGCAGAGGAAGAATAGTTGTCTTAACATCAGTAATATATCAAAGGAATTGCGTACTATGACGTCACATTCTATTGTTCCCTTCTTATCCAGCGATGGCAGCACTGAAACTTTAAAAAATTCATAAATTTTCAACAGATTGCTCGATTTTTCGGTGATGTGTTCTACAATATTCCTGTATTGACTCAGTAACATTTCGTTATTCTGAATTTCAGGCTCTATCAAACTATGAAAATTAGATGAAGCACGCGCATCTACACGGCCACAAACACAGACATACAAATACTGAAATGCAATATTAATTGTAATAAAATCAATGATTAAAAAAAGTAGTATTTTCTCCTCCTCTTTTATGCCACCCTCCCCCCCCCCCCCATCTTCTACACCATCATCATCATCACTATGAGCAACTTATACTTTTTAGGTTTTATATAGATTATTCAATTTTTAGAATGACAGATATTATATCACTTTTTAATGAACGAACTTTCAGAATAACAAACCTGCGGAATAACAACTCTTATTCAATTCTCGGATGAACGAACTTCGAAATAACTATAACCTTATTTCATTTTCGGATTAACGACACTCTAGGTACCAGAAATTTGTGTTTTGAAATAACAAGCCTTCGGAAGAACGAACCTTCGAAACAACGAACATCAACCTATTCAGTCAGTGAACATATAATATTATGTATACCACTCTTACCTGCCAAACAACTCATCCATTCTTCCTGAAGAACTTGCTGTGACAGCAACCCTATCTCGAACCAGCCTAGAAATCAACCTTTTCATAAGAAAACGATACTCCATAAAATTGTTACATTGTCCGAAAAGTAGATGAGCAAATATCAAAATGATTTAACCTCAACTCGTATCTTCTCAGGGGCGAATGCCATATTGACTGACGATAAATCGTTTTTTGTGTTGTTGTTTTTTGTTTTTTTTTAAGAGGAGCATATATGTGACCGTGCACCTCAAAACGAACATAAAGTCGCACACACTGATTTTGCGTGAGGACCGAAAATAAGTGAAATGGGTCATCCTAGCCAAACTTGACTTTTTCATATTTTCTGAAAGAGCGGGTCTTCTTTTACATTATGCTAAAATTTGGTATCATAAAACGGGCAGGAAAGTGTGTTTTTTAGCAGTTTATCTTGAACATTTTTGGTAGAATAGTGTGATTAGGTGTGTCTTTAGAATCATTTTTTCATTTCTGAAAAACCTTGTCCACACTCTTCACTTTCAACTCTAATAACTTTTGATAGGATATTGCTACTGCTTTGAAAGTTGGCATTGATTATGGACAGAATGTGTTAATGAGGCATTTTTAATCTCACTTTAATCTGATAATCCCTTCATTGTTGTTACTCTGGTGGTTTACTTCCCGTTTTTTTGTCCCATTCATCGCACAGCCAGCACGGTTTGGTAAAGATTATTGCACTTGAATAGACACTGCACTTCAGAGCCTCTTTTCTCAGTTCACACTTTTCCTGAGTTTGTGCTTTCTTTCCAATATTTAGATAGGTTGGGAGAGTCCATTTGATTTGAGTTATGCATCATTTTAAAGCTTAAAGTCTGCTCTTTCAGAATATGGTCTTAACTAAAAATTCATGTCTGGCGACTTTTTGTTTGTTCTGAGGTGCAGAGTCACATATATATTGACATCACTCTTGAACAAGATTGTTATGAAAAGCCTGCGACTGCCATGATGACTGAATGTTGGCCTACATTCAAAATTATTTTAGCACATTATTTGACTTTTAAAGGGTGACACAGATACTGTATAACGCCTTTATTAGGACATGTAAAAGAGGAAATCATACCCAGCATCACCGGTTTATTTCAAAAGCTTCAAACAAAAAAAAAAAAAAATGCATAGTCAATAATATTGGCGTAACTGCGCCATGATACCAAACACTAACATTCGCTTTAAACAGTGTTAAAATCTAGAACTGCTGCCGCTTCAATTTACATTGTATAGTTTTAGAAGGCATGGCACGTAATTAGGTTGTTATACAATGTAAAATATTTAAAACAAGTGTTTGTTAAAGGTCCAGTTTACCTTTGAGAGCAGTGATTTTAAAAATGTTCAAGGTATCACATTTCATAATCATATGTGTATGTCTGCTGTATCACACAACATCCTATCATATAGATTTTCGCAATAAAGCCTAAAATATAAGGAGAAATCAGTATTTTTCTCAATAAACCATAACTGCAGACGGTTTAATCTGGAAGCATTCGTAGTATAACTATTGTTTACATTTTGTGTATATAACAATACTTAACATCGATTATACGGGTTCACATTTTTACAGTGCTTGTTTCTATTCCTAACTCACATTTTAGTTTTTGTTTCATCTGCAAATGGTAATATGCCTTTAACCTTTACTCAAAGACTTTATTGGACATCCATGACACACTCATGGTAACTTACATCTCCTAGATGTGTTTGAGAGTGTATTTTTTTATTTCTATTCTGCTGGCACGTAATTTCACTCACTTTGAGAAATAGACGCTCTTGCCCTCACTCACGTAGATAAGAGACAGAAGTGATGCAATCAGTTGCCTGACAAGGAAATAAACATAAAAGTGCACCTTTGTCTTGTATCTAAACCAAATGAATATGAATTTATTTTAGGTTTTGATTACACGTCTTCTGCAACGTTCCGTTGTTTCCGCGCAAATTTGAAATTCATCTTCACTATTTCACAAAAATTTGTTATCGGATATTTCTGTCGAACGAAGTCGGTTAACAAACTGAGGTAAACGGTTGCATACAAACAACACCAACAGATATCGTCCACGGAATTGTTCTTATTTGTGGATTGAGATCAATTCATTTCCATTCGAATCATTTTTTTCATCTTTCATTGGAATAAGACATTAAGGAGAAATCACACCCGTGACCCGTCGATAAACACATTTTTTTTTAATTGGAAAATTGCTCTCTCCGAAACTATTGGTTCCCTAATTCATATTTGCGTTTGTCCTACCTTGTTCTTTGTTCGTATTGCCTTTGCATTTCAAGAGTTTGGATGAAAGCCACGGCAGATTCCTCATCCTTCAGCGACCGATAAAAAGACACTATTGCTTGTTCCATGAAATCTTCCATATACTGTTATAAAACAATGATAGTAAAGGAGATGATATGGATGTTACACATTTTTTTCTCAGTGCTGCTGACCTGCAAACCAACTAGAGTTTTTGAAGGAATGGGTACATGATCCGTAGTTAACTTGTATTATACGCTTTATGTAAATATTAACAAAGATATAATTGTGGTTTTTTTTCATCTGCTACTCATTTTCATTATATGTACTTTGCTAAATCACATTCTGCAATTATTACAAATATCAAGTGCATATGCATTGTATATAATTTCTTTGTTTATTTGATGGAAGTGAAAATAAATTTGAATCTTGAATCTTGAATGATCTAGCGTGGATCAAGTTTATCATTTTACGTCTACCAGATCAGAAATACATCAAGAATGCATTTTTTAAACAGTTTAATAGCTTTTCGGTGCATGTATTGGCTGCTATAAAGGCACACAATAATAATTTGCATTTCGGAAAGACGTGTAAATTAGCCTGTGACGTCAATAAGAAGATGTTGATCGGGCATTGATATCATGAATTCGGGACAGCGTAATTTACCATGGAGCTTCAATATTAATGCGCACAGATATGAACGCTGTATAAGGCCTTCCATGGATATAATTTGTAGTAAATCAATGTTTCCAGTCGAAGAAAAAGGTACTTTTATGGTCAGTTTGGTCTTATGATATATGTTAGAATCAATTAAGTGACAAAATTCCTCTCGAGTTTCCCCTACCTCTGGATCGGATGTCTCTGGACGAACTCCAAGTCCACCAAAGAGCATGACTGTCACGTACTGGTTGTGATCTCTGAATGGGATGCCATACTTCTTGACTCTCTCGTCCACATCTGTCAGCTCGAGTTTAGTATCAGGCACTAAAACACAAACAAACAAACAAACACCACAGAAAGAAATAGTATTCATGATACATGGTGTATTTTATGAACGCATGTTGAAATGAGGAGTCATAATCTTTTTCTTTGGATGGAGACAATTTATTCACTCCAATAAATACGAAAATGTAGAAACTATAAATAGTAATTGAGTACTATTTTGTTCAACATACCTTCTCTTAGTCTTGATTTCAGTCGTTGTCGTCCTAGCTCTAATTCTTCTCTTACTTGATTTGCTTCTCGCCTCTTCTTAGTAAGCTTCAGTCCGACAACCACAAACACAAATAGCATGACAAGAATGGCGACGACCATTATTGATATGACTATCGGCAGGATATTCAGATCTGAATTTGTCTCGACAAAACCTGGTAGGAACTCCAAATTTCCATGAACGACCTGAAAAAAAAACCCCACCAACATGTAACATCTTAATATGTTTATTCAAATGCTGTAAATTACTTTGCTATTTTAAAAGGAGGGGCTGAAGTATATCTACGGAAGTGCCAGGTATCTGAGCAGTATTGATTACCTGATCAACTCTACAACAACATGATAGACGTGACTTAATGTGGAGCCTTGTCCAAGGATTCCAGTATAGTCACCAGCCACGGGAAGTTGGAAAGGCACCAAGCAAATCAAGCTGATATAGGTTATCAGGATAAATCAATAATCAGATAATAATGATAATGTCCTCTTTATTGCGGCATGGTCACGTTTATGTTTTCTTCCCATAAGCTCAACAAGACGACAAATAACTATGACATCTACATGCGCCAGGAACCTAGGCCTACAAATCTTTATTAAACGACCGACTCTGTTACCCCATGAATGATGGGTGCGGGTAACTCGAAGCAGTGGCGGATCCAGATGGGGGTGCACATCAGGGCGCGCGCCCCTCTTTATTTTTTGTTAAAAACAAAAGAAATAAAAAGAAAAAATGAGATGAAACCCGGAAGTAGCACCAAAAATATTCTTCGCCCCCCCCCCCCCCCTTACGAAATTCCTGGATCCGCCCCTGCGCAGGGTAAGAGCAGTGGATGAACGAAGAAATCTAGTTGATTTGTACTTATGGCATAGTTCCTGAAGGTAGCTCGGTGCTGTGCCGTGCAAAGAACGGAAAAACAGTAAAACCAGGGTCAAGATCTATGACTTCTGCATGCGGCAGGAACAATTTACCAAATTACCATTCATACAAATCTTTATGAAAAACGACCGACTCACGTGGACTGCTGGAAGGTTTCTTGTCGGACCTTCCCCTAGAGAACCATTTCTAAATCCTGGTGTTCGTGCACCGTCTGGCATCTCACAAATCAGGTTTTCGCTTTGAAAGATCAAGATTTCACATTCACCATCCCTGCCGACGAAAACCTGCACATCGTTTTTATTGCTGGCCAGGTCAAGATTACTGCCCTGAATTATACCATGTGGATGAAGGAAAACAAATAAGCAGAAGCAAAGCCAACAGAAAGTTAAACTGAAAAGACAACACCAACCTGGGTTATTACAATAAACTTTGGAATGAGTGCTGAACTGTTCATGACTCTATGTGCAAAGCGTGATTACCACAATGGTCATGTTCTATGATACCACCAACGTACCCATCACTTCTTTGTAGAATTGAATTACAATGCAATGTATGCAAAATGCCATACATTTGATTTTACATATCACATTAGACAATACATTTGTTTCGAGAAAATCCTGATACAGGCTAAATCCCTGCTAGAGAATGTTGCTCATCCTACGTCTAATACCGACGGCAGGCGACTGCCTTGTACTTGTACTGTGTGTGGGACATACAATTTGAAAACTCTTTGTACCTTCAGTATTCAAACTCACATGTAATGCAACATATTTTTCGTAATCACAAAAATATAATCCTGCTCATGTTAAAGGGATGGTATAGTATTGGTGGAGATGAAGATTGAGCTTTCAACTTTTTGCAAGATACTACGAAAGCACTTATGAAATGTTACTGAGCATATACCATTCTAAGAGGAATTGAAAGTTTATTTCCTGAAAATTGGTTTTGAAATATCTGAGATATTGAAAAACAAAGTAAAGCAAAGCAATCCTAATTAATGGTGGGATCCAACTTTTATTAGCTTTGTTTTGTTTTGGATATCATAGCCATTTCAAAACCAATTTCCATCAAATAAACGTTGGATTTCTCTTGGAATCACTGCCCTTTTATATTCAATAAGAGGTTTTTCATTATCTTACCCAAAAAAAAGTTAGAAACCTGAAGCCAGGTAAAAAAACAAACAAACAAACAAACAACTATTTCATTCCTTTAATGATATTAAAAATGATATTAAAAACACATGGAAAACATTAAAGAATGCTATGAATACATCTAACAATTCATCTAATATTTCTGAAATTCGGTGGGGCAATGCCTCCAGCAACACTCCCGCTGGCATGGCGGAAATTTTCAATGACTTTTTCTCTTCAATTTGGAAAAATTTTTCTCAAAATATTCCTCTTTCTAGTAAATCTTTTAATGATTTTTTAGATACACCTAACTCCAAAACTATATTTTTTGACCCAACATATAAAGAAGAAATAATAAAGATTGTTGCTAATTTGAAAGAAGGAAAAAGTCCTGGCCATGACGGAATTGACAACTATTTGATAAAAAACATAATTCCTCAAATAGTGGATCCCTTAGTACACATTACCAATTCATCGCTTACAACTGGCCATGTGCCAAATAGCATGAAAATTGCGAAAGTAATTCCTATTTACAAGAAAGGGGAGAAGGATGATGTCAATAACTATAGACCCATATCTCTATTATCTTCTATTTCTAAGATTCTTGAAAGAATAGTTTATATCAGGAGAGTACGTTTTCTTAAATCCTGCGACATATTCTCAAACTTTCAATTTGGATTCAGGGAAAATCACAGCACAACACACGCACTACTTGCCCTCATCGACAAAGTCACACACGCACTCGACACACTTTCACACACAATAGGTATCTTTTTGGACTTCTCCTAGGCCTTTGACACGATTAACCACGGAGTACTTCTCGCCAAACTGTCTCATTATGGAATACGTGGAAAGGCCTTGGAGTGGTTCACGAGTTACCTATCAGAAAGATCCCAATTTGTACATGTCAACGGCTTTGACTCTCAAAGTAAAACAATTGCATCTGGTGTTCCACAAGGGAGTTTATTAGGCCCATTGTTATTCATTATTTATATTAATGATTTTCATAGATCCTCGGAGAAACTATCATTCATATTATTCGCGGATGACTCTAACCTTTTTTTTCTCACCCTGACCCAAACATTTTAATAAGAACAGTCAATGAAGAACTGAAAAAGGTTATACAATGGATATACGCAAATAAATTGTCATTAGATATTCAAAAAACAAAAGTTACGCTTTTTAGTAATTCTTTAAATAGCCTCCCAGGCAATATAACATTTGATACTACTCCCTTAGAAGAAGTTTCTTCCTTTAAATTTCTTGGTGTTTGCGTCGATAACAAGCTTTCATGGAGGAATCATATTGATAACATATGTAAAATTATATCGCGTAACATTGGCGTAATGAATAGATTAAAATATTATCTTCCTTCATCTGCATTATTAACTCTTTATTCTAGTTTGATACTACCTTATTTAAACTACGGGATTCTTGCTTGGGGTAATACATGTCAGATGTCACTTGATAAACTTCTTTTACTGCAAAAGAAAGCGCTTAGAATTGTTTTTAATTTACATACCCGAGAACATACAGATGCTTTGTTTTCTGACCATAAAATATTAAAAGTAAATGATTTGTATGTGTTTCAACTTGGCCAGTTTATGTTTATACAACAGTAACTTTTTACCTAAAATATTCCATGATTCATTTCATCGAAATAGTCATGTTCATAACTATCCCACGCGACGATCCGACGAATTTCATCTTCCATTAATGAGAACCGCACATGCCCAAAATACATTTCTTTATACCGGACCCAGACTTTGGAATAATTTAGATAATAGTTTAAAAGATTCCCCCAAATTTGTTACATTTAAATACAAACTCAGAAAATATTTACTTTCTACTTATAATTTTAGAAAATTTAAATTGTTTTGATTCATGCTTGAGCCTTCACTTGTCCTGATGTCGCAGCACTTGGCGTGTTCTGTGTGCAGACTTCTCTTCTTTCTTCTCTCCTCTTCCTTTCCTGTCTCTTGTTCTTCGTAGACTTGTATTGTTACCGTCTTCTCTCCTCTCGGTACTGTCTCGCGTCTTACAGTGTATACGTGTGGGTAATCGAATGTGTGTACGAACGTGTTGTCCTTGTCATATTTTCCCGGTACACGTGGTTCAGTGAGCAGTGTCCGGGCACTAGCACTGGTATTCTATATTTTTTCCCAACCGGTGTATCTCAAAATAATTACATGTATATTGTTATAGAATAGTATATAATTTACTCATTATTTGTCTAGCGATCCACGTCCGACAAAATATGCTTTTTAGTGGATCACTATTTTCCATAATCGAATTTATTTTCCGCTCGCCCACGAAGTATTTATACAGTGTTTTCCTAAATATTGTACATGTTATATGTTGTTCTATAATATGTCTCGTATATATATTACATGAATCTTATGCGAACGTTTGAACAATATTTCATCACATGTATACTTTGTACTATGTTTTTTGATTTTCGATGATTGGAAATAAACTATGATTGAATTGAATTGAATTGATTGAATTGAATGTACAAGATTGTTCCTTTCACACTTGTTACGTTTTTATCCCCCATCCCATTGCATTCGCCTCTTCTTTACTCTCTACAACAATAACTATCTTCCCCGCTTTCTCACTCTATACTCTCTCTCTTTCTCTCTCTCTCTCTCTCTTTCATTTGTGATATTCTGGCTCTGTTTATTAGCGCACTGAAGAAAAATGTTATGAAATATATTTTATATCAAGAGAGTGATAACTGTGATTCGAAGTGACACACTCTGATTTTGATATGCCAGTAAACGTTGACGAAGTGTGATTACTACACAATGGCATTACGAATGCAATATAACAATAAAGGTGCAGTGCTCTGCTCACTACAATCTCCAATCTTGAAATT
Source organism: Diadema antillarum (assembly GCF_040938485.1). Classification (NCBI taxonomy): domain Eukaryota; kingdom Metazoa; phylum Echinodermata; class Echinoidea; order Diadematoida; family Diadematidae; genus Diadema; species Diadema antillarum. Next base: position 3,418,504 of record NW_027271462.1, read on the forward strand.
CTGATCAAATGAGGATAAATTTCTTTATGCCTCGATGTTTGACATGCTTTCTCTATCTTTTATCTCTTTTTTATTTCTTTTATCACTAATAATTTTGTCTAGCCTTGCCTCAAACGTTCAATAAGTACACAAGGACATTGAAGTGCTTTCTTAGTGTATACTTTTGTTGTTACTCTTAAACATTTAAATGTTATTTTGAAGAACTACATTGTCTAGTTTGATAGATATAGATGATTGATTGATAATTTTTTTTTCAATAGGATTATAGTGTATCACAAAATTTCGTATAAATTTGTCGGCACCCTGGAACCACAATTTAATCCCCCGATGCCAACCTCATGGAAGCATTTTCAGAGATAAATTTGAATGGGATAGGACAAAATACAACTTCCTTCTCAAGCTTCACGTGGTCTGCACACAAATGATAAGTCTTACCTTAAGTTCTAGCAAGTTATTTTCAGGCAGATAGAAAATTGAATCTGGTCCATCAAACTTGTAGTAGATTGGATCTGGGAAGTATGTGATATCTCCTGCGACGATGACAAAACCATCAAAGTCAAATTGTAAGGAAGCCATAAGACTTTCTTCAGACTGTCTTCTCCTCCGTGATGCCTTGTCCCCAGGATATGGCGGGGAGAGACAGGTAAGGACAGTTGTACTGCTATTACCATTACAAATCTGAAAAGAAAGGCAAACAGAAGTACAATAAATCATATTCAGAGTTTTACATTTTGAATTACATTGTAGTTTATAATTTTTCTTAGGAGACAGTAGTATAAATATTTGCCAATGCAAGTTGTTGTCATTACGTATAAACCAAACAGTAGAAATTTTTCGGGAAAAAAAAATCTTTCTTGTGGTTGTGGCACTGACATAAAGGAGATATTACATCACTATTGGATTATGCAAGTATAGAAATAATACCAAAACCGAATTACAATTCTAACGACGTTGCTAACTATCTAATCTACGCATCCTTTCTAAAAGCTTGACATGTTTTCATTTCAGTATCTTCAATTAATGCAATGCAGAGCAAGGACTGCTCGCCTTGTATTCAATCACGCCAATATGGCCTGTCCCATCAAGCTCTTTTAATGAAATCAAATCGTATTTCCTGAACAAACAAATACTAGCGAATATACGGGTAATGTCACTAGGTAGTTAATACTTCGAATTCATGGAAGATATCATTTGAAGGCAATTGGGAGAGCTTCCAGAAGACAGATGTAAGAATTCTTGTTGTGCAAAATAGATAACTACATGCTCGTTGGAATTGCCGATGAGGGGCTACAACTTAATCAACTGACTAATTTACACGAAACATTTAGTGCAAACAAAACAGAACTAAAAAAAAAAATATGTACAAACCGCTGACGTCTCTGCTCCAGTAGTTTGTGATACTGCCTTGATGACTGGCATCTGAATCAAGTCAAATCTTTCTCCAATGACCGTTATATATAGTCCTCCCCTAAATTGATATAATCAGGTAGATGATCACACTATGCTGCGGTAATAAATGTAAAAATTTCGAAAATTCTTAGTATTCAATTATTTAAGATCCATCTCGATCCCGGAGCATGAAGAACATTCCCAAAATAAAGCATCAGGATAACTTGTGTTAGAACCATAGCTATAAGAATCTTTTACAAGCTTAATCATATCGTAGTGGCTTTTGTATTTAGTGTATAGCGAGTTGCAACGATCGTATGACCACGTGCTTGCTCGTTTTGTGTCATGCTTACACAGAACTTTAAACTGGTGTAGTATTATGATTCTAATACTCCCTGTTTATGGCCTATATTATGTTATAGTATATAATAGTTTCTGTAGTTGAACGTGTATGGTATTCCGCTAGTTAATAAAACTCAAGGAATCCCATCCAAGTACTTCTCTAATTGGAAATGAAATCTATACCATGCTGATCCATTAACTTACGACATAATTGACTGTGTCCCGTCCAAGCCAGTGATAACTGGGTTGGGCATGAAGGTAAACACATCAACTGTTGTCAGCTGTGTTCCATCAAAGGTCATAGTCAAAACGTAACTGTCCTCTGAAGATTCTGTGGTTGTACAAGATGTTTCATTCAGACTACGAGCACTGTGGGAAAACAGAGCAGTTGATTTTCTTTGTTACTGCCCACTACGTTGCATCATAATGGATCGTAATCATTGTATCTACAGATGAAGTAACAAAAAACAAAGAAACAGTCTGGGATTTGAACCCTTTACTTTACTGCTTACAGGGCTAAGACTGCCAGCTGTGCTGAAGCCATTTCAAGACAGTGGCACAATGGATTTGGAATGAATACCAAATGCCCTCAGATCTCTGTGATAATGTGTATTAGTCTTCAGTTGCTTCATGTATGAGGAGTGTTTTTTTTTTTCATAGAGTGTGCAATCTTTGGGATTTTTTGTATTGTTTTGCTTTTACTCTTGGTAGTATCAAGATGAAGTTGGAGCAGTTACCCATGTCTTACATCTATAATTGCTTACACTTATTGAAAAAAAAGTCATCTTCTTCAATGATATACGAAGATCATCACCCAGGGTATTATGGCCCAAAATGCATTTCATGGTTTCACTGTAAAAAGGGAGTCTGTACGGTTATTTAAAAATGCCATCTTTTCGCTTAAAGTAAAAAAAATGCACTTAATCCTAAAAATATCACCAAGAGCATATGTGTCCACTCAAGCATTTCTCATTTTAAAGACAGTTTTGCAATATTTCTCAATATTAACAGACAAAATAACGGAAACTTTGCCACCAGCTTTTCCTTTTAAAGTGCTTAGACATAATATGAACGAGTTGATAAATACCGGTTTCCGTTAATGATAACGAAAAAAAGAAATCTATATCTAAGCCTCCTTCTTCGGCCATTAATGTTACATATTTGAAAATTAGAAAATTTACCAATATCTTAAAGTACACAAGAGCTTGGTTAAAACTGACAGGAAGCTCAGGACACTGTGCCATGGAAGTTGTCTGCCCTGACAAGTTGCCAATTCTTGATAATCACCATGGTTACAGTCAGGCACCAGAGCTTCTCAGCCAATCAAAACCAAGGACTTTACCGAAGTTGTCAGAGACTGACAACTTGTCAGGGCTGACAACTTCCATGAAACGGTGCCCTGATGTCAGAGGAGCCAGCACTGCCAAGTCTTGATAATAGAAATCAATTTCAATATTAATGAAAGAAAAATTCAACCTCCTGTTCTAGTCAGGTCATTCATGCAACTCTTGAGTAAGAATGTTCACCAAGATCTTCATAGTTGAATCTGAAAGGGAGATTAAAGGTCAAGGGAATAGTACTGCTAAAATGACACACATTCCCCGTCTTCTTGCCAAATGATCGTTAAAACACGAGTAGTTGTCCTCATGGATATTCAGTGTGAACATGCCCACATGCAACTTTCTAATGTCAACTCACATATCGATACATTCTGCATCTCCGAATCGGGCTATTACATTCCTTCCGGAAGTGAGGAAATCTCCAGAAATCGTGACTCTGGTTCCACCTGCTGCTGGTCCCTCTGTCGGAGTGAATCCACTTATCATTGGATCCTCGGTAGAACACACATGAACAATGTCTTGTATGGGTGATCAAAGGTACTCAATGAATGTATTACTGTGGCTTTATCAGACTCGATCTGTTAATCAAGACACTGGAAGTCCGCATCAGCACAAAGGCGCTGGTCATGTGTTGCGTAGGAATGCTCCTCTGAATAGTAACCCCTCAGGGTTAGTCGTTGTAAAATATACAATGCATAACACAATATAAAGGTGCTGTCAAATGTTTATATAGTTGCTAGTACGAGCTGTACAAGCTCCCCTCGATCTATGATGAATCATGTCCCAGAAATATAATATTTTTGATATGGTGACAGTTATACATTCTCAGTTCATACTGTAGAATAAAAGTAGAGGACAGCTGTAAGCATGAAATTCCCTAACAATTTTATTTTAAAACAATACAACATGAAGTTAAATAGAGTTCTATATATTTCATATCAAAAGATGTCGTTTAGACATTAATTCTTTGTGATTAAGAATGTTATCTTGAAATTCCTTTTAAGTGTGGTGTCCATGACAAACGTTTCAAATTCTCCTTTGGATTTGTCCGGAGAATTAACTGCAGTTTTATCATATTGTGATTACAAGTAGGAGAAAACTACAAAACACACTTACTCTGTACAAAAACTCGTCTTCACTGCTTGCCTCTCTCACTTGACTATCCAGAGTGACTATGAGGTCAATTTGTCCCTCCACTATTTGACCTGCTCTTCCTGTCAAACAACTGACACTAAAAAGCGATCAATATGTGGAATGAATTGTACGCAGTAAGCTCAAATATGCTGGGAGAAATGACTCGTTGAACTCAACCAGGTGCTTTGCTTTTATAATAAGATAAATAAAAACACACACCCACACACCATCACACACAAAGATGCGTTTTAACAGGTCATATTCTTCCCACCTCTCTGAACAGGGCACATTTGTTTGTGAAAGAAGATAACTTTTGTACCAAATACAGTGCCCAGGAAAGTTGAAAATTCCACAGGAATCATGACATTCTATACGAGTTTAAAAAGTCACCTTCTCAGCGTCACATTCAAAGTAAAAGAACGAAACACCCGAGTGAGTTTAAAGATATTGCTTTCTTGTCTTCTTACCCTAAATGATGCCAAGGGTGAGTTTTATCGTGTCTTTCTCCTTTTCTTGACGTGACCATAGTGTCAGGGATAGTTGTACTTGAAATAGGTGTTGCGTCAAGTTTAAACATGTCCTATCTCATATGCTTAACGACATTGAAATAACGATCTAAACTGTAAGATCTGCAAACTCCGAAATGAGAGCGCACTTTCTCTCCAGATGTTTGTTTGTTTGTTTTTGCCCTTTTACAGTTGTGGATACAAACATAGGACAGAAATTTGTGAAAAGTGTCCTTTTTTTTCTCAACATAAGCCCCCAAGCGGCCATTTTTAACTATTGAAACGAAAAAAAAAAAGATTGTCCTGTTTTACACAAGAATAATACGACAGGTAGAAAATTGTGCCTTAAATTATTCTCATGAAGGGAGCAGATGCAGCTTTGTTATGAGTATAGAACAAGACACCTCATCGCTGTTGTTTTTAATGTCACCATTTGTAGCGAATCTACCCATGTACTCAAAGCCCATCATCATCATGTCTGGTTTTAATACTCTTGCCTCAACACTGTGACAATTTTTTCTCAACTATTTGACACTTTTCGAAGAAACCTTATGAAAACTGCCAATACTTTAGAAACTTTTACAAAACGTGTTTCTCTCTCTATCTCTTTCTTTCTTTCTTTCTCTCTCTCTCTTTCTCTCGCTGCATTCATTATGATTTGAATATAAAATAATTTTGAATTGAACTATCAAGGCTTTCTTCAATTTGCTGTCACAAACACATAATCAAATTCTATCATAATACAATCCTACTAATACTCAGAAAATTACACGGTTGGTGTAACTCTTGTACTATCCATGATGCAAAATAATGGACAAGGCCATAGTGTCACTAACCAGTGAGGGTACTTGAAAGGTTTAGTTGGTTTGTTTGTTGTTGTTGTTGTTGTTGTTGTTGCATTTTCAGGTGACTGGAAACAAGCTGGTTCTACATTGATTTTGTAAAATTACTGCCCTAACTATACTATGGTTGGCTTGATGAACCACCACACAAACCTTTGTCCAGGCTCATAGAACTCTTCCATGTCGTTTAGATCGCATTCAATCCCTGCCACTCTGATACTGGAGATATCCTCAAAATTTACTCCAAGGTCAGTTCCAAAAACTTCTAATCTCGTTCCTCCATCTACTGGTGCAATTGCAGGGTAGAACTATCAAAGAATTTCAGAGAGGACAAGCAGCAGTTATTATCATGCTGTATAGCTTACATTTGTATAGAGACCCTAACAGTGACAATGGAAACATGAATTTTCTATCAACATTTGCAAGAGGTTTCCCTAACACCTCATGTAATGTATCATGTTATTCTAAATACTTTTCCATTCCTAGAATCTATCTATCTATCTATCTATCTATCTATCTGTCTACCTATGATATATACAAGAATTTCTGAATCAATTTCCTTTCAATAACGCATGTAAAGATCATGACCTTTAATGAATATTATGATGAACATTGTCTGTTGAATATGAGTATAATTTGCAGTTAAAATTCTTGCATTATTAAAAACACCAACACTAATGTTGAGTCCTCAAAACATAAAATTTGCTTTCAAAATACAACTAAGTATTATGAATAATGTATAGGCAATCATGTAATTCGGTAGTACAATACAAATTGTGATGTATTTAAACGTGAGCTAATATCTGTACACAGAAATATATATATGAAAAGCCATTCTCTATCTTTACTTTGGGGGCTATTGTTGATACGCCTACATCCAAAGCAGCATTCTTATATCACACCTCATTTCTATTATGATATCACTCTCATGAATATTCCGACAATATCTTACGCACAGGTCAATGGAGTCTGAACGAGAAATTATCTTACACCAGTGATTTCAGGGGGATTACATTGCAGATACTGGTCCTGATTGAGGGGAGTATTCCCATGGCAGACTTCACTCTCTTGAACGTTGCAGTCACCACCACACCAGAGACATTTTAGTCTTGGAGGCGTTGACACGGGTGATAGACAGCGACTGCAGCTATCGCTATTCAGTGAACACTTGTAAAGTGTCACTGTGATAAAAATAATGAAGGCAATAAGTAAATCAACATGATATGATTCTCTACATGAAGACTGAATCATTGTTCGTTACAATATTAGTACCAAGGGTCCTCCTGCTTTCAGTAATTTTGCATCAAATTCATTCTGTACAATTCTCACCCTTTAGATGTATAATAGTATAGATAGTAAGTGTCAAACAATAATAACCAAGATCTAATCCGTATAATGTATCCAATCGAGAAACGCTCTCTACGACCAGGCTACCATGTTAAAAGACTTGAAAGGCGGTTCCGTGCAGAGCAAACAACAGTTTGAAAGATAAAATACAACACCAACATCATCAAAGTAGAAATTACAAACTCGAAAATCTTCAAAGGTCAGTTGCTAACAGTTCAAAGAAGTTTGATTCAGTAAATGACAATCAACACCAGAGCCACTGCATTCTTCTTACACTGCATCAGTATCACACCAGCTATCACTGCATTAATGTTAATGCGTGTTATCAGTGCCCTTGACAATAGTTTGAATGGAATGAGGAAAATGATTCCAATATTGACATTGACGTTTTATGGATATAGTGCGTATATCAACTACCTTTATGGCGATTGAGAGACTCACAATCGCACCCTCCTCCTTAAATGCACAGAATTGTATTACAAAGGTTGAACTTCATTCATTTATGGCACACATACAAACCTTCAGACCCCGTCAAGTCGTCAATAATGTTTTGGGAATTCCAGCGGACAGATACACTCACATTGGTTTGGAGGACGTCACTGCTGAACATGTACTGTGGGTGCCAGATCATACAGTAGTAATTGAGCATAATATTATCATGGGAAACAAATGAAACAAACATTTTTCAAAAATACTAATTCAATGGGCGTTCCACTACCATGCGGACATAGCAATTACAGTGCAGAATTTTTATCCATGATGTGCATATAAGATTCAATCAATATCTTATTAATCATTGTGTGTAGCAGTTACAACTACATGAATTATGATACTACCAACACACAGCAAAGAATCATACCTATAATGTTTTATGCATTAGTAAATGGATTTTTATCTACATCAGCAGTAAAGAAGGGATTATAAGGACCCTACATGACTTCTTCACCTCGCTCTTTTTGATTTGATATTTTGATTTGATTAGTTTTATTTCTGCATTCAATCAAATACAATTTGAATACAAATTTCAAAAAGTACAAAGACAAAGAATAGCAAGTGCAGTGAAATAAATCGATAACAGTACACAAATAGATACACATAGGTGATTGCATTGAGCAATGTACATACACAGAAACAGAAAACAAAATATACAGTATATTTCAATAAATAATAGAGATCATTTAATGCAGGAGACCTCGCTCTTTTTATTCGTGATCATTATATTGTAGAGAATGTATACGATAGTGTGCTGCTAACATTTACAACATATGCAGCTTTGTTTCATATACTGACAGCATTGATTTGAGGTAATGGCGTAAGGTGGGGTTTGTACAAATAGCATAAGCGGTTATTCGTTATTCCTAAGGTTCGTTAGTGTCGAAAACAAAATAAGGTTCGTTTTAACACTAGTTCTATAACTCCCATAATCAAGTAAGATCATTAAATCAAATCATTTGTATGATATAATACTAAGGCAAAGAGTCATTGTTAAAGGAAATTCTGGACCAGTGAACAGTTTGTTAAAAAAACAGATTTTTTTTTTTTTTTTAGCACAGCAGTTAATGTTTGGATTAGTATCAGATGAAGAGTAAGGAAGTTATGGAATTTAGATATTCGTTAATTTTGCAAGACAGTTCTCGAACAATTCATATGAATTTGTTAATGGTGAACTGATGATGTTCAGTCAGTTTTCCATTGATTGTGAAAATATGACTAAAATTCAGTTCTTCTGCCACAACCTTTCCAACAGCCATAACAATTTTTCTGTGAAACATATTCAAAATAATGATCAAACAAAATATTAGAAACTGAGACTGGGACATATTATTGTTTATTTTAAACAGGCTAGAAAAAATTACAAAATTTCATACTTTTATGTACAAAGTATACTGTAAGATGGTAGGTAATGATATCAAGTCGCCATTGACATATTCACATTGACTGTTTTGTGAAAATCAACGATATTTAACAATTTCATAACTTCTATAATTTTCGTCCGATCTTGATAAAATGTTCACCGTTATGCTATACTCTCCCCTTTCAGACTTACTTTTTAATGGTCTAGATATCTCCTTTAAAAAGTACTCACTTGTCGATCAGGACAGTTGACAAAAGTCTCATTGAAGTCTGTGACCTCTACAGTCTGTTCACTCCCGTCTACATGCATGACACATTCATACATGGTGACCTGTCGAACAGAGCAGTAAAGCGGAATCTTAAAATCTCAAGGTTTATCTCTCCTTAATTGTAGTTCAATGTTGTTTTGATTCCCTGGTATCACAAGTTGGATTTGAAGTTATATAGTGTAATACAATGTAATGTGATGCAATATTATCAAGGTAAATGTAATGTGACCTTCATTGTACGGAATACACACACAAGCAAACAAACAAACACACATGATTCAGATGTTATACCTTGAATCATGCAGATTGTTTTTCCTACCTTGGTAGGATCAGTTGGAAGATTGGATGCCATTATGCTGTAACCGGCTGCAATATTGACTGGTATCAGGGTTTCTTCTGGCACACCGAGGATCTGAGGGCAATATTCCTGCCCTCTTCTGCCTGTCTGACTTGGCATCTGTTTGTTGAAATGATACCAGTGTCAGTCTAACAATTGGATTCAGTATAAGTTATGCAGTTTATGGAACCAATCAACACACTTTACTGTGAGCTAACGTTATCATATTATGACACATTAATCATCACATTCGTCGATTGTTCGTTCTCTTTCATACTTCAGGGTAACAGATGAACATCTTCTTTTACACGTCTTCGAACCTTAGCACGTCTAAACAGGGGTGAATCCAGGAATTCCGTAAAGGGGAGGCGCCTTTACAAATTTACAGGAGGCCCACGCGCCCCTCCCCCATTTCTTTCCTTTTATTTTTTATTTTTTGTTTTAACAACAAATACAGAGGGGGCGATCGTTTGTTATGAATCCGCCACTGCTAAATCAGCTCAACAGCGTATTTAACAATGATGCAAGAATTCAGATTGAGAGTTGCATCTAGAGCGAGAGTTACAAGCACATTCAAACGAAATTCCGATCTCACTTATTCTGGGGCCTGTTCCCAAGACAATACTGCTGTGTTATTTTTTTTTCATTTCGTTTCATTTCATTTCTTTATTAGTCCAAATTATGTATAACAACGTGGCATGCAAAATTGGTTTTGTCACGCATTCATAAACACATATTAACAACAGATAAACAACAAATTACATTACATAACACCAAATGAATATAGACAAAATTGCACGTCTTCGAAAATTTATTTCCGCTTTTTACCTGAAAAGCTGACTCATACGCTAGACTCGAGAGGTTACCATAGGCAATTTGTAAATGCATGTGTACATGTTATGATGTATGTGAGTTACACGGAACGTAAAAGAAAATAGACTCACATTAATACCATTTACAATGATGTCATCGACACATGATGAGCTGTCGTGTGTACACCTGTTTTCATATACACACCAGTCACAAGGCCACCGGCTAGTCACACATGATGAACATCTACAAATAGAGTGAAACGATGCGAGAAGTGTACAAGATGTATTTGTGTGTCATGACTAACGCATTTTCTTTTTTTGCAGTGTCTTGCTTGGAAATCAGCTTGATATGGATAGTTTATTCATAGTGCTAGTATAATGAAGTAAATCCGGAGTGATAGAGTCAATCACACACAAAAAAATAATGAAGTAGAATGATGAAGGAGAGAGTAACTGATCACCACAAATAATTTGTTTTGAAATGTAAAAACAGTGTTTGAGATTTGATCAACAACATGAGGACAAGAAAGGCTTGGACAGATCTAGATATGTTGGAAAATGGGTTTAATCTTTATGTAATATATATTAACAATCTACACTCCTTACGTAGCGCATATGACTTGAATGAAGGGATAGAAGAAGAAAATAGGAAAAGCAAGAAAAAAAAGAAAATATAAGTGAAGGACTGAAACAGAGCTATGAAGTTATCAACGAGATTATTATAAATAAGTTTTGAAAATATGTTAAAATTCGTGAACTGAGCCGGTAAGCTGAATATTGTGTGGTATATATTATTCCATTGCTTTACTTTATTCTTTCGTCTACCTAGCCAATTTGCAAGAGAGTGCATTTTAGTGACACGTCTCTTTCACCCTCCCCCTTTGCCTTCTTCTCTTAAGCTTTCCATTTCATTTTCTCTGACTCGGTATTCTATCCTGTTTTTACAAATTGAGCCAAAGCTTTAACACTTTTGTAAAGCTACACAAAGCTACAGCACGGCCCACTGAGGTACACCCATGCAGCTCCTAATGCAGTCTGAATCAAACTAAACTAATAAGATCAAACTGAATTTCCCCACTTCTTTTAGCCTTCAATAGGGATTTTATGTAGTTAGTTGATCTTGACGGCAAACATTTATCCTACTTTGCATGACTGATTTTCCCCTAATCTATTGCTCTCCTAAATTACACACTATACCTTTTTGGCTTAGCTATCTTGTCTAAGGATATTTGGCCTGAAAACACTCCCTATAAAAGTTCGTAACGACTTCACACCATTTTCTCACCGTTCTTGTATTTAGATATGTATATTATTACATTAGATTATGTATATCTATCCTACACAAAATCATATAGTCTCTGGACATTTCTATAGCTGAGATTATGACTAAAAATATCAGTTGTAACTCAAGTTTACTGACCTTTGATATTCTACTAGTACTTTGAGTATGTCCCCCCCCCCCCAAGCTCATATTCGGTCACCTGTACATTACAGGAGGCACACCTCAGGTAGAGATCAAGAAAATCTATATCAGAGTCTTTCTTGCTGAGCAATAACATGTGAACATATTGGGTCTACGGTCTGAAACATATAGTGAAAATCCGGGGAAAAATCTAGCAATTCAATTCTAATCTCAAAACAAATTCTTCCATGATATACAGAGACAGATGTTATGGAGCTGTTGGTTGCAACAAACACGACTTACGACGAGAGGCGGGTGCAGTCAAAAAAGAAGAAATCTCTCTCAACAAAGTTCACTCCACTTTCAGTCGACTTAATTGAGAGTGCCACACCCACATTGTCAGCTGTGCAGAGGAAGAACATTATCATGAAAGAGAGAAAGAGAGAGAGAGAGAGAGGAATCGTTAAACTATGGAGTCGGAGTACCTGAAACAATATAAGAGATATTACCCTTCCCATTTTCACTAGACTCATTAACGTCCATTTGCATGTTTATCATAATCATGATAATGTTATCCTGGGTGAAAGGGTGGTTATTTTTCTGGACACCTATGGCAGAAATAAAGTCTAGGCAACTTTTATACACTTATTTATAACAATCACATAGTTTTACAATACTCGCAATATGAAACAGCCGATATATTATCATGACCTCATTACAAATATAAAACAGGACGCCGCTCAGGTAAAGTTTGTTAATCGAATTAGTTTATCATCAGTCGTCTTGTTCTCAAATTCCCTTTCATTCGGTATTATCAACATGTAGGCCCTACATGGAGGTACAGGCATTCCGAAACTGCCTCAATGATGCTAAATTTCAAGACAGAAAGACACATTCTGCCATAATACCTAAAAGACAAGGGATTGTCAAAAGTTCCATTACAAAGTAATGTGATTACTACAAACCTCCTTCTGGTATTGGTGGTACAGAGCTTGAAGGTGGCGTAGTACAGTCAACTGTATTTCCAGAAGTAATAGCTGACACATCATAGGAATCAAACACACACCTGTATTCAAAACTACTTGTCAAAGCAGGCAGCTGCTGTACTGTGATGGCCAACTATATATAAAAGAAACACAAAACTTCACAGCAGCAAACGTCAAAACATATACATTATGATACCGTCATAAAGTTATGGAAACTGTGTGAGGATACGTAGGGAATATGTTCAGGCACATTGTAATGCCTACGTCTAATGATCGTGAAATTCCACTTCAATGGGAAAGACGATGTTTATCTAAAACTGAAAGAGCTACAGATTGACTTATGTGTGAAATAAAACAGTACTATGAATTCATACACGTATTTAAAACAAGAATAACAACACACACAAATACTAAATCCACTGAAATCGATTTGATTGAAAAAAAAAACCCACCACAATATAATGAACACAAATTGTTATACAACGCACCCTTTCAGTTTCGCAAACCACCTAAAGTGACTAAACGAGGGCGTCACTGATTAGCCTAAGTAGAATCTGGCGTGGAATTACAGGTTTTTTGCATCCAAAATTGATAGTTGCACAATTTTTTTTTCTTATACAAATGAGGGCGAGATGACATTATTATGAGAGTCACAAAAAAGAATAGAAAAATGCACGGAGGAGGGGAGGGTACAACACGGTCACATGGCCTCGTATGAATAAATACGGATGTACGTTTAATAAACTGAGTGGTGCATACATAACAGTTGAGCAAATCATAGGGAAATCAATTAAATCTATGAAATGTATGTATACATAAATTTTTCATATGTCCATGTTTGAAACACATTATGAGACACACTTCCACCTTTCATTTTCAATAAAACAAACAGTGCAGCACATAATCTCTTCGTTAGAGTTTGTACAAATAACATTGGGCATTTAATGAACCTTTAAAGCGAATACTGTCTCAATACCTTTTTAGTGATAACGACTTTTCATTCAGGGCATCACTGTCATAAACTCTGTCCTTGTCATTTTCTGTCCTACATCTAATAGCTCTCTGTCAGGAATCTGGTTATAGCATTGTACATGCAGTGGACGAACAGAATTGGACTTACAGGCTGTTCACTCAGGTCATGTCTAATGCTGTCTGAAGGCTGAATGTCAGAGATGCTAACACACTGTACAGCATTATAGGACAACCATCGAGTAGACTCATCTCTCCGATCACAGTCCATGTATCTTGTACATCTGGCAAACATCACATTATTGCCTTATTGTGCCTTGGAATTGATTTTCATTTCACTGATTAAGTCAAAGAGTTAATTTCTAGGCCCAAGCAAAAGCAATGATCACTGAAAATGCAGAACTTAACACTGAAGAATATGTATGAGTGCAACAGAGTCAGATGTGGTGATGTCGTCTTTTGTATAATTGTGACCGTGCACCTAAAAAACGAACATAAAGTCGCACACACTGATTTTGCATGAGGACTGAAAATAAGTGAAATGGGTAAACCTAGCCGAACTTGACTTTTTCATATTTTCTGAAATAGCGGGTCTTCTTTTACATTATGCTAAAATTTGGTATCATAAAACGGGCAGGAAAGTGTGTTTTTTAGCAGTTTATCTCGAACAGTTTTGGTAGAATAGTGTGACTAGGTGTGTCTTTAGAATCCCTTTTTCATTTCTGAAAAACCTTGTCCACACTCTTCACTTTCAACTCTAATAACTTTTGAAAGGATAGTACTACTGCTTTGAAAGTTGGCATTAATTATGGACAGAATGTGTTAATGAGGCATGCTTAATTTCAGATTAATCTGATAATCTCTTCATTGTTGTTACTCCGGTGGTTTACTTCCTGTTTTTTGTCCCATTCATCGCACAGCCAGCACGGTTTGGTAAAGATTAAGTGCTTGAATAGACACTGTACTTGAGAGCCTCTTTTCTCAGTTCACACTTTTCCTGAGTTTGTGCTTTCTTTCCAATATTTAGATAGGTTAGGAGAGTCTATTTGATTTCAGTTATACATCATTTTAAAGCTTATAGTCTGCTCTTTCAGAATATCGTCTTAACTAAAATTTCATGTCTGGCGACTTTTTGTTTGTTTTGCGGTGCAGGGTCACAATCAATACAAATTTATATGAGGGGATGGGGGGGGGGCGGAGGTACTGGGGGAGCATCCCCTCTGATTTTTCGGGGGGGGGGGGGTGTCGTTCCCCCTCCCCGGAATTTTAAAGCCTAATATTGTTATTTTCCTATTTGAGTACCATTTTTGGGTAATTTTTGTATCTGTGACCACATTTGCCTGTAAAAAGTAGAACCTAAATATACCCATTCAAGTTCCAAATATTAAGGTGATTAGTACGATTCTAGTCCAAGGGACAAATTTGTTTATTTTCGATTAATGATTTAAGAAGCGAAAATTCTTAATCTTTATTAGCACTATAGTGAGTAACAGACCTAGATACATGTATTTATTTTGATTATGGGACGTCATAGATGTTGTACAAAATGTCCTACACTAGCTCCCTCTCTATTGAGTGCACAATCACGTGATATTCAAATTGTGTATATTTAAAATCTATTTCGTAAAATATATATATATATATATATTACTGCTCAACCCCCCCCCCCCCCCCCCCGAAATCTTGAAGAAGTTTGAGAAAAAAAATCTTGTGTCCATGGTAAGTCTATTTCAAATGAGTGATTTGTAGTTTCAGACAAGAGCTAAGAGTATATCAGTAGATCAATATAAATTTTTAGATAAGCACTGTTAAAAAAAACAGCCTCTCATACTTTGCAACCTTGATAAGCAAGAAATATTAATTATCAATCCTTTAAACTGGAAAAAAAATTAGTTGAGTCAGCTCCCCACATTCACAAACATATTTAAATTTGTCTCCGAATTCTTTTCCAATAGTTTGGATATGAAATGTTTTTTCCCCTCGAGGACTGCAAGCTGAGAGTGGGCATCTTACCTGGCTTCTAAAGCACACCATCCACAGTAAGGGTCTCCATCATCACCATCGTTTCCTCCGATGCATTCATCACAGGTCTGGTAATTACTGCAGTTTGCCAAAGACAGCTTCAATACCTGCATGTTCACACCCAAGATCGATAAATCCATCGCAAAACGGGTTAAGCGCGATTTTTAAGCAAATTAAAGTCCCAATTTAAAGTCCCTAGTCATCGTCAGTAAGATAAAACCTTTCAAAAGATATACCTCACCTTTAGCATAACAGGGATTATTTTTACAGTCATGATTAAAAATATTCAATTTTTTCATATATTTGACAATTTTTGTAGCAGATTTGCTCTTAAATACCTCTGATTTACAAGAGTGGAGTTAACTCGTTTTGTGATGAAACTCTTCGTATATAAGATATACATTTATATGTATGTGTTTGACTATGTGTTTGTGTAGTAAGGGGAGAGCAATGAAACATCACTTGTAACGACTATTGGACATAACATTACAGGACTATGTATATGGGCCAATCGCATTCAACACTTGTTTAATGTGATTTACATACTAGTATTCATTCTATTCGTGATCGACTGGCTTAAAAACAATATCTAGCGATGCTAAGTATGTGTGCCCTATTATGTATCTCATTGCAAGATAGTATTAAAACGTCATGGGTCTTCTTACCTTGAAAATATGTAATATTTTTACCAAAACTATGCTCTCAAACTTCAATCAGAACTCCTTCAGACAAACGTACCAGGAGATTGACAGAAATCATAAGGGTACTGTGTGTTTCACTGTGTTGCATCTTTTCTTTTCATTACCTGTGAACCTTCCTCAGAGCCTGTTGCCAGAATGATTTGCTCCTTGTCTTCATCCAGAAACACATCTCGTAGAACAGGGCCTTGTCCAAGAGGAACATTTTCGTAATGGTAGGCGGATGAACTATCTAGTATGTGAACCTAAAATAACAAGAAAACAGATCGTAAAGTAGATATAGAACGTCGGCTCCAAAATGTCAGATACATGCCAACACTCAGTAACCAAAATGTTTCTTTAGTCAACCTATATTACAAATAATTATGTTCTGCTAAAACATTGTATATAAGTTTATCTGTTTATGTGATTTAAATAAAGATAAATTTGAACTTTGAACTTTGAGAGAAATGTTCTGTCATAAGATATATTGATATCATTATCCTTCGCATGAAAATATGGGAGCGTTACTCACCAATGACAACATGCAAAATTATCAACCAAAACAGGATATTTTATGATAATATGTATAAGCCTGTAAAGAGAGTTATGTGAAGATGCACCTTTTCCGCATCTAATCTGCGTTCTTTATAATTGTGACCAAGTACATATTTGTATTATACTCTTCAATCGCGTGTATTCATTTACAATGCATATCGTTACAAGCAGAGCTTGATGTAGGCCTATATGGCGCACCAGCTTATCAATTTACATTACTATATTGCATACCATTATACTTTTTTTTTTGTCAAAGGCAAATGTATATATACTATATTCTTGATAAGAAGACAGGTCGATGATTTCAAAGCAGATAACATTTCTGTCATAGTTCAAAAGAGACCAAACCTTGTAAAAACACACACAAAGATGAACGGAAGTGTGGGTACACATTTCGATAGAAAATGTACTTTACACCAAGTGACAGTCTTTCAATCAGTCAGTCAATTAATCAATCAATTAATTGCAATACCTTAAGTAAGGTACCATCACTACTTCCAATGAAAGCCACAGTATAGCCTCTCTCTGTAGTAGTGACGATAGACGTAGGCGTCACAGCAGAGAGAGTGAGTATTGGTGTAGCAGTCACATGATTCACTCCATTCGCATACACGTAGTAAGCATCGCCATCTTCATCAGGTCTAGCATGGCACTCTCTACTTTCCGGATTTGGTGAGGTTGGGAACTAGCATGGTAAACAAAACAAAAACAATATATAAGTAGTACAATGGTTCATACCTTCAGCAAGTCACCCTCACTACTTCCAATGAAAGCCACAGTATAGTCTCTCTCTGTAGTAGTAATGATAGACGTAGGCTCCACATCAGAGAAGGTGAGTATTGGTGAAGCAGTCACAGGGTTCACTCCATTGGCATAGGCGTAGTATTTCTCATCCCCCTCAGTAGCTTGGCACTGTCTGCTTTCTGGATTTGGTGAGGTTGGGAGCTAGCATGGTAAACAAAACAATATCCGCACTGAATTTAACAACAAAGGCAAGTAGTGCAATGGTTCATACCTTCAGCAAGTCACCCTCACTAGTTCCAAGGAAAGCCACAGTGTATTCTCTCTATGTAGTACAATTTGGTAATTATAGACGTGGGCTCTACATAAGAGAAGGTGAGTACTGGTGAAGCAGCCAAAGGGTTTACGCCATTGGCATACGTGTAGTAAGCATTGCAACCCTCAGTAGCTTGGCACTCTCTACTTTGCGGATTCTGATCGTTTGGGACCTAGTATGGTTTACATGGAACAAGGAAAATAAAATTGTTTCTTCTGTTCTGTTCTGTTCTTTCTTTCTTTCTTTCTTTCTTTCTTTCTTTCTTTCTTTAATGCTGTGATACTCCTCAGTGCATGCAGCAGTTATTGCAAGTTGTGTAAGTACTGTTATGTTTTGTTTCAGCTTATAAGACAATATATTGATATAATACATTAATGATAATAATAATAATAACAATAATAATAATAGTAATAATAACAATAATTTGTACCGCTCTTGATACAACGTTTCTAAGCGCCTTACATGTACAGGATGTATCATAATCTCACCGAAACAGGTATAATCTTACATTATTAATCATAACTACAAACTCTACAATAATTTACGTTACTCAATATAATCAAGCAGTAATCAGATGACGAAATTAGCATGTTTAATTATATTAAAAAAGAAGAAGAAGAAGAAAACGTAACGCATAGAACATACTATCGTACTAATTTCAACTTATATTGATTTCGATGTGCCTTCGGCAGGGTCTTAAACGTATCAAGTGAGGGCTAAGATCATGTGAAGGGCGAGCTTGTTCCATACTTGAGGCGCGGCGACGGCGAAAGCACGACTGCCAAAAAGCGGGTACGTGCAGATGGTATGAGCCCAGGGCTCAGTTGTAGATGGATTGAGCAGGAGGATCGCAGGACACTGGATGGATTCCTGGAAACTGATAGTTCAGAGATAGGGGGTAGACCGTGCTTGGCTTTGTAGGTAAGAGTGAGTACTTTGAATTGTATTCTTTGAACCCTAGGGAGCCAGTAAGGATGGTGGTGATGTGGTCGGATCTTGGTGCAAGAGTCGTGACGAGCTGCTGTATTTTGGATTCTTTGCAGGGGGGGGGGGGGGAGGGGCAATATGGGCGTAGGGAAGGTTGCATTAAATACAGAGAATTATTACAACAGTCGAGGTGCGTTGTGGCAAAGGTATGGATAAGACGTTCCGTGGTGGCTTGATCCAAGAAGCGTCGAAATTTCTCAATTCTGCATATGCCGAACTCGGCTGAGCGGCACGTGTTGTTTATATATGCCTTTGCAGATTGAGTTTGTGGTCTGCGACAACCCCTAGATCTCGAAAAGATGTTGCGGGGGAGGGAGCATTGGTGATACAGTTGTTGGGAAAGGAGGTGATTGGCGAAACTGAAATGTGACGTGCAGGATTTCTGTCTCACACTCGTTGAATTTGAGTTGGTTCTGACTTGACCACAATTAGATTTCTCTATTTCACCTAAAGTGCCTCGTTATAAAGATGGATGATTAAATCCACTTTACCAATAGGGACTTAATGTCTACTCACCATTTCCATAAGGTACTGTAAGGCTCATGGACGAATGTTTTTCGCCGTGATGCGATCTTTCATATTCCAATTCTAATTGTATCAAACTCATTTTTTCATTATTGTTTATTTAGATAATAATTATATAGCCATCAGGGAGTACTCACGTGCGTACATGAACAAACTACACTTGCACCGACTGAACTACGCAAACTATGTACATGTAGCAAGATGATGTGCATTACCTAGGAGAACAAGCGCTTTGTTTATGCATTGAATATAATTATGCATTGAATATAATTTCTCCTGTTTATTTAATGGAAATGAAAATAAAGTTGAACTTGAACTTGAACTTGAACTTTCGCCAGGAAGATCGGAGAAGCGACCTAATGATTGAGAGTCCGTGGATTTATCCACCTAATCAACACGCAGGGTTTGTTTCCAAGATCAGAGATATCCCGATTCAAAATCTGGCTATCAATCTGACTCCCAATATCTCATGTCACTATACAGTACCACTAGAAACTTACGCTGTAGGGTCTAATCACGAAGTTTCCACGGTAAACTCCCGCAAACAGAATATTACAGTCAGGCCTTGTACACAATTCCTAATCATCATCCCTGTTCACGAAGTTTACGACAAATACCAGAAGTGTGTGAGTGCGATATAAAGACTCATGTAGGCCTACAAGTAACCCGTAAACATAACAGGCACCATGGATAAAGATTTCAAAATTATTTTGATACTGTCATGCCATAATAACAGGGATATAATACATTATAGAAACAACGAAGTGATCATCAAAATGAATTCTGGGTATTATTAGGGGCCATATATATGTGACACGAGTGCATCTAGCATCTCAGCCCAAATGACCTTCTTTTTATCTAAAATTATTTTTCTGCTCCTGCATGGCATGTTGATATTTCTGTAAATGTCTATACCTTTTGTACCTTTATACCTTTTATTGTATCGCATTCCATTTAACTTGAATCATGCGCAGTCAGAACTTACCGCACCACATAAGCTGCCTTGCAAGTAGTCAATTGATCTTTCATCACAGTCACTTTGACATGTGATGCAGCCAACTACAGCTTGTGTAAATTTCTCCTGGATATCACTCATCTTGTAGAGACACAGCGCAGACTGTACAGGTGATGAGTTCTCCTTGGTAAACACAGCATACATGACGTCATTGGTACTACTGATACTCAAGGAGTCGGCTAGCTGGGCTCCTGCAGGTTCAATGTTAGCTGCTTGGATCACGGTAAAGTTTAATCCTGTGTCATCTTTGCATTCTATTTGAATTTGCGTGTAGGACTCAAGGCTGGGATCAGTTGTATCCACGCAGAGGCGTCCTATTACAGGCGATGTTGTTGGTTCTTTAAGCTGAATTGTGTAATAGATATATGAAGTCTCCAGCATGACTTGAATGTAGTTAACAGTCTCGTGCCCTATCTGGTATGCTATTCTTTGCCGAGGTGCGAAGGAAATAATATCAAATTTGGAAATAGGGATTCCATACCCATGAGTTAAACTGATGCCTGTAAAGAGATACTGAGACCTCTGGGTGGCACTTAGAGCTACCACTCCAACCATAGGCACATCATCTCTCCTCACTACTACTTGATCATTCCCACCATAGTGTGTTTCTGCATCAGTGATATTGGATAGCTTCCTCGTCTCACAGTAACCATCGCATCTTCCACATGTAATGAGTCTCTCTGTCGGTGCAGGTGCGATGACAAGCAGTCTGTTCTTGTCCTGTTCACCAAGATACTGAGATTCCTGTATATTGCATAACCCGACCTCAACTGCTTCTCTCAACACAAAATCTGTTCCAAGGTGGTAAATCTCCTCCTCGGCTCCAATGTAGACATCACCATTAGTGTTATCTACAGCCATGAGTCTGAAAGGCAGACTGGGATTGGGACTGGAAAAGGATGACACCAGGTAGGAGGAGACAGGTGCAGAGTGTGAAGATTGAATCAGGATGAAGAGGCAGAGTGCGTGACACAGGGAAATTGGAAATGACTGCGACTTTGGACTCCTCCAAGCCATGTTGACTGTTATGAAGGTAAAATGAAAAGAAAGTAGAGCCGTGGGGTTATTATCATTTTTTTCACAAGTTAGCTTTTATGAGGAAGAAATTGTCATTCCTAAAAAATTATGATACTAACGTGCTGAACGACTCACATAGACTTGATCCTTTCGTGAAAGAAGCGTTATCAGTTTGTCCTTTGCTCAGTTGACTTTTGATAATGAGAACTGAGAAGATTGAAGATTGCAGGGCTCGACGTTTTCTTTCTCACTGGTGTTCCACTGAATCTCCCACTGAAATTTTTAGATTTGGAATTTGGTGGCCCGAGTAAAGATTCAACTGCCCGAAATCAAAGGAAACATAATAATCCATATTGAATCTTAGTTTCTTGATTGGACAACCAAAAGATAACCTTTTTAAAGTTTGGTAGCCGATAGAAATTTTCAGCGGCCCCGGGCCACCTGTCCTCCGGGCAGCTGTCGATCCCATTTTCAGACGTTGGCATTTGTGGGATATATTCTTTCCAATCGGAATAATAGTTCAAGATTATTTGCAGGATTTGTTTTACCTAAACTTGCTTTTTCTCAAGTAGTTCCGTGCATTTGAATAATTTCTAAGACTCTCTTTTTGTTTCCAATGTAATTCATGCACTTGGTAATACATTTTGGAGATGACCGTGTAAACAGTAAATGCATGAAATCAGTAATTTTCCAAAGCTCACATGAACTTCGATATCAGAAATGTCGTATACTGCTCTGATAGAAGACGAAGATCAGTTATGTGGGATCCTTCCCAGTATCTATCGTAAGTTTAGTCAAACAAAGGTTGTACACATGGTACAAACATAGTTTGCAGCAATGAATTTAGATATGTTCAAATTCTCGATACCGACAGTATACAGAAATTCAAATAAAAGTTAGAAAAAACTTACCAGACAGGTTGAAAATGATAACCTTACACGCCGCAGTCTAAGTTAACACTGACAAAAGTTGCAATGCCACTATATAAGTCCAATTACGTTAGCTTTCTCAGTCATGTCATAAAAACGGCTTGTTCTATAACAAGTTGTGCGACGTTATGGTCCGGAGCACCAAAAGAGAGAACTACTCCTTGAATATTTTTGAGTGTGCAGCAGGATCAATGAAACCTAATATTTCTGTTCTACTTCCGCAATAACGATTCCTATTAATATCTTTCTACGATGACCTTTGCACTCAGATTGGAGACGGGGTGGACCTGCTCCTTTTCTTTGCTTGATAATGGCATTATAACAGAAATGACAGAAGTTTGTCCTTTATCGAACCCTCCATGGTCCTAACGCTGTTCTCGGGCAAGGGTTAAATTCCACTCTACAGACATGAGAAGGTGCGAAGGGTACCTCCTGCGTCAAGGTCATGACATATGTGGTTTTAACAAGTTTGAGACAGATTTGAAAAAAAAACAACAACGTAGGAATACGAATAAGTTCCAGAGGCGACAATTACATTTCTTTATTTACTCAAGGAAAATCAAGGCACAATCTTAACAAAATTAGCAATGCTCAGCCCATCTTTTCGGGGGAGGGGGTGCACTCTTACCTGCAGTTGCTGTTGTTATTTTATAGTCGAAATTCGAGTAGTCGCTCACGCAAGCATACGGAAATATCGACCATTCATCGTGTATCACGGAGTATTCTGTTTGTGCATGATGCTCCTGTTTGGCAAAATGGTGACCTTATGCTAAATCGGGTGGATGATTGCATAAAAAGATATGAAATGCATTAATCACACTTCCAATTTTGTATTTCAATAGATGTCCTCATCTGCTGAATTTACTTCTGGAGTGTTACGAATGGGTTTGTGGTTTTTTCATGTTAACATTTGTTTGATGATAGTCAACAATCAAGTAATGTCAGGTGCGTCAGGAGAGTTATTGACAACTGACATGTTATAACAATGACGTATGTTATTTGTATAATGTGTTATGTATTGTAACAAAATGATATTCATTTTTATCTTTCTATATGTTTATTCATCATAATGTCGACATATGTACAATATCTACAATGACTCATTGGAGCACAGCAAAAGTACAAATGCTAAGCATATACCTCTTGGGTAACAGTATTGATATCGAACATCAACAATGATATCCACATAATAATACTTTATCCTTTTTATTGTACAGTAATTATAAACAAGAATAAACAATACTCTAACCGAACTGGCGTGTGCATGATTTGGCACTTCAACAAAGTTTTTTTATTCTTTTTTTCTCTTTAATAAGTTTATTCATCAAAATATCAACAAATGTACAATATTTACAATGACTCATTGGAGCATAACAAAAACACAAATGTTAAGCATATACCTCTTGGGTAGCAGTAATACTGAACATCAACAATGATATCCACATAATAATACTTTATCCTACTTATTATTGTACAGTAATTATGAACAAGAATAAACAATAATCTAACAGAACTGGTGTGTGCATGATTTGGCACTTCAACAAGACAAAACAAAAAGAAAGAAACAAATAAATTTCCAATTAACTTTCGTCTAAGTTACAACTTGCAACAAATTTTACATAAATCTCCCAACGGCACCGAAAAAAAAAATTACCCGCTCTGATCTGCAGCACACAATCTGCAGCCCCTCGCCCCCGTATGACATGGGGTCACACGAGGAATGGACATTTTTTGTATTGGTGATTATTTGTTAATTAGTGGTTTTTGTGAAGATTCAGAAAGTGATAAAAAGTATGGATGATAAGTGTAGCGATAATTCCTACAGTTAGTTCAAAGTTGTGTTACAGAGGTTTGATACATACATTTAGCATTATGTGTGTATACGTGTGTACACAGGTTGGCCATATGACCCATTTTAGACAATTAACTTCAATCAATAAGTAAATGTGTTTAGTTATGGGACTGAAAACCATGTCTATAATAATTCCACACAGGTACTATCAGCTACCTCGTTTTTCTTCCTCGGTATTCTAGTGCCATTGATGTAATTCATGCACGATACTCAGCCCATACTTTCTGAGCAAAGATGTTGAGAAACGAGACCGACCTTTGTGTCTTGTGCTCGGTACGACGTTCTGAACGTGAGTATGTACAAACACACTTTACCTGTAAATGAACGAGCTTGTGTTCCGGAATATCACCTCTGAAGTTGTGATGCATTCGTGTTCAGATAAGTATTGGTAGGAATGAGTGCCGAATGCCGATGAGACTGGGATGGTAACCGGTGGTTCTGCACCAGAAAACAACTCGTCCAGCAGCCTTTGTGAGCATTCTCGAGCAGACTTTGCTGCAACGTTTGACAACTGATTGTCTGGACGGACGCCCAACGTGCTTCAAGAACAGACGTCGGAGAGCGAAGTACAGTACTTTGGAAATGATAAGTACGAACGATGTACTTCCAGGGCGCACGTCGGAAGACGACGTACTTCTGAACTAAGGTGCAGAACGACGAAGTACAACTTACAAGGGCGGACTTTGGGAAACGACGTACTTTCTGAATGACGTCAAAGAACGACGCACTCAAGAAACGATGTCGGGAGTGATAGGGAGAATTCACTTGTCAGTGTATTGGATGAGATAGATATGAGAGTGAGAATATGCCTTTGAGTCGGATGATGTGAAGTGCAACGTGTAGACTGGTAACGTGCGAAGAGTGGTGGAAGACTAAGGTTCTATCCTCTTCACAGAGTGATCGTATATTTCGATCAAACGGACGGTCGGCTCGGTCGGCATAAGTGCCAAGGCCCCGTTTTCGCTACAATATCGTACATCATGAAATTCTCGAACTAGCACTCACGGGCCGACAAGTTTCCATGTGACTTACAATATTTTCACCATGAAAAGAAAGTGGATGTGGCGTCACGTCAGTCTCGGAATATTTTTCGCCCGACCAATATTTTGGTGTCACTTTTTTGCCAATGATGAGATACCTAGCTATCGATATCGCAATCGCAATTGCGGAGAGCCAGTCAGCGTAGCAGCGACCACCGGCATGCATTAATCTCGCATTACCAAAGAAATTTGTAATCTCTGCGAGCATCACAGAGTGCATGCAGCGCAGCGTAATGCCAGTGCACTGAACACTGGCTGATGGCACCACTTGGTAAAAAGGACGCTGTATTACTACAACGGCATTTATTGAGTTTCCATGGTCGCGTGGTAAATCTTTACAGTGAATAACTAAGACGTATGCATGATTACAGGCATAAGAATGTCTTCCGAGTTTCCAGCTTTCGTCTTTTCTAATCTAATTTGATTCGACTTCAAGTTTTCATGGTTATTGTCGCCTCTTGTATTAGTTTGCGTACCTGATGAGCAGCACATCAAAAAGAAAGTGAAATAAACGCTTTCACACCCATACACACATAGACACATTATACAGTATAATATACATGTAAATGTACATCAGTTCTGATGCCATTCCACCCCCTTTCCAATGTGTTCATGCTCTAAACTTCATCGCTGAAACAGCCCGTAATCATTGTGTAGTTTTACAAAACGAGGGGTCACATTAATTCAGGAAGGCACAAC
This sequence comes from Diadema antillarum, assembly GCF_040938485.1. Classification (NCBI taxonomy): domain Eukaryota; kingdom Metazoa; phylum Echinodermata; class Echinoidea; order Diadematoida; family Diadematidae; genus Diadema; species Diadema antillarum. The sequence continues at coordinate 3,444,411 of NW_027271462.1, forward strand.
AATAGCTCTTACACCGTGATCCGTGGGTTAAGCAATGGAAAATTACCGGGCTCAAAAAGAAAAGGAAGTTCAAAAATCAAAAATCAAATATAATACAAGAGGAAATACAGACATCAGATATACGCTACAATCAAACCACGGTGATTCCTGGCTCTCTATAACATGCGAACAGTAATTCTCAGCCTTCCCCACTTATTGAAAGGAACGAACATTTTCTAGGTTAATGCTTACCATTGTAAACTTGATAATCGAACAAAAGACTAATGACATCCTGGGTGGTCAGTGTTGTTTAGTTCGTGGGAAAATATTCTTGGCTAGAACTATACCATGAGGACAGGTTGGAAAAGTCTGGTATTTCCTGTGTTACATGTAGTTACAAAACGGTATTCTGAAGGTCTTATTTCGAAGGTTCGTTATAATTCCGAACGTTCGTTGGTCCGAAATTGAAATAACGTTAGGTAATCTGAAAATGCAATAACTTCTTTTAGCGTCAATATAAGGTGTTGAAATTCAAAAATCACATCTTGTTACGGAGTGAAAATCAGTTATCTTTTATTGTCTAAGGGAAGGATGATGCATGTGTATATTTTAAGGCAAAGCACATGTTGCATCAAGAATTGGCGTAGATCAAGAATTTCTATTTATCCGAGCATTTGCTATCCGAACACAAGGATAGAGAGTATTTATGGTATTGGGATTTTGTGTTGGTTATTTTGTAGCCTACATTCATACTATGTGTGGATATATATTATATGAATCTGCATGAAATCTTCCTCTGCATGCAAAAAAAGATAAAAAATGTGATTACGCAGAACGAATGGGTGGATACTAGCGTTTTTATATTGGCTTCATTGTGAATAGGATATTGGTGTCGAAAGAAACTGAAATCGAGAATATCATTAAAAGATTTTGTCGTTAGTAGTATAGGTGTACGTATAGCGTCATAAAAATATGATTCATATTTCTATTGTTCTAGAACAAAAGAAATATGAAAAGACAAAAGAATTATGAATTATGAAATATGGATTATGATATGATTTATGATAAAAAGATGGATTATGATATGATTTATGATAAAAATATGGATTATGATATGATTTATGATAAAAAGATGGATTACGATATGAATTATGATAAATCGATGAATTATGATAATAGATATGAATTATGGATATTTGCATAACAATAGAAATAGGAAAGAACAAAAGAATGTATGAAATATGAAAAATGAAAGATGAATATTCATGAGATATGAATTATAGATATTGACGATGGATGATGATTATGAAATATGAATATTTATGGATCGATATGAAATATGAAGAATGAATTATGAAAAATATGCTATTGTTTTAAGAATCCGCGTCATTGTTTCATCATATTCTTTTGTTCTCACATCGAGAGATATTTTCGAATGCTATGGTCGAAATGGTCATAATGACGATTGCAATCGTATGCATGACATTTGTTTGATTTGATGACGTCACTCCGACAAGTTCGGACCTGTCCTCTGACCGACGCTCGCCCGATCGAAAACAAAAGAACTTTAAAAAACGCTTCCCAGCGCGTGCAATCTTTTGTTTCGAACGAACTACCTTAAGCCCAAGACAATCGCGCTCATTCCCCAGGAAGGGTATGGAAAGGGGAAAAGACAGTCCTCCTTAGCCGGAGAGTGGCTTCATTTTGAGGCACAGCTTTCAGGATTTCACATCCGACATAGTTTCAATGGTGGGGAAAGAAAAGCACACGGACGTTTCGTAGATGGCTATGCCGAAAAAGATGATGAAAAACATGTTTGGGAGTTTCTCGGGTGCTTTTATCACGGGTGTCGCGAATGTTACGGTCCCAGTGTCGAAAACCCAAAGCTAGGCAAAGCAATGGGTGTACTGTTTAATGAATCCATGAAACGTCTTGATGCGCTCAAAGAGAATGGATATATTGTACACTATATTTGGGAATGCGAATGGAAACAATTGCGCCAAATGGCTGATGTACATCCACACATTGCACACCTTCAAATGGCTTTTAATCAACAATTAAATCCACGTGACTCGTTCTATGGCGGGAGAACTGGAGGGTGTTCGCTCTTCTACGAGGCGAAGCCCGAAGACAAAATCCTTTACTATGATTTCACCAGTCTTTATCCCTTTATCAATAAGTTCGGCAAATATCCTGTCGGCCATCCCAGAATTATCTATTCTAACTTCCCTTCACTGTCTCGAATTTTTGGACTCGTCAAATGTAAAATATTACCTCCTAGACGTCTGTTTCATCCAGTGCTCCCCCATCGCTCAGGGGGTAAACTTACTTTCCCTCTATGCAGGACCTGTGCAGACACCTTGAATCAGGGGCCCTGCAAGCACGCAGATAGGGAGCGTGAGTTAGAATGCGTGTGGGTATCGGAGGAACTGAAAAAAGCTGTAGAGATGGGGTATACGCAACTCCGAATGATCGAAGTATGGCACTTTGACAGGTATACAGTGTACGATCCCAAAACAAGAACGGGAGGACTGTTTGCGCAGTATATAGACAGCTTTATGAAAATAAAGCAGGAAGCCTCAGGCTACCCCGCCCATGCCAGTACTGAAGAAGAACGTGAAAAATACATTCGAGATTATTTGGCCCATGAGGGAATTCAATTAGACTCTAAAAACATCGCGAAAAACCCCGGTTTACGCGCCATTGCCAAGGGCATTGTTAATGTGCTGTGGGGGAAATTTGCTGAGAGACCAAATCTGAAACAAACGCGCTTTGTCAAAACCAGCGCTGAGTTGTTAGATTTCTTAAAGGATCGCACTATCGAATTACAAGACATTCTCGTTCTAAACGACGACATGGTAGAAATTCATTTCAATCAAGCCGAAGGCTTCGTGGACCACAACGTCAACACAAATATCATAATAGCCAGTTTCACGACGGCATTGGCGCGACTGAAATTGTATTCTGTCTTGCAGAGGCTGAACGATAGGGTCTTGTATTACGACACTGATAGTGTAGTCTTTAGAACAGACCCAACAGTACAACATCACGACCCCAAAACCGGCGATTTCGTTGGTGACTTGACGGATGAACTTGGTGAAGGCGAGTTCATTCAAACCTGGCTTTGCGGTGGTCCTAAGAACTATAGTTATCGCACCAACAAAGGCAACACCGTGTGTAAGGTGCGTGGATTTACCTTGAACGAGGCAAACTCCCTCGTTATAAACCATGACTCTATGCGCGAATTGATACAAGGTGAACCGGGATGTCTGAAGACTATTGTGGAAAATAGAATTCTCAGAGACGTAAAAAGCAAGTCCGTGTACACTTCCGAGAGAAAAAAAGACTACAGGGTAGTCTTCACGAAACGAGTTAGATTACCAGGTGGCACGACACTGCCTTATGGACACGCGGACATTCCTCGCTTATAAAGACCTCAATGTGTCTAATTGCCAATCATTCGCTGTTTATACATTGTCGCAGAAGGTGGTACTTTCTCATCAGCTCTGTACCTACCGCTGGCATTGTCGTTGCTAGGAAATCATGGATAAGTCGCGCGCATCATATATGTCCACAGTGCTCAGAAATGTACTGAAAAGTACCAATGCTGGTACAAATGTATTTTGTTTGGCGCTTTTTGTATTTCTCTTCTTTCTATTGTTTTATCTCGAGTCTTTGCTCACTAGAGATGCCCATTTGTCAAATGGAACGGATGGGTTTGATTTTTCCTTAAATAAAACTGACGTTATCCCCGATGTCAGTTCTTTCGCGGGCGCTTGATTGCAGCGCATTATACCGTTATGTTGCTCTTGAATATACCGCGTAGTTTTAACAGTTTGCTTCATATCGTCGTCTTATTCTTTTAAGAAACTTAACTGAACCCACATCTCACGTATGATAGAGTATTCCGTTCACTTACTTCGTTTGACATTTGCTCTAATTTCATTTACAGAACTTAATATCTTATTGTGTTATTCATATAGCTATATTTGTACTATTTGATGCCGTTAATTACAATGGATGCCCGACTCAAACATAGTTTTTCATGTATGGTGGTCGGACCGAGTTTTTCAGGGAAAACCGAATTCGTGAAAAGATTACTGAAAAATGCCTCGGAAATGATCGATCAACCTCCTCGCAAAATTATATGGTTTTACGGGGAGTATCAACCGTGTTACGCGACAATGACACGATCCTTTCCGAATATTGAATTTCATGAAAATTTACCAGCAGATTTCAATGATTTGACCGACCCCTCCCGACCAGTGTTATTTGTCATCGATGATTTAATGGATGTGGCTGGTGATGACAAGAGAGTAGCCGCCTTGTTTACTAAAGGTTGTCATCATAGAAACGCGAGCGTTATTTATATCACTCAAAATCTCTTTCATCGTGGAAAGGAGTCTAGGACTATTTCATTAAACACGCAGTACTACGCTTTATTCAAAAATTGTAGAGACAAACAACAAATTGCTTGTTTAGCTAAACAGATGTATCCCTCGAAAACAAAGTTTTTTCAAGAGGCATTTATGGACGCCACAGCCGATAAATGGGGTTATTTATTCGTAGACCTTAAACCAGACACGCCGGAAGAATTTCGTCTCAGAACGAAAATATTTCCCGGTGAAGTTCAATATGTATATGTTCCTAAGATATAAATTGTCGCGTTCGTGTATTAAGTCATTTATTAGTTAAAAATGTCGCGCCGAGTGAAGACCCACGCAGTCCTGCTCAAGACCCTCGCACACTGCTCTCCTGATCAACGGAAACTTCTCATCAAGACAGCTAACAAGAACTTCATTGACGCCATCTGTGAATGTGTTTTGAACGTGATCTGCGGTAATGTCAAGCTGTCGCAATCCCACAAGAAAACTTTGACTAAGCACAAGCGAAAACTCCGTAAATTAGCGGATCGTCGTACATCTCTGGCAGAGAGAAAACGAATCTTAAACCAACGCGGAGGATTCATTGGTCTCATTGCCAGGTTGATCACGCCTGTACTCGGAACTCTCGCTTCTAACCTCTTTGCATCGCCAAAGTAGACACTGTATAGAGGTACCGCGTTGATAATGGAGAATGCGCGCAAGATGGTGCTTGTGCCACAAACTATGCTTCATTCTCTCAAAAGTCAATCTTCATCACCTACAGAGCAGCGAATCAACGAATTGGACGATCAGATTCGTTCGGTGTTGGACAGGCCCGATCTACCAGAGTATGACAAGGCGTTGTTGTATTCGCAATACTTACAGCGGTTTTTGAAAGCGACGGACAACGTTAAGAAGCCATTGTCTATTGAAGTCGTTAGCGACAGCTCAAGAGACAATGACAGCACGCATCTAGTAACTCATGGACAGAGGGTCGCGCCAAAATCTGAGGACGCAGTGGAGCGTGACATCTTGCAGCACGTGCCTAAGAATTTTGTGAAAAGAGCTTCGCAGTTGCTGGAAAAGATGAAAAGGTGCGACGATGTGGGATGGACGGACAAAGGGGAGCTGATTGTGAGCGGGGAAAGTGTGCCTGGCAGTAACATTTGCGACTTAATGTACGACATTTTCAGAGAGCGAAGTGGTTATATTCCTACTGGTAGTGAACATTTTATTCGTGCGCTGGCTCGTTTGAACATTCCAGAGACTGCGTTGACCAATCTCAGCCGACGTGACCAACTTCAACGTGTTAAGAGGGGGAAAGATTTGGAGACCCCGATTCATCGTCGTTTAGATTCTCCAGACCCCAAAATGTACACAACCCCTACTACAACTAAAAGTTATACACGTACAAGGCGTACAAGAGCTAGTGATGCTAATGGTTCTCAAACCCCAAAGTGGCAATCTTTTTAAAATACGGCTTAAACGGTATGACCACAATCCTCGTTAACCCGAGCTGTTCTCGTTAATTCGTGTAATGATTTTATTGTATGTTAATTTACTACTCTTCTATTTCAAACAGTTATGTACAATTTTAAATAGTAGCCCTTACCATTATGATCTGCGTGTTGATCTAGGTGGGTGTTGAAGTACGCCATCGATGTTGCGTATGGGGTGATATGAAAGTGTGTACACAAGCATTTACATACTTAATATGTATCATTATATTTTACGAACGATGATTTTTTGATTGTATTAACGTTAACATCGTTACATATCCCCAACCAATTATTTCATCAGGTGACCCGCAATGTGTATATAAGATTGTACGGTCTATGTTCAGATGTGAAGGAGTGTATACATACATAATATTCTGTTTGAATGTATTTGAAATTTTGATGCTAGCTGTTCTTTTGAATTTGTCCGCATGATATAGCGATTGACTATACTATCTTAACGTTTCTCCACTTCAACATTTCATCGTCTGAACATTTCGACTAGTTGCTATGTAAATATTGTAAATATAAGTTCGTGTGACGTTTGATTTTATCTGTGGTGTTTACCGAATGTGTCATACATTTTATCTCCTGGCGTAGTTGTACATAATATGTCTTACTTCATGAAACGATGTAAATAGTCAAATCCTGCCTGGTTTATGCATTAGTACATTCAGTGGTGAAAGTAGTTGTTTTTATTATTATTCGTAGTTAATTCCATAAAGACCGTCATATTGTACATATATCCACCACTTCGACGTTTCGTCGATTCGTCATTTTGTCATTTCGTCATTTCGTCATTTCGTCATTTCGTCATTTCGTCATTTCGTCATTTCGTCATTTCGTCATTTCGTCATTTCGCTGTTTTAAATCTGTGCATGTAACGCATGCAAATTTCTTTTTTTTTAATGTCTGTTTACCTAGAATTAATAACTTTGACGAAACGGAAATACACTGTAAAATGTCTCACGCAGATTCTGCAGATTGATGACTACATCACCTCAATGGTTTATAAGTTGTTAATTATTCTTTCATCACCATGTATGATTTAAGCCATGCTTGAACATCGAAACATAATTGAATAATGTATTGTATTTTTTATATGAGGAATAGTTCTTTACGTATCCAGTGGAAATGTATATAGTTTGTTCGTTGCACGGTGTAATGATTTTTTTCTCACAATCACAAAACGTAGAAGGAAGCAAAGAAAAACAAGTACAACAAGGAGTAATTTATTTACATATTCATAGTCTGTTGTTTTATTGGAGAAAATAAAACGGGTACCACGTACAATATTCTTACGATACAAAACGCACTCGTTACATCTTATTTTTGTTTTGTCCTGTGTGATATGTGTTATACAGCGTGACTGAGGAAAAGAGAAGCGAGAAAGAAAACGAAGAGCGAAAGAGAAAATGAGACATATACTCGTAACGAAAATAACAAAGTGTGTATTACTATGAAGAACGAAACCCAGCCCAAGTTTAATCTATATATATATATATATATATATATATATATAGGTTACCTAATTTTACAAAGTATTCAAGCGGTTGTTACGCTAGGTACGCTAACCTAAGTAATATATGGTCTATGAATTGTAAATGATAATATATTCCATTGGTAACAAACTGTCACAATCACTCAACGTTTCGACATAAAGGTACAAACTTAATTCTCTTATTTTCAAACTAGCTTTCCCAGACATGAAAGAACATATATTCATGATTTGGAGTTATATGATATATATATATATATATATATATATATATATATATATAATAAAAGAGAGAGAGAGTGAGGGAGTGAGAGAGAGAGAGAGAGTGAGAGAAAAAAGGTAATAGTACAGGCTTGCACATACGATATATACAAATTACTACTAAGTTAAATACTGTTAGATATCTAGCAATCCACATCAAGAGAGAAGTTTACACTACGTTATACACGCTATTACAATATCTTCTTACAAACTATCGAAGCTACGTGCGATTTGTAATAGAGTAAAAGATGTATCATGAACACGATGGGAAACATCAGAACGTCGATTAAACCAATCATTCACTCTCTTATCATTTCTCGTATAATCCTTGCCAAACACATTTAATACACTTCGAGTTGTTTGACCCCCTACTCGTTTCGTCACGTAATAGATACAATATTGTCCGCAAACTGTGGATACAGTTCCTTGTAGCCGTTTGGAATTAGAGGACCATGCCGAGGCATTATTGTCCAAAAACTTTACAAAGTCAAGACTGTAAGTTAAGGGTTCATATCCGTAAGAGTCAAAGAATTCGCCTTTTCCGTTGCAAAAGTAGAAAGCCACCCAGTGTGTTCCTGGTTTATCGCTAGGATCGGTATTCGCGATGAAGCATTGCTTCGCCCCACTAATTGATCGCGGTAGACAATTTGACGCATATACTCCTTTGAAATAGGGCTTGACAATAGGATCGTTCTCTAAGAAACGTTGAATCTGCGATGTATCCATAGTCGATTAGAATATTTCGGCAGTCGGTTGTCCGGAAGAGGTTTTATTGGTAATCGTAGATGATGTTTCTGCTTTTATCAATCTGAATCAGTCCTTGTCCTTCCGAGTAGACGATACAGTTGACGGTGTTTGGAATGGCCACGTCGAATTGTAGCTCTAAGCGCAGATTTCCTTGCTTGATGAGATTCAAGTGACATCCGTCAGATAGGTCGGGCGTAAGGTCGAATGCAAAAAGGGTATAACCTTCGCAGTATTCTTCTCGATTGATGTTAATTCCCTTGTCTACAAACAGTCGGTTGGTTCCCATGAATAGTGAATTGTAAGCGTGAATGTAACTTTGTCCAGCTCCCGCTGCAAAGCTAGGACGTAATGGTCTCATCGGCACCGTTTCTCCGTCAATAGTGAGGGAGATGAAGTTGAGGCGTAAATGTTTAAAGTTGAAGGGGTTCTTGCCAAAAGTACCGTTAAAGGCGTCTGTGTCAACGAATCCTACGACCACCCGATTTGGTAACTGTCCGTGAAATAGATTGTCTTTATTAATCGACATGCTTCCTGCAGGAATGGAAAAGGACTTCACGTCTACTTTGTTGACGGGGTATTTCGCGGTTGTCTTCTCCAAGGCCTTGGCGTGGTTTAACATGATGGTAGGACTGGTCTTTACTCTGCGAACGTAGAGGGCAGCAGATTCTATTTTAATTTTATATCGGGCATTCTCCGTCGAAGACAGAAGGCAAAATGCGTCTTTGCTACGATTTAACTTGATTTTCAAATCAACCCCCGGGAGTAACAGTCTTTCTTGAAAAAAAATGTCGGCGTAAATCGGACCAAGTAGAGAAAGTAATTTACTCTCGACGATGAATCCATGTCTTTTCGCCAGACCGGGATTAGCTTCTGCAGAGCTTGCCAGCGGGTTAACGGCATCCATTTTCCCCGCTTTGTCCTTGTAATATAGTTGTTGAGTGAGTTGAGACTCTTTGGTCTCTCCTCCATAGTGCAGCAGAGATTCGATGTACGCTCTGTAAGGGTATGTATTCGACGGCTGAGACACTAGTTTTTCATTGAGCATGATATCAACTTGTGCAAAGAGAGATGGGAGAAACAGGTTTACGGGACCAACTGGGGCATCAGCTGGTAAAGCCGTGTTATCATTGTTCGTAACTTTGACTGTCACTTGAAGCATGGTCTGAGAGAGGTCCAAGTATTCTTCCGACGTGCCGAACACGTTGAATTCAATGGGCCCTTCATCGGTGATGCTGCTAACGGGGTGATATTCTACCCATGGTCCTTTGACGATGCTCATTTGAGTGTGTGGTACCGTGAACAAATCCAATTCGGACTTGCAGCAGACATCGCTCTTGTCGTGTAGAAGCGCCATGTTCAGCAAAGACAGCAAGGAGTGTATGAGACTGGTAAACGAATAGTCCGAATTAATCGAAGATGTCGCGCAAGCGAGCTCTTTTCGCTGGAGAATTTCGAGACCGAATGATACGCTTCCTTCCTCGCCTCCTTCTTTTAACTCTTCCTACAACTACTAATCGCGCTCCTCCAGTCTGATTCCCAATTTTTTTCTTTACTGCTCGAACAGTCTTTGAGGCCAGGTGTTTTCCCGCCCGAGCCACATTTTTTCTAGTTGCGCTTTTAAAAGATTGTCCGTTGATGGTGTCCTGAACAATGTTCATGCCTGTATGCATAGCTTCTTTTCCCAAAGCAACAGCCCCTCTTTTTAAGAGAGGAGTTGCGACTTTGAAGAGCCCCTTCACCAGACTACCCAGCCCGTGTCCTCTCTGCATGGATGCCCCGCGGAAGACGGGTAATCCCGAGCCATATTGGTCGTGAAAAATCCTTGCCGGTGCGCGAAATACCACCATAGTTAGACGTATCGCTGTGTAAATTTAGCGTCCAGCTAGTTCGTAGAGCGCTCTCTAAAGTGTAACTTCACGATCACTTTCCCGCGTTCAAATGGTACCACTTCACCCGATTCGGTTGTTAATATAATCTCTATCGTTTCAAAATTGTAAAGCTTAAGAGGGACGTAATGCGGAGTGATATAGGTATTGACGATATTATCGCGATCCTTGTCCGGAATGACTGCTATCGTCCTCAGTAAAGGTACAGCAGCGTCACCTACGTGTTGAAACTGAACGATATCAGAATAGACATAAAATGTATGAAATTTCATGTGTACATCCATTGGCATGGGACTCAGTGTTGATTCCGTGAGATGGCATTCCCCTTCAAACCCGAGCATCATAGCCAAACCACAGGGAATGAGGAGCGCCGTATTTCCTTCTAATCGGATGAAACATTTTCGTTGGGTCCTCTTGTAATAAAATGTGATGCTTTTACGTAATTTTCTCCGGAACTGTTCGTTGATCGAGTCAATGAGTTCCTCTCCAGAATTATAATATCCCGCAGGAATCTCAATTTTTTTCATCAATGGAACAGCGTCGTCCTCTACTTCATTATCGTAAATAGTGAGGGTGTTGTTATCATGTCGTACATTATACCACGTGCACTGAAATTGAACTTCTGCCAACCCCACCTCGTAATCTTCGTTGAGTGAGAGAGGTGCGTGAAGCCGCGTCGTAAACTGACACGTTTTGTTATTTGGATAGTACGACATGGAACTATTACTGGGCAGCGTCACGTAAAATTGAGAAGCCATGTTCGATCAGCCTCTTCTCCTTTGTTCAAAGCGAAGAATGATAACGAGAGTAACGTGAATCGTGTTTTTAACGCGGAGTTAAGTGTCGAACCCAACTATCAAATTCTTTGCCATACCCTGACCAACGAACTAGGTATTCTTTCTGCCCATTGCGCATGCGCGTGCGTAAAACCTTGTCCACGTTGTAAGTAGTCTCCTTGTCTTTCGAAACTCTTATCAATTCCCTTTCATAGAACGTACCCTTCACTCGTTCCCCGTTGTAATCCTTTATTCTGTAGACAGGTACCCTCCTATTGACGCGGGAGCTGATTGTAAAGACCTCCCTCGAAAAATTTGCTTCGTAACCCTTTTCGAACTTTAGTTTGCTTTTACTAATACGAACTTGATCTCCGATTTCATACTTGAATCGTGGAGCTGTACGCTTCTTCCCTCGCATTGCCCTACCGTAGAGACTTTTTATGGCACGCTTTTGATTCTCAATATTCACGTCTTTTGGTTTCATGCCAATACTAGAATGAATGGTGTTGTTATAGCCTTTGACCAAATCTTTTATTACACCGAGATACCTGTAAGTGTTTTTGAATGTGAAGAAGCGCCACATTTTTGTTCGCAGCGTTCTATTGAATCGTTCAGCAACGCTGGCTTTGGTTTCATTTTCTGTTGTGTAGAAGTGAATGCCTTCTTTCTCGAGATATTTCTGAAAATGTCTGTTTGTGAATTCCGAACCTTTGTCTGTATGTAGCATTACAGGCACTCGGCCCTCTTTCAAGATGCTTTCGAATGCCCCGACAATGTCTTTTGATTTTTTGTTTTTTAAAGGAACCACCCAAGCATATTTCGACAGTACATCTATACACGTCAGTAAGTAGCGATAACCATTATTAAACCTTTTCAAATTTTGAACATCTACAAGATCAGCCTCCCAGATTTCGTCGATTCCTCTCACTTTCACAACATTTCTCTTAAATGTCTTTCTCGCCGGTGCGTGCATTGTATACGCATCTTGTTTCGTTAACCAGTCTCTGACACCCTGCAAGCTCGCTTTTTCAGTTTCCACCTCTCTCACCGCATTCCACAACTTACTGACACCACCGAAACTAGCTGGATGTTGAGGATCGTAATAGATTTCCTCTAACGCTCTCTCAAATGAATTAGACATTATTCGTCTCAGCAACCACACACTGCAGAAGCAAACATCAGAAATGGCATTCCTTTCACGTTGCAATGACATAAAAGGCATCAATGATAGACAAGGTAACGAGTAAAAAAAATCATTTGAAAATGAAACGCATCATTTATTGTACACGCATACACACAGTGCAGCGAATTTCGTTGCTTGAATCAATTCACATTCTATTAACATCTACATTCCATACATTATACAACATATACAGACAAAAATGTAAAACGTATCGCGACATTAGTCCAACAGTCATTTTCGGAGCGTGTTCCGACCAGCGCACTTTGTAGCGTTTGAGTCCTTCCACGAATTGCGCGCGAAATTCCTCTTTCCGCTCGTCCGGTATGCAGGCATATTGGTAGATGTTGACAAAATAGCATAGAGCCATCAGCGAACGTTTGTACTTGTTGGGATGATTGGGGTTCTCTATACAATTTTTGAGCAGGGCCTCTATACAATCGTCGAACCTCTCATTGCCTCGAAGCTTGATTCGTCGCACACGGGAAAATTGTTCCTCGCTTGCAATTGTCCGACATGCGCGTAAGATTGTCTCGGTGTCTACGGCGTGAAAGTCGGAAGGAAATGTGTCCTTTATCACCGTTAATAGCAGTCGTTCGTCTAAAGCACGTTCCACTGAGGGTCCGTCAAGACAATGTCGGGCAGGCCGGTCTCGAGCCCCAAGGCCCTGTAGACCACTCTCACAGCGGCCTCTATCCCCTCCACGTGTCTCCCTATGTTGACTCTTCTTTGTTCCAGCTGCTGTTGAGTCTCTCCCCTCAGAATAAATTTGATGTACTCCAGGAAAAAACCGCACTCGACGAGATCTGGTCTCATCCAGAGCACCCTGCCAACGTAAGGGTACACTCTCTCCACAGTCATTGGGTCCAAATGATGAACCGCCTGGAACACTTTGCGCTGTGGATCTTCGGGAGTACCGTCTATTGGAGAATCTGGCACGTTTTGCACCCGTTTCAAGACTTCGATGAGAGTTAGATACTCCGTCAACATCAGCAAGTCCACCTTCTCCACCGTCCTCTGCATTTCGGGACACCAGGTGTTGGCGATATTCGGCTGAGACATTCTGTAACATGTGATGCTCTCGGAAGGTTTCAAATTGAAATGTGTCCCTCTCGCATGTTCTTCGAGTTTTTATTCTTTTGCTTTGCAAAGGACGCCACCATCTCTTTGAATATGTATGAGGCATCTATTGTTTTATGCAGGACGAGTCCGAACCCGTCACTGGCTCCAGGTCCAGTTTATGTATTTCTTTATTTAAAAATTCTTTTGTCTTCGCTCGCGTACAAGCGTGGGTCAGAGGACAAGTCCGAACTTATCGTGAACTTGAGGTCCAGTCTTATGTATTTCTTTGTTTTTCTAGTCTTTTGTCTTTGAGTGTGCGAGCGTCGGTCTGAGGACAAGTCCGAACTTATCGTGAACTTGAGGTCCAGTCTTATGTATTTCTTTGTTTTTCCAGTCTTTTGTCTTTAAGTCCCCGAGCGTTGGTCAGTGGACACGCCCTGACTTTTGTCTTCGATTGCGCAAGCATTGCGCAAGCGTCGGTCAGAGGACACGCCCCCATTTTTATGTATTTCTTCGTTTTTTAAAGTTCTTTTGTTTTCGATCGGGCGAGCGTCGGTCAGAGGACAGGTCCGAACTTGTCGGAGTGACGTCATCAAACAAACAAATGTCATGAATACGATTGCAATCGTCATTATGACCATTTCGACCATTGCCTTCGAAAATATCTCTCGATGTGAGAACAAAAGAATATGATGAAACAATGACGCGGATTCTTAAAACAATAGCATATTTTTCATAATTCATTCTTCATATTTCATATCGATCCATAAATATTCATATTTCATAATCATCATTCATCGTTCATATCTATAATTCATATCTCATGAATATTCATCTTTCATTTTTCATATTTCATACATTCTTTTGTTCTTTCCTATTTCTATTGTTATGCAAATATCCATAATTCATATCTATTATCATAATTCATCGATTTATCATAATTCATATCGTAATCCATCTTTTTATCATAAATCATATCATAATCCATATTTTTATCATAAATCATATCATAATCCATCTTTTTATCATAAATCATATCATAATCCATATTTCATAATTCATAATTCTTTTGTCTTTTCATATTTCTTTTGTTCTAGAACAATAGAAATATGAATCATATTTTTATGACGCTATACGTACACCTATACTACTGTCGTTATGTGTACATTGCATGTGTATATCCTGCTTCCTCTTCACCAATGCGTCATTTTCAGAACGAGTTCAGATTACATGTTGTGATTTTCTCACGCCCATTATCAGCTCACCCATTGTTTCGCCCATGGGCTGTTCCACTAAAATGAAGCCAAAATGAAGCGTTCCACCCGATACAATGTCACGCACCCTTTTGTTCCTCCACGCCAAAAAAAAAAAAAAAAATGTTGAATACGAACAGTTACAGGGATAAAGAGATATTGTCATCGATATGGAAGATTAAATCCAAACAATTTTCCCGATTAGTGCAAATGTATGTTCTTTTCGCGAATGTCCCTTCTTTTAGAAAGAAATATGAATAAAGTGTCGTGATATATATTTCCAGCGAAAAAGAATTGAGATTTCAAGTTGTTTGTAAGTGGTCAAAAGTATTCCTGAAATATAACACGTTTGGCAACGCTTCGTGAATATAGGTTTTCCCATTCATTTTCAAACTTTTTTTCATTCAATTTCACAAATTTTTACTTCAATTTCTCCGCGGGATGTTGGGAATAGGCCAATCTTACTTTCAAATTCGTCCTTCGTCGTTCATTTTCAAAGTAAGTCCATTCAATTTAGTCATTTGGCATAGATTTTCGTCATTTACAGTTCAAATTCGTCAGTCTCACTCGCAGCACTCAAAACAGCAGGATCGATTTCGTCTTTTGTCAATCATTTTCGTTAGATTTTCATTTATATTCGTCTCATATCTCTATCCAATGTGATTTCCCAGTCATTCATGTATTTTTCTTCTGTAACCGTTCACACTTTACATTCAGGAGTTAACAAACACACAAGTGTCCCCCCCCCCACACACACACACACAACCACACATACAGACACACACACAAGCAATCCGAGTACACACCGATACAAAGAGACGTACCGTCTCGCATACGACAACATCCGACTAATTTGAATGAAAAATCCATGAAATTGTGTGAACAAAAACGAATTTGATCCTCACATTCTGCGATCCTGGCGTCAGCGGGAGGGTTGAATTTGAATGACAATTGACGATTTTGAATGCTGCGTCTTCGAAAAAATTTGACGAAAAATGAATTACAATGACAATTGACGAAATTGAAGTTAGGATTTGCGTTCCACGTGCTTCTTGGGACGAAACTGAATAATAAATCTTGGAAACTGAATGACAAAAGTGCGAAAATGGATGGGAAAACCTAGAATAAAATCTAACAAGCTTTTGTGCGTAAACCAATCAATGTTTGTATGATTTGCTATACTCTTTACTCTCTCTTTCTCTCTCTCTCTCTCTCTCTCTCTCTCAAACAAAAACCGAAATATAATGTTGGAGGCAGATGTATTGCAAATTGTGCCATAACATCATACATTCTCAATATCATTATCATGCGACACAAGAAATTATTACCTAGTTATAGACCCATCTTTTATTCGGATTGGTGCATGTTATTGTAATCGATATCTTTGGTCAGTAATAACGAGTGAAACCATTTTTCCATAGCTCATTTTCACTTATGTGCGATATTAATAGTTTGACTTTTTTAAGCTACGAGTGAGACATAGCTTTAATCAGTTAATTGTTGAACATTCATGTGAGTACATTCTATTTAATCTTTCAAAACGACGTTGTTTAACAGACACCGACACCGACTTCTACATGTATTCAGCTGTGGTCAGATACATTTTTCACACATTTTTTTCGCGGTTATCATTGAACAAGGTCCATCAAAAACAGGCATTCTTTCCACAAGACAAGCACGACTGTATGATGTTTTAAGGAACACAGTTTACAAAGCAATGGTGGAAATGGGAAAGAGGAACACGTAACAAGGGAGTTTTTTTTTTTCCTTTGGGCAGACTTCAAGACGCATCAAGTGAGAGGCAAGACACTGTATTTCAAAGGATATGTTCAAAAGCATTTATTCCATTGTTCTGTATATGTATCTCACTGTTTAAAGACATAATAATGTACTGGGAGAATTTGAAGATATGTGAAATAGAAGTTGTGGTAGTAACATACCTTATTGTTAGTTTGATATCCACAAGTATCAAACTGCTCATTTAAAAGACCATCACATCGTAAACCTCGAAACTGGCTAGGCTCTGAAATCGAATAGACCTAATGGCCCCTACGTCTGAAACATGCTTTCTGAACACCTGTAGTAATCATAGCACATTACAAGTAGTACCTCTGTTGTAGTTTTGAGTGCATCTTATAATAATGGATATCCAAATATTTCACCAATATCCTGCGATAGATTTTCAAAGTTTGATCAATACTTAACTGTATAGTATATAAGAAAAATGTTTTCCGATCCAAACAGGAGCTGAGTACACACTAAACATAAACACATACATCTTCTATACTGTTTGTACAATTTGTGTCTGTATATTACGGTACCTTCAACAACCATGACAACAGAATCAAACAAAGTAAGCAATTAAGCGGGCCACTTAGATCGGTAATCTGGAGCAGAAAAAAAAGATAACAAAAGAATATCGGTATAAGCAAATGAAGATATTCCATTTGCGTATACTTTCCTCTTCCTTACTCTTCTACAACATATTTCATCGTATCAATAAAGTTGAATACCCACGCGTATCAAACTGCTCGTTGAAGAGACCATCACTTTGTAAACCTTAACACTGTTTCATCCTAAAATCAAACAGACATCAAGGCCCTAACGTCATAATCATCTTATATAATCACCTAAACCAATAGTTATCTCATTTCTCTTATGGAGCACATCAATAAAATGGTATCCAAATAATTACCCAGCAAACACCAGTTTCCTGCGATAGATATCCAAAGTGTATTAACTCAGCCCTAATAAAAAGGTAAAAGACATTTGATAATAATTTCGGACATGCATACCTTTCCTCGTCACACTGAGTATATCATAGTGTAAGAAAATATAAAGAGTTATAAATATAATAATTACATTGAATGCTCGGTGTTTTACTGTGACATCACAAAACCGTTGTAGTTTACATATCCAGCCACTGAGGAACTGAAATTCACAAATTCGTAAGTTCTGGAGAGTTTGTTTGATTTTCCTAAAACTTCATTGAAGTGTTCTACCGATTTCTACATTTACTTATACATAATCCTACATTTCGGGTGAGATCCCCCTTAATAACCTATTGATGCAAGCAAATTTCATATGCGACTTGCATTCTGTTCTTGTTATAACCTTGTTAATCACTCCGCAAGTAGAGTATATGATCAGGGTAAAGGCATTCCAAACTTCCTCTCTTTCCCTCCAGTTCTAAAATTCACTGCGTGTTATCATTCTTCTGGACCCCTCGGTAGAACAGCTCCACGATGAGCTGATGAGGGCCGAGCTGAGTATGGCCATCTAGCCGCAGTTTAACGTACTTTTGTGATAATTTCTTTGTATTATTCAATAAGAAGTGATCAATCAATTCTGGTCGAATGGTAGAGCGGATATGCACAGCGTGAAATATTTACAATTTAACTTATCATAAAGGAGAAGCTGCATGGGAATGAAGAGGCCAGCATCACGTATGAGTTCAGACTGAGTGGCCATGGTGGCATGGATATTCCCTGGAGCGATGAAACTGCTTCTCCATTCTGATTCTGTTCCTCTTGGTAATTGGTCTTCCTTACACAATCTTCAATAGGGAGCTTTAGATGTTGACGCGCGGACGTTTGAGAAGACGAGTGCGCTGGACGTTCTCCTCTCCCCTGCGTCGCGTTGAAAAGTAGCTTTAGATCATGGAGGCAGAAAAAATCTCCTTTTCTACCTCCATGTTTAGATTCCGCTGGGACGCAACGTATTAAAAAATAAAATCGCGCCCCCATATGATCAGTGCATGAAGTAGCTGTCTACGTTGCAAACTGTGCGGACGTGAAAATAGCCCAGTACGCGTAGTAAACAACTCAGGCGACGCAAGCTAAAAATAGATTGACTTTACGCGCGCTACTGCGCAAGCTCAGATCATTTTTTTTCCTTTGAACGTCCGCGCGTCTAAAATCTAAAGCTCCCTAATTATTAGTACGACGCGGACCTTGCTATATGAAACTCTGACACTGCACTGGTACGAATCCATACATTGATGTACACAAATGGGATATAGAGAGAACAAAATGTGACCGTGCACCTCAAAACGAACATAAAGTCGCACACACTGATTTTGCTTGAAGACTGAAAATAAGTGAAATGGGTCAACCTAGCCAAACTTGACTTTTTCATATTTTCTGAAAGAGCAGGTCTTCTTTTACATTATGCTAAAATTTGGTATCATAAAACGGGCAGGAAAGTGTGTTTTTTTAGCAGGTTATCTCGAACATTTTTGGAGAATAGTGTGATTAGGTGTGTCTTTAGAATCCCTTTTTCATTTCTGAGAAATCTTGTCCACACTCTTCACTTTCAACTCTAATAACTTTTAGAGGGATAGTGCTACTGCTTTGAAAGTTGACATTAATTGTGGACAGAATGTGTTTCAGAGGCATGCTTAAATTTCAGCTTAATTTGATAATCTCTTCATTGTTGTTACTCAGGTGGTTTACTTCCTGTTTTTTGTCCCATTCATCGCACAGCCAGCACGGTTTGGTAAAGATTAAGCGCTTGAATAGACACTGTACTTCAGAGCCTCTTTTCTCAGTTCACACTTTTCCTGAGTTTGTGCTTTCTTTCCAATATTTAGATAGGTTAGGAGAGTCCATTTGATTTGAGTTATACATCATTTTAAAGCTTAAAGTCTGCTCTTTCAGAATATGGTCTGAACTAAAAATTCCTGTCTGGCGACTTTTTGTTTGTTTCGAGGTGCAGGGTCACAAATTATGTCTTGTCTTATAGTGAACTTGTATTGAAGTGATGCTTTGACGCTAATGAAGCCGACGGCCAGAAGTCTTGTGTGCTCACTAAAGCATGTCTTGCAGGTCGTGTTTGGTCAGGTTAAAGAGCTGCAGGAGTGCGGCATGATGGCTGAAGTGCCCTCTGAACTCCTGTTTCAACAGTGAAATTTGTTCAGTTAATGACAAAGTTCAGCATCATAATCAATTTGTTACTATTAATACGGTACATTCAACGTTCAGTAAGTAAATAGATTCGTAAAGTATAATCATTGCATTATCACATATTTAGATTCTGTTTAATCATACATTTCTTTTACGTCCATATTATTTGATTTCATCATTAATTTGTGTTTCCTTTCTTTTTCAGTATCTTTTCATATGGCTCGATCCGGTAGAGTTGGCGGGGTTAAGTTTAAACTTGTAAAAGGTTTGATATGATTTTGCTTACGAAAAGCATCGTATGCATGTCTGAAGTATCACATACACTGTATTTTTTTTTATATAAGTCATTGAAAATGAGTGTAAGATGATCGTCTCACAAGTATCTCCTTTCTTGAACAAACTGACTCTACATTAAATTTTTCATGAATATATCTTCTAGGTGTTCATTTATACTTCGTTATGGCAGCACTTCCATCGCAAAGGAAATGCTGCACTTATTACCAATTAATTATCACAATTACGTCCTACTTACAACAATCAACATCACCTTTCCATAAATGTATCTTAAGAATATAATGATAATGATTTTTTTTTTCTTGCGTCATTTCAAAAGCGCAGCTTGTACACATCAAACTATATTCCAGCGCGATAACTCTCCCGGACACCTGTCAAAATGGGGAGGGCGGTCGTTTTGATACCAGAATATCATCGCCCTTCATGATAAACTCCAGAGCAGATTAGCCACATGGCATCTACTCTTTATCAGCTGGAAGCGTTTGGGGTCGGAGAAGGAACTGAAGAAATCAACATCCATGGATTATCGCAGGATATGTTATGAGTACGCGGTGAAAAGAAAGACAAATTTCCTATCGAGGTTTCAATGTTTGAGTACCTTTGTGACAGAGGCGCAGGCACTGAACAACTTTGTTTGGCGTACTTGGGGCAGACCTGCCACGCCGTTGCAGAAGGAGGACACCATACGCGACTGGAGCGCGTAATCTCCGAAGTAAGGCTGTACCTTTGAAGTCTAAATTTGAAATGGTACAATGTATCAAGTATGATTATAATTAGTACATGAAATTATTCTCAATGAAAATAATAACGGAGCTCGGATCGAGCTAGCTACACATAGACCTCCCCTGTATACAGCTCATTTTCCCCAAACGTATTGTGTCATATCCATATGATTATTATCCCAATTTTCACGAACAGTATTGATATTACCATTTTGAGTCTCGAGATTCAAGTATTGCTAAAACAAAGATCGAATTTTGAGTCGTTAACAAGTATCTATGAGAGGTTAACCTGAGTTTTCTGACGACACATCCTGGACATTGGTTGAGGAGTTGTGTAGTAAAATCTTGAACGTCCCCTAGTGCGTGATGATAATCACTGTTTCTGAAAATTCTTGGATCAAGACGGTGACGCAGATCATGAACTAAAACATTTTCATTTATTTCTTATACCCCTTTCCCGCTGCCCGTCTCGGTGAACCACCGAGAGGTTCGCCGGTGAATTCACCGGGGAACCTCTCGGTGAAAGTTTCAGTGCCGTCGTTTCACAGTGCTCTCGGTGAAACTTTCCTTTAGACGGGTTTTCTGCTCGCAACGTGGGTGATCTTATGTACAGTATGTACTTGAGTTTGTTGTGCATCTGCGATTTGTTTTTTTCGATCCCATGTTCAGCAAGTTTTCGGAGGAGGGACGAGTACGCGGCAACGTCAGCCGACGTCCCGCTCAGTTCTTCGTTCACTGCTGCCTCGCTACGTAATTGAAGTAACAGTCTCTCTTCGTCTTTGGTCCACGCTCCAGCCATTTGCAAAATTCCCTCAAATTTTAACAGCTAGCACAAAACGTCAACGGATTTCTCCTGCACACTGTAAACCCAGCACTTGACGAGAAAAGCACAAAATACGAAGAAATCAAGCAAGAGGCGGACTGTATCAGACTTTTACTAGACACTAGAGGAAGACGAAGAAGGAGGAAGCATCAAATCGATCAAATACACTGTAAACCTATATCAGCTTTGTATACACGGCGTGCTAATTAAACAATACAATGCACAGCACGATGCAAAACAATGCCGTCGCACTGTGAACGCCACATTGCACACGAAACGACATACTAGCCGGGTTCACACGTACAAATTAGCGGGATGACGATCGCGATCGGTATCCCGCTAATTTGGCGAGCGTCCACACGTACCAAATTATCCCGCTAATTGCCGATAGAGATAACAGCAAAGCCTGCAAAGTGGGTCACACAGCGCCTTCTCTATCACTGCCTGCGCGCACTTACCTTTGTCCATTGTCTTTTACGCGTCAGTGGTGTGGTTCGCGCGCTGTTGTTGTTGTGCTCCACAGAGGTGAAGGACCTCTTCGCAGAGGCCTCGCTGTTGTGATGTGCGCATAGCATGATGGGATATAAAAACTCGAGATTCTAATCCCGACCGTTCACACGTACCAGCGCGCGGCCAATTATCCCGCTAATTGAGGAACCAGCGCAAGATTTCTTGGGATTAGCATCGCGATGCTTATCCCGCTAATTTTCGGGTTTTTTCTGTCCACACGTGCAAAAAAACTCGGGATGACGATCGCGATGCAAATCTCGAGATTTGTATCCCGCTAATTGGTGTACGTGTGAACCCGGGGTGGTATTCTGAAAATCTTCCTAAGTTTCTTCCTAAGTTTCTTCCTAAGTCAGAAACTTAGGAAGTGCCTAGGAAAGACAAAATTGGTATTCTGAAATTTCTTCCTAGGCACTTCTTAATGCAAATTAGGCCATCCTTATTCCCGCCCACGTCCTTTCCTAAGCCAATACGAAATGCCGTATCATAAGGAACTAACCGATGTCTGCCAATGACAATCGCATATTACTATGACGTAGGGTCAAATACACGATGGCGCGGCATGTCCCCTTTCTCACGCTCATTTCGCGCATCAAAGTACATGTGCGCGCAATGACTGACAAGCGCGCCTATCACGATGCTTGCAGTTTGCTATTCTTAACAACGTATTTAGGACAGGGGTGGAGCTTTCCTAAATATTTTCCTAAAATTCTTTCCTAAGTGCATTCTAGAATACCAACTTCTTCCTAAGTCAGAAATTTGCATATTCCCGCCCCCTTCCTAAGTTTCTTCCTAAGTCTACTTAGGAAGAAACTTAGGAAGATTTTCAGAATACCACTTAGGAAAAAATCCTGACTTAGGAAGAAATTTCTTCCTAGGAAAGATTTCAGAATACCACCCCCGGCTACTATGTAGTGTCGTGTGTATGTTTACAAACACGAATTACTAGTACCCTTCCTAGTGTGTGGCTTTGGGAGGTCGAGTGCGCGCTAGCTAGCTGAAAACGTGTGCATGACCAGAAACAAAACATGACCTTTGACATAATCTGCATATTTTCCCCGGTGGTTCACCGAGACAACCTTTCACGCTGGGCGCTCTCGGTGAACCACCGGGTGATTTCCCGTTGAACTATCGGTGTTTACCCAGGACGCTTCTCGGGTAAAAATTGCCCAAAATTTCATCGGTGTTTCACCTAGGCTTCCCCTAGGTTTCAATCGAGTGACCTTTCACACTGCGGGGTTCCCCGGGTGCCCCCAGGTGCCCCCGGGGAAGATTTTCTTCAGCGGGAAAGGGGTATTAGTCGGTTTCAGACCATCGCCGAAACTTTCTTTAAAGTCCATACGGAATTTATGTGTAACGTGGCAAAAAGCACAGAAACTATTGTCATCACCGTTCATTATTAGCTAAATGACGTTTATATTCTATATTCATTCGCCAATGCAAAGAATTATACGGGGTTACTTCTCTTCGAATTTTGTACGCTATTACTAGATAAATATTTTTCACGTCAGCATTTATGGTTCCAACACAATTTCATTTTAATTCATTTTAAGTTCATGACACAATAAGAATGACAGGAGGATTATTTTCAGCCTTCGGCATGCTCGATAAACCATTTCATTTTCGGGATTAGCAACCGTTGCTGTTACAAACATAGAGACCAAGGCGGACGAACCTCTGGAGGTGGCTCGTCTTTCAACGCGTGGTTGATGGCGTCAACGAGCACGTCCAGGCATTGATCCGCTGGGTCTGACCTCGGCATGTTGAACAGAGAAGGAATGCTGGTGAGAAGCCCCACCCAGAATTGCGTCAAGCTGGAAGGAATCAGAAAGAGCATTTTCATGTAAAATGCCTGAAATTTAAGTGTACGTAACACTAATTTTTCAGAACGCCGATACAGTGCGTCGGCACGGAAGTTATCGAAGGCGATCCCCCCAAATACCCACTGAAGTTCTTGAATGGTGAATGTCTTAATAACATCGGTATCAGCCGAAATGTCGGTAAGACAAAACCGATTAAAAGTCATCAAATTGAATTTCTGAATTAAGGTGACATTCTAATAGCGAAGATACAAAGCTGGAGGTTGATAAGAAGTCATAAATATTCAATGTTCCTCCAGGAATTGCAACAGGTCTACCGGAGAGAGGTTTTGAAGTTGAGCGCTCATTCATGTGAAGTGATTCACCCTTAATTACGCGTGAAAGAAAGGAAAGGATTGGAATCTTAATGGCCCCACTGTGAAAAAAAAAACATCAAAACCTGCACAATAATGAAGAACGCATAGGTAATTGATCGTAAAGGTATTCAAGGTTATGGTCACTGTTGCTACTGTTTCCATATGGTCTTTTAACACACTATCACGGTTAAAATAAAGTTGATCGGCCCAGATGCATTTTCAGGGCCTTGAGAACACGAGTTTTGGAAACATAGGGTTACAGTTAGATAATCCACACATTTATCAAATTACGCTATATCAATGTTTCATTACCAATTCCTTTTCCATCTTTCCGCCACGTTGGTATTACTGCCAACTGCATATTCTCTAGCCACCTCGTCAAAGGTGTCGAAGAGATATCTGACCGGGAGCGGATATTTTTGTGGGAACTTGAACATCGATTCCAAAACGTTCGTCACGTATGGACTGACTGCAGCCTGTGAAAGACGAGAATTTCTCATTCATCTTCTTCATCCATTTTCATACAACAGCAGAAATGGTAATGGCAAGAATGACGATGGAGAAAAGATAACAATTCTATAAATTCTTACTGCTACCAGAAATTATGATCATATTAGAGTATTCAATAGGTTAAAATGTACATTACGTGAACAATGTATGGGTAAAATACGAATATGAACACGTAAATAATACATGTGTATAAAAGGCCTACCTTTGCAGTCAGCATGTGAGCTATAGCGAGATCTCTATCCAGCCCAGCGCGCCCCTTTGTGACGTGTACTGGGGTGTTGGTGTCATCCGTCCTCAGCGGCAGAGTTTCCTTTAAGGGGTAATGATGTAATTCCAAGTGCGATTAGGTAGCCAACATTATGTCATGTCGACTGCTCTTCTTTAAAGCAGATGTCTAATGATTATTGATATTTTACTCTCGTGAAGAAAGATAAAGCCTTTATTGGGTAATTCTGTTTTAACTTATCAAAAGCTTGTAGAGAATTCATCCGTTATTTTTTTCCTCCTAAATTAGAATGAGACATTACATCACCAAGTGACGAAATGGTTGATATACATGCAATGTGTCATCCCGACTACAGCTATCGAAACTTATACTGCCGCAAGAGTGTAGACCTATTTCTGTATCATACTTATGTGGCGCAGATTTCCCACAGTAACTAGAAGTCAAGATGAAATACAAGGATTAAATGCGATATTACAAGAAATTCCTATTACACCTTTTAAACTTAATGCATTAGGGAGCTTCAGATTTTTGCGACGGGGACATTCAGAGAGGAAAAATGTTCTGAGAATGCGCAGAATCGTGTATCAAAGTCGGTCTATTTATAGCTCACGTCGTCTGAGTTTTCACAACGCGTTCTGGCTTGTTTTTACGTCCGCTCAATTCACGACGTAAAGACTAACTTCATGTACCGATTAATGCCCCAGTCACACAGTGCTTTTCGATTTGTTACGTCCGCCGCGGATAGATACGAATGAGTGAACGTAGAGGGACGCAGCGTGGACGCAGGCATCCGCAGGGACGTATGTAGACGTATATCTGTCCGTAACTCATCCGTAAAGAAACGCACAATGACGGCGCCAAGCCTGCGAAATTTTGAAATGTTCAAAATTTCGCAGAGGGATTGTACGGATGCAGACTTACGCAAGTAACCGCAACCAAACGTAATTATCCGTAACTGACCGTAACTATCCGTAGCCTGGACGCAGACCATCCGCAAGAAATTTTACCTCCCGTCCTTTTGCGTTCGTTTACGTCCACCGGAAGTATCCGAAAGTAACCGCAAGTTAACGTATCTCAACACTTTCGTCCGCTTACGGATATTTGCGGACAGTTACGGATGCTGCGGACGATTACGTCCTTCGACGTTTTCTGTTTTCCACTGGCATGGGAACACAGAGACTCGTGGGAAGCCACACAACTCATGTTGCCAAGCTGCAGCTCATTTACCTGAAGGAATGCTACAACACAGTCGGAGCAGTGGAGAGGCAGAACCGCATGGTCAAATTATGACATTTCTCCCACAAAATGGTTATTTTAGGTGGCACCCATATACTCATGACATCGGTTGACCCTTTGTGCTAAAGTTTTTTTCTTGCACTCTTTGAGTGTATAGTGTTTTCGAAAAGGCAATATTTTGGGTAAGGGATGGGGTGACAGCATTTCATTCACTTTTCTGGCCGGGAAAGGTATATGACAGCGATAACTACAAAAAATTCTCTGTCAATGATATGTCAAAATTCTCTATGTCAATGACAGTCCAAGCAAGTACCCTGTGAGGGATAAACCTGAAATACCCTCTCAGGGCTATTCAGCGGCTCAACGAAGCGTTGCGATCGTTATCTCTGTTCTCATTGCCGGTCGTTCCGATTTATGACTGGAAATTCTGCGGATTTTGCTGGCTCGTGCGAGCGCTGCACGCTCGCCGTGAGCTGGGTGGCCTTGTACACCCACATGCAGGCCGGACAAGTCGCAGCGTCACGTACCAGCGTCACGTACCAGCCGGGGAGATACCAAGGAGGTACTAGGCTCGCCTAGTACCTCCTTGGAGATACCACACACAGTCTTCACATCCACCAAGTATAGTAACCCGCGCTAAGATGGGTTTAACAATTTGCACAAATCGAAAACTACACTAAGTGCACATAGTCGCTGCAGGATGATAACAAATAATAAAATAAAGATAAAAATAAACAAAATACATCGTCCCCCACACTCACGTACGCACACAAGCACAAGCACCCACAGCAAAAGCAACAAGGGTGTCAACAACATCAAAAGCAAAAACAAAACAAAAACTGGCATCATTCAGAACGTGTTGAATTCGGAGTATCAAGATACAGTTGTGACTTATATCTTGAGAAGAACGTATAACCATTTTTTCTTTTCAAATCATGTTCATGATGTATCAATTATTAAATCTGTATTTAATAGTCACATCCAGTATCAAACCGTATCACTCTGTGACTGAGAAAACAGCCATCTGCAGTATCTATGATATAAGAGTAAGAACATCTTCTATAGACGATCAAACGCAATTTCAAAACCCAGTTTTGGCAACTGAATGGATTTCGTTCTCCTACCTTCCCGTGGCCGGTACACTTGCCGAACTGTAAAGACGATGGTATCACACATCTCCTCAACTGGAACTACAGCTGTATTTTCAGTTATGATTCTATCACAGTCCCAAGTAGATATAACACAAAACGCCATCTTAGTCTCCAAAAAATGTTATCGATGCAGTCATGGCAACGTATATTCCATACCATCAGGGAGGTGGAAAGAGAATTGAATAATTATGCCTAGTTAGTGCACAGGGATAAACTGTACCGTGCTAATGGTCTCAGTGGCAGCTGACTGGAATCCAGGAAACCCGACTAAGGAATTAAGATAAAAACACAAAAACAACATCACTCCCCCACCCCCACCGAAGAACCCTGGATGGTATGTGTATGTGTTTCACAGTGATTTTCCACAGCAGACACTCTGCCGAGCGAGACTGCCTTTTCAATGTCACAGCACTTTCCCAAGATCAACGCAGGGACGTGATCAATGCACATTTGATTTTTCTGATAAACTGCGTTGATACCATCTTTTAATGTCTCCTGAAGATCATACTATAAAGATGTAAGCATCGATTTCATCCTACATAATGTATTTCCAAAATTTACAGTTGTGATTACATGTACATTATATCAAATGTGAGATGAGTGAGGTTCCTTCGTACAGGCCCAAAACCACTTTTTCGGCACAATTGGACAATCACAAAACGGGAAAATTAAAGTTGTTAGAACAGGTTTCATTTTTATACCAATCCACGAGACAAATATTCAATTTTGTAGTTTAAAAATATGAACACATAATTTTGCTTTATTTTTGTGGTGTGATAATTTCTTTCATGAGGCGTAAATTTCATCATGTAACATACGTTACCAATGTCATTCTATTTCAAATGCTTTAAGATTGGTGACTACAGTCTATGATTGAGATAATTATATAACTATATAACAATAATCACATTTGTGGCACAGACACTATGGGGCCAGGTATGCCAAGAAAATTGAACGGAAAGGAAGATATGCAATCGGCGCCACAAAAAACATAACGACAACAATAACAACACAAAACACAGAAATAACAGAACTTGAGGAAATGCACTCAGACAGATACTAGACAACGAAGAACGAGGAAAGAGGAGCAGGGAAGAATAGAGAAGGAAAAGGAGAGGGATGGAAAAGGTCTATGGACACACTATACAAAATCTCAAGGACAAGTGAAACATGACGGGTTTTTTCATTAGACAAAATTAACTGGTATGTTTAGAAAGCAAATACTTTTTTTAAGTTTATACTTAAATGTAATTAACTTCACAGATTCTTTTAAATCATTATCCAAGCTATTCCAAAATCTGGGTCCGGCGTAAACAAATGTATTTTGAGTGTGTACAGTTCTCACTAAGGGAAGATGAAATTCTTTAGATTGTCTCGTGGGATAATTATGTACGTGGCTGTTACGGTGCAATAAAGAATACAATATTTTGGGTAAATGGATGCAGTTATAATTAAACATGAATTGACCAAGTTGAAACAAATACAACTCTTTTATTTCTACCCCATAACACAACAGTGAGACAGGCTCCCAACGTTGTTTTTTTTTTAACTTTCTGGTTCAGCGCGTTCATTGTTCTCGAAGAGCAGAGAATGACTCCACGATTGTATTGCAGCCCTTTGTCAAGGCCGATGTGACTTTTGTTAGAATCACGGCCTGGTAATGTAGGTGCCACTTCTCAAAGTCGAATGTAGGCTATGTACATAGTGACTGCAGATCCCTTTTCGAGGCGTGGGAAAATACGTTCTAGGTGCTTCAGCGAACGATAGCCCACGAAAGCGGCAACCAAGCAAGCAAGGCGAGCCAGAGAGCAATACGATCGCCATTCCACGTGGGCTAACTGCACGGAGGCACGCGGTGTGTGCGCGTTTTTCTCTGTTTCAGTAGCGATAGCCTGACAAATTCAGGCCGGATTGAATGAGGCTAAGTGGACAAAATTTTCGAACATGTTGTGCTATGAAAGAGAGCGTGTGAATTTTGCTCACCGCGGATTATCCTGCAAAAGGGTCTATGAAAGGAAAGACTAATAATCTTCACTCTGAGGGAAAACGAGCGCAAGCCGCGGTGAGCAAAATACACCGTGTGTGTTTAAACACACGCATGTCGAAGCGGTTTTGCCGGTTCCCATAGACTTTACACGTGAAGGCGATTCGCTTGGCACTGAGCCAAGTTCGGCGAGCTCGCTCGGTCCTCCCCTTTTATCCTCTATAGGGTATTTCGGCGTTATCCTTCACAGGGTATTTGCTTGGACTGAATGATATGTCAAATTCTTCAAACATCCTCTCTTTGTTATTGTTTGCGGATGATGATACTGTGTTTTATCTGATTCTGATTCTGATTGATTATTGATACTTTCAACGGTGAATTAACGAAGTTACTCCATTGGATAAGAGCGAACAAACTGTCAATAAATTTGCACAAAAAAAAATGGGAAAAAATGCATGCTGTTCAGTGATTCGCCGCAAAATTTACCGAGAAATATCATTATTACGGAAAAAAAAGCTCTTCGTATCATTTGTCACGAATCGTGGAGAAGTCATACTAATAATTTATTTCACGAAGATAATATTTTGAAAATTTTTTACCTTTATCGTTTGCAATTAGGACAATTCATGTACAAACTCACTAACCATTCTCTCCCCCTTGTGTTTGATTCCATGTTCTTAAAGAATGAAACTGTTCATGCATATTCAACCCGTCAATCCCATGAATATAATTTGCCTTTGACTAGGACGGTTTTTGCAAAATCTTTATTCTCCTTTTTTGGACCAAAATTCTAGAATTCTCTTGACATTTAATATAAAAGAAGCTTTAAGTTTTAATAAATTTTCTTTAAAGTTAAAGAATTATTTATAAACTTTGTATGCAGAAAAATGATTCATTCTTTTTTTTTTCTTTTGATTTTCAAAATCGTTGTTGCGTCGGTAACCTCACTACTCTTTGTTTATCAGCGAGCCCGTGCTTCTGTGCCTCCAGTGCCCTGGTTATGACCCACCATTTCCCTCTCCTCCCCCCCCCCCCCCCCTTTCCACCTCGGACTTCCTACCTTCCTTACTATCTTTCTATCCTCTCATCAATCTTTCCTTATAAGACAGCCGCTTTGTGTTTGTTAATGTGCGTTGGTATGTGTGCATGTATGTGTGTATTATTCTGTCTGTCTTTTTTTTTACTACCGTTTAGGGAAATTGTTGTTGTTGTTGCTGTTGTTTGCAATTATATTTTTTCTGTATGAGGGGACTGCATTCTACAAGCCCTGCTTTTTAGCAGTCCCCTCCATTTCCAGCAATATTGTTTATGCATTCACAACAGTGACGTAACAGTTATTTGTATCTCTGTTGATAATTTACCTATCATATCTCTTTTACGATGTTATTCTGTTAATCGCATTGTGGTACTGATTTCCTGACATCTGTGTATTCGAGTGTTTCATTGTATTTCTAATCATTTTGTTAGTTGGAAGTGAAATAAATCAACATGAAAACTGAGAACGATTTTTTTTTTCTCTATAGTCTTACCCACTTTACGCTCCATGGAATGTGTATTACATTTTTTGTATATATATTGTACTTGGGTGTGGGAGGGGTGTTTGAAGTCTTGATGTCTTTTTTCTCTGGAAATTTAATAAGCATTGTTTTATTATAAAATAACCCAATACATACCCAATAAGTCATGAATATCGCTGCACAACGACAGCTAACCACAGTTTGTCTATTCCATGACTGTGAGTAATAATTTTCTTCCACTAATGTTTAAATTATCGATCTATATTGTATTATATTTGTGGTATAATTATGTTATGTATTCTTTACATTTATGAAGTTTATTCATTTTTGAGTTGCACAAATAAAATTTAAACTTCAAATTCAAAATTTCATATATCTTTTATCACTGTAGAGCAAATTAAAGGATTACGAATTTTTTCACAATTTCAGTTTTCCCCAGTCAAGCCAGTGTACAATGTAAGACAGTTTAATATGTGATAACCTTGCTGTCATAATACACTGACTTAGCAAGAATCGTCACAGAAAACAATACTCTCCATAATTATTTATAACAATCTGTAACTATCCGTAACTATCCGAAAATATCTGCAACTCTCCGCAAGTGTTCAGAACTATTATGTGCCAATTCGTAAGAATATCCGCAAGTGGACGCAAGTATTCGCATCTGGTCGTATTTGTCCATATCGCCCGCATTTTTCCCGGTATGTTTTGAATAAATTTTCTAGTGACGGCAAAGGATCCGCGGGAGTCCGCAGAAAAAATGACTTCTTTGGACGTAACGCCGGACGCAGAGCATTATGTGACTGAGGCATAAAGGGGGCGCCATTTTATTTATACTAGTAGGTTGCGTCCAAAAAGCTTTTCTCCAATAAATGATGGAGAGGGTAAAATCTCTTTGGTTGCGTCTCGGCGTAATCTAAAGCTGCTTTTCAACACGACGCAGGAAAGGAAGAGGAGAACGTCCAGCTCAAGCGTCGTCTCAAACGTCCGCGCCGCAATTCTAAAGCTCCCTATCGTCAAATTCAACGTGACGTTGCAACATAAAGCTGATTTCGAGGTACAAAAAAATTCATAAGTATCTTGGCATGAATTTTGCGCCACAAGGTTTATGAATCTTCACGGAAAATTAACTGTTAATGTTTGATTAGTCATATCAGACAGGTATACCCCTTACCTTTAGATGCGTTGCCCCGAGGTTGGTCGGGTTTTGGGTCGAAGGGCCAGGGGGAGTTGACGTTTGATTTGCTGTCAAACTTTCGTCTGAGAAATAAGAGTATACAAAACAACCCTTGTATGAGAGGATTGACAATAGACTCGGAAACAAGAGTCAAACTAAGTTACACATACTCGAAAAGTGCAGTATTGATGAAGTTGGACGTTGCCGTTGAAAATTTAAACCATTCAAGAAAAGTAGTAGTACAGAAACTCAAAATAATCGAAACATTTCAAAGGAACGAATAAAATGATCAATAATTAATAATAATTATTAGACAAATTTGTATAGCGCAGCTACTATGTAAATATACTCTACTGCGCTGTGATGTAACAGAGCTCCTGTCACTGATTAGACACACGAAAAATAAATTACAAATTAATCAAAGGCTTCTGAAAAAAGATATGTCTTCAATAAAGATTTGAAGACAACAAGTGATGATGCCTTCCTCAGTTTCTCAGGTAATTTATTCCAAAGTTTTGGAGCAGCACAGCTGAAGGCACAATCCCCTAAAGTTACTTTCGTTTTTAAGTGAGATTGCTTTAGAAGCAACTTATCCTGTGTACTTCGTAAATTATGAGAATATGAGTGTGATTTCATTGATATCAATTCTGATAAATAACCAGGTGCTTGACCATGCAATACTTTGTAAACAAGTATCAAAATTTTAAATACAATTCTCTGTCTTTCTGGCAACCAGTGTAACTTCTTCAAAACAGGTGTAATATGTGAACATTTTGACGAACTGGACACAAGTCTCGCACATGCATTCTGCACACGCTGAAGCTTGGTTATCTGTGAATCTGGTAAACCAAACAATAGCCCATTACAATAATCAAGCCTATTGCTAATGAATGCGTGAACAAGAGTTTCAGCGTCTTCCTGGCTCAAATATCTACGAATGTGACGCAAGTTATGCAACATATAAAAAGCAGACTTGCATGTGGTTGATATATGCTTCTCCATGTTTAAACGAGAATCGAGCCATACACCCAGGTTTTTCACAGAGCACGATGGTTTAACTTCCAAATCTCCAACTGATATCTCAAGATGAATCTTCACACTTAACTCATACCGAGATGACGAATTCTTTATAAAATAATAGCCTACGTATATGAAATCTAATCGTCAGAGAATTGACAGCATAAAAGTAAGCAAGGTAGAGGAAGGAAATCTTACATTTGTTCGACAAAATATGGGAGGGAACAAGTTCTTGGTATCCACTGGAATCCGCCATAGCTTCCTTTGGTCTGACAGTGATTCGACATCCATGATCCAACTTGAATGAGAGAGAGAGAGATGCAATGTTTAGATGAGTCTCGGGAGTATTACATATTACGATTATGATCTATAGTGTGACACGGGCTTTATCCAAATATTTATCTTGCCGATGAAAAGATGAGTTATTGGCATGCATTAAATTGCGTGGATACACTCAGATGTATCTTAAACCTCTTTTGCATATACTGTATTTCCCATTCATAAATGTCGCCTCTAAGGATTCAGAGATACCCTAATTATTTGCATGACGTATTGACCACCTCACTTTTGTGTTGGCATTCACGTCAACTAAAAACCTCTCTTACCCTAATGTGCCAATGTGCCAATGATTAAGAGACTATAACAAAAACTATAACATACTTTGCAGGAATTACAGGTTTCATGTTATAATGTTTTGGCGCTTACCCCGTACGTCTTCACAGTATTCATTCTTCCCGAAACATGACCATCAGTTCCTTCGTCTTCATCTCGCAAGATCAGATATGTCCCGGCGTCTTTCAGCCAAACTTTGAGTGTGGAATAACAGGGGGAGGAGGAAGAGGGGTATTCAGCCGTGAACAGAGTTTTATTCGTTACATATTCGCGGGTTGTTGTTGTTGTTTTTGTTTGTTCTTCATGGTGTTCTTGTACTGATTTTTTGTTCACGAGGACAGTTCAAATTTTCCTAATGATTAGGACGATATTCATTATTGTCGGAAAACAAGCAAACAAGCAAAATGTCTTGCCTGCATATCGCAGTTTGTATACCATGTGTATGGTTTGTAAACTTGACATAGCTTCCAAGAAGGGAAACGTTGTAAAGATCTGAAGAACAAAAGCTGAACAAAAAAGTGGTCACCACAGCTAAAAGCTTTCTAGAGGACAGCCTAATATTGTGAATATAGTGCTTATCAGTAAATGTTCATATATAGAGCTTTTAGACTTTGTGACCTAGTCGGACTTCACCTATATTCCAACCTGACCAGCATGTTTCAGGTTATGTATAACAGTGGTGTACTGAGTTTGACGGCCATGACTCAAAGCTGTGGAAAGTTACAGATAGTACATCAAACAAGAACAAAAACAAACAAACAAACACGCAAGTACGGAGCTTGTGAGGAAAGTTCATTGACCTTTGACCTTCTCAGACCTCGATCACCCACACTCAAACCTGACCAGCATTTTTCAAGTTATATATCTGTGATACTAGTTTGGTGGTCATGGCTCAACGCTGTGGAAAGTTATTGAGTACATCAAATTGTTGACTACGACTACAACGAAAAAAGTGACGCCTACGCCACGCGTCCGCTCCACGGGCGACAATAAATACATTGGCATAAAATATCAAAAAAAGATCATAAGACGCAACCTGTTACTTTTCACATTAGTCCACACAGGATGATCGTTTGCTTTTAAAACTATTCTCAAATTTTCCTTGTCATAATTTTCACTTTCCTTACACCATGACGATTTCACCTATTTCCAGATAATGTGGTTGGGTAGTTTGTTTGGAGATTTTACACTGGATGTCTCTCTTTGGCACACTGCCTCAAGTTATGCATACAAAAAAAAGCGAAAACTTTTCTGTGCCCCCACACAGTTCATTCTAGCATGTGATCAAATTGAATGTATACTAGAGAAAACTAATGTCATGTGGCCATGGGGCAAGTATTGCATGAACCAGTGTGGTTCTTGAATATTTGAAGACCTACCTACATCCAAAGACTCTCCATCGGTCGGAAGAAGACGATGTCCAGCTTTCCACATAGAATCTAGGATTTTCTGCTTTGTCTGTCCCACAGTATCGACATCCAACACTTTTACCTTAAGGAAGGCATTGTCGTCTTCATCAACAACAAAAAGCACCTGGAGGAAGAAACGCAACGCCAGAAAGCAGTTTTAATATGATTTCTTAATTACTGTATGACATTTTCGAAAATAAGCTTTAAAACATCCCAAACACAAAACAAAAAAGTGCATTAAATAAACAATGTCTTCCAACAATGGAAGTGCTACTTATTTTCACCTCTTGCCTGCATACAATGTTTTTCGTTTATAGTGTCAACACCAGGGCCCTGTTTATATGAAGAGTTACAATTGATTATAACTATAGTCGATTTCTATCATAAGTCTATGGCAGCCTGTGTGGTAGGGAAATTTACAATCGATGATATTTTTTGATAAAACGGGGCCCAGAAAAAATAGAATCGGCCTTACTGTCACAGAATGATCAAAAGACCAACAATTCTCCCCGATCGATAGCCATCATTTACGAAAACTATTGCTCTATATTCTTGAAATAAATTATGAAATCGTCGCAGTATGCACACTATTTACTAACTTCTTCTTGGGTTACAGTGTAAATCCAGAATCAACGTTGCTTTGAAAAGATATGGTGTGACTATGAGCGAAGCCGGGCCTGTAGCGTGTTATGTCAAAATCAACGTGGGTCTAGGAAATGCTGTATTACCCAGAAAGATAAGATATCCAGTAGTATTTATTTTGTGGTCCTAAAAATGTTCATTATTCTGATTGTAGAAGAATAAGGTATTACCGATCTATTGCATGACTCATACACACAAGTACTCGCACAAAGTTAATAGACTGTTTCGCGTGGAACTAGCTGGCACTACAGCTAACTCACATACAGTACCTCTCACAACGGTTATGAAAACATTTTCGTTTTCCAGATTCGTAAGAGATTTTCTTTTCGTGGCACTTATCGACTTAAAGCAATTATTATAAAGATGAAGTATATATTACACTATATTACAAAGACAGAATTGGTAATAATAACAATAAAAGACAGTTCTTAGAAACGCATAATACCATAAGATCATGAAGATAGTCTCTATGCGTGTACAAAATTTATGAAAACAAAATCGATCACATAATTCTCTATTGCAACATGTAGTCAACAATAGTAAAAAAGGTGAGATTTTAACACAGATTTGAATTTATTAAAATCTGTAATGCATCTAATACTGAGAGGGAGATTATTCCACAATGAGGGTGCCATTTTTCCAAAGCCCTATAACCATATATCTTAGATTTGACACTTATTTCAAAGAGGAGATTTTTTGATTTTGAGCGCAGATTACGACCAGGCTGATATGGCTTGATGAGTTCACTGAGATATTCAGGGGCATTTCCATGAAAACATTTGAATACAATGGTCAAAATCTTAAACCTGATACGAGCTCTTATTGGCAACCAATGAAGACTACGAAGAATGAGAGCTATATGATCAAATTTCCTCTCGCGTGTCACAAGCCCTGCGGCTGAATTCTGTATCCGTTGGAGTCCTTTCATCTGAGAGTCTCGAACTCCAATGAGCAAACCATTATTATTATCCAAATGACTAGAAATAAACGCATGAAGCAGTTTTTCTGTAGTTGCTTTATCGAAAACGGGTCTCAATTTTCCAATCCTGTGTAGACCTATGGCTGCAGATTTGCATACATGTATGTTATTGATGTGAGTTTTCATACTAAGATCAGCTGAAGATCATCTTGGATAATGACACCAAGGTCACGTGCCTTAGAAATTGGCAGCACAGGAGCATCGCAAACATTGACGAACAAAGTTGTTGAGGACTAACGTCTTGTTACGAGATCTTACATACACAACTTCAGTTTTCTCAAGATTCAATTTCAAACCATTTTGCAGAGACCAATCTTGAATTTTACCTAAGCGTGATTCAATCTGACCAACTGCTACATCAGAATTAGTGCTTTTTGGCAATTACATCCTCTAACTGTCTAAGGGAGCTGTGTACATTATGAAACACAGTGGTATTGAGTAACATTGTGCTCTCAAAACCCATGTCGCATATATTGAGGTGGTAGATGTCTCATGGGTAATTACCACTTCTTGAAAAGTGATGTCCTGGTCGAACAAGCGATTGTAATCCAGAGTGAAATATGCTTCTTCAGTGACAGCATCGATCGGTCCTTTTTCACACTGAGACTTCAAAGCTTGATACAACATGAACATCGGGTACAGCATTTGCTGTGAAGTACAGAACAAAAAAGAAGCATTTTGTATTATTGCAACTGATTGACAAATTGCCCTGCATCGACGTAAATAAGCACTGATTTGATCAGTGTTTTAGTAGTAGCTATGATAAAAAATCATGGGCGTACATACTCGAGCGGGATTCGAACCCACGACCTCCTGATCACCAGACAGGCGTCATCTCCATTAGACCACCGAGCTTTCGCCCGACAGCAAGTGTTGGTTCTAATCCTTATAGCATGCAGAAATGAAAACATCTCGACGGAAGAATTTTCATGAATTTGAATAATTACGCAGTACCCGCTGCATGCTATAAGGATTAGAACCAACACTTGCTGTCGGGCGAAAGCTCGGTGGTCTAGTGGAGATGACGCCTG
This sequence comes from Diadema antillarum, assembly GCF_040938485.1. Lineage (NCBI taxonomy): Eukaryota > Metazoa > Echinodermata > Echinoidea > Diadematoida > Diadematidae > Diadema > Diadema antillarum. The sequence continues at coordinate 3,481,830 of NW_027271462.1, forward strand.
TCCGGTGATCAGGAGGTCGTGGGTTCGAATCCCGCTCGAGTATGTACGCCCATGATTTTTTATCATGGCTACTACTAAAACACTGATCAATTCAGTGCTTATTTACGTCGATGCAGGGCAATTTGTCAATCAGTTGCAATAAAAGCATCTCGACGGAAGAATTTTCATGAATTTGAACATTTTGTATTAGCACCGGCAACGATAAAAACATGCGTTTCCTCTTTGTTTCAAAATGAACTCACTGTATTCATCAAGGTTAATCATATATCTATATCTATACACATATAAATATATATATATATATACATATATATATCCGTTTTACGATCACACTCTTCATATACTTAAGATTTTAGGTGGATTCTTTGGTAATGGATACCAATTTTCTTTGAACTCGTATGAAAAAAAAAATAGCTTGTCGTGTATTTTAGTGATTCCCTTTAATAAGATCAACGACCCAATTAGCAAAACTCGCAAAGCCTCTCACCTTCAATAAATCACGGAAGAATTCATATTCTTGATGTATATCGCTTAGAGATATTGAAGCAGTTGAGAAGACTACCTTTATCCTTACCTTGATGTACCCACACATGCACAAAGCAAACCAATTAGCCAACAATCTGTCTACTATGGATTCGGACCTGTTGCAAGCAACAACAACAACAACAAAAAAGTAAAGGTTAGTCCCAGTAAATATTGATGACACCATTCTACTATAAAAGAATATTGGAAAAAACGATAAAGACAATCATATCAAGAATTCATTGTTACTGCAATCTTTAAGTGATATCAAATTATCATCAGTTATCCTGATTATGTGAACATTACCTTTCCATTACATCGAGTTCTCTATAAAACATCATCATCATCATCAACCTCAAAACAACAAAAGATAATCGCAGAGTATGATAATTCCGTTATGAAATCAACCTGTCCAAAGAAAGCCCTTCATACAGATAGTACATGATATATATACGGCAATGCAATCGACAGCAAACATTAAAAGGCATATCATCATCAAAGGATGACTAGACTAATAAGTTTTAAAAATGAGGCCATCAGCCTAGTCAAGCTATGCTTTAATATGCTGACGGTGTCCTGCTTCCTTATTGAATCAAATGTACTGCCTTTACTGTCTGTATTGTATGTAACTATAAAATGTTTTAGTACAAAATTGAGCAAGGAAAATGGGATTCCATCGGGATCAAATGTTTTACAAAGATTTGTTATGCATGTAGTATGAACTGCACTTTTGAGTTGCTTCTTTGTCACTTGGTTATGTTTTGTTTAAATTTGTCACATTGATGTAATTTATTTTTGATATGATTTGATTTGATTTGATTTGATTTGATTCGATTTGATTTGATTTGAGAAGCAAAATAAATACGAACAAACGAAACCAAAAAAAAATGTCAAAAACGTCATTTGAACTTGAATCATTATAAGCATGAATCAGAACTGAAAAGCGCATACATGGTATAGAAAAACGATAAAAGGGAACACACAATAAACATCCGAAAGTAACAACGAAAGAGAGTAAAGTTTATAAAAACACGATTGTCCAATACACACAATCACATAGACATCCAAAGAAAAATTCAGATGCCACGGATATTTAATGACATATTATGTTATAACTTCCCATGACAAAGGTGCCACAGGGCGAGCAGAATTCCCTTTGGAAAGTATAACACCGAAGTTCATCATTCTTTAACGTTGAGCATTGAATCAAATTGATTGAGAAGAAAGTGTGAATAAATTTATTTTCCAAGCTTACTGAAAGCTCAATCGACTGTATACATCTTCTAGAAAGCAGAGGAATAATAGTGGCCTTAACGCCAGTAATATATCAAAGGAATTGCGAACTATGACGTCACATTCTATTGTAGCCTTCTTTTCCAGAGATGGCAACACTGAAACTTTAAAAAATTCATAAATTTTCAACAGATTGCTCGATTTTTCGGTGATGTGTTCTACAATATTCCTGTATTGACTCAGTAACATTTCGTTATTCTGAATGGTAGGCTCTATCAAACTATGAAAATTAGCTGAAGCACGCACATCTACATGGCCACAAACACAGACATACAAATACTGAAATGCAATATTAATTGTAACAAAATCAATGATTATAAAGAGTAGTTTTTGCTCCTCCTCTTTTATGCCACCCTTCCCCCCCCCCCCTCCATCTTCTACACCATCATCATCATCACTATGAGCAACTTATACTTTTTAGGTTTTATGTAGATTATTCAATTTTTAGAATGACAGATATTATATCACTTTTTAATGAACGAACTTTCAGAATAACAAACCTGCGGAATAACAACTCTTATTCTGTTTCTCGGATGAACGAACTTCGAAATAACTATAACCTCATGTCATTTTCGGATATACGATCCTCTAAGTACCAGAAATTTGTGTTTTGAAATAACAAGCCTTCGGAAGAACGAACCTTCGTAAAAAAGAATATTAAGCTATTCAGTCAGTGTACATATAATAAGTATATTTTGGTATCATTTTTTTTTATAACTCTTACCTGCTAAACAACTCATCCATTCTTCCTGAAGAACTTGCTGTGACAGCAACCCTATCGCGAACCAACCTAGAAATCAACCTTTTCGTAAGAAAACGATACTCCATAAAAATGTTACATTGTCCGAAAAGTAAATGAGCAAATATCAACTGATTTAACCTCAACTCATATCTTCTCAGGGGCGAATGCCATATTGACTGACGATAAATCGTCTGGGGTTTTTTTACGAGCATATATTTGTATATATTGACATCACTCTTGAACAAGATTGTTATGAAGAGCACCTGCGACTGCCATGATGACTGAATGCGGGCCTACATTCAAAATTATTTTAGCACATTTGACTTTTAAAGGGTGACATAGATACTGTATAACGCCACTAGTAGGACATGTAAAATAGGAAATTATACCCAGCATCACCGATTTACCTCATAAGCTTCAAAACAACAAAAGAAAAAATCCGTATAGTCAATAACATTGGCAGAGCTGCGTCATGATACCAAACAGTAACATTCACTTGAAACAGTGCTAAAATCCAGAACTGCTACAGCCTTAGTTTACATTGTATCATTTTAGAAGGCATGACATGCAATTAGGTTGTTACACTGTAAAATCTTTAAAACAAGTTTTCGTTAATCTCTACTCAAGGACTTTATTGGACATCCATGACGTACTCATAGCGACTTAAATCTCTTGGATTTGTTTGCGACTGTATTTGATTTCTACTCTGCTGTGACGTAATTTCACTCACTTTGAGAAATAGATGCTCTTGCCCTCACTCACGTAGATAAGAGACAGAAGTGATGCAATTAGTTGCCTGGCAAGGAAATCAATATAAATGTGGACCTTTATCATGAATCTACAAAACCAAATGAATATGAATTTATTTCAGGTTTTGATTATACATTCTCTGCAACGTTCCGTTGTTTCCGCACAAACTTAACGTTATCCTCTATTTCACAAAAATGTATTCATATTTCTGTCCAAACGAAGTCGGCTAATAAACTAAAGAAAACGATTGTATGAAAACGATACCGACAGACAACGTCCAAGGGATTGTTCTTATTCCTGGATTAAGTTTAGTTGACTTTCATCCAAAGTACTCCTTTTCATCTTTCATCAGAGTATAAAGGCGTAAAAAAATCACATACATTTTTATTTGAAATTGCTCTCTCCAAAACTACGGATTTTTTAATTCATACTTGCGATAGGTCCTATTACCTTGTTCTTTGTTCGTATTGCCTTTGCATTTCAAGAGTTTGGATGAAAGCCACGGTAGATTCCTCATCCTTCAGCGACCGATAAAAAGACACTATTGCTTGTGCCATGAAGTCTTCCATATACTGCAATAAAAACAACGATAATGAAGGAGATGACGTATAGATGAACCCAAATCCTGTTCTTTTTTTCTCAGTCCCTGACCTGCAAGCCGACTATTTTTTTTAAGGAATCAATACATCTGACATGGCTCAAGTTCATCATTTTGTGTCTACCAGATCAGAAATTCATCAAGTAGGCGTTTTTTAATCATTTGTATGGCAATGATATATATATATATATATATATATATATATATTGGTATATGTGTTAACTGCATTAAAAAAAAGAGAGTGAGAAAAGATTGCATTATGGAAAGACTTGTAAATAAGCCTGTGGCGTCGTAGGAAGCGGATGATCGGACTTGACATCATGAATTCAGGAGAGCGCAATTTACCATGGACCTTCAATATTAATGCGCACTACTATGAACGCTGTATAAGGCCTTTCATGGATATAATTTGCAGTAAATTCAAGTTTCCAGTAAAAGGAAATGGTACTTTTAGGGTCAGGCTGGTCTTATAATATAGGTAAGAATCAGTTAAGTGGCAAATTTCCTCTCGACTTTCTCCTACCTCTGGATCGGATGTCTCTGGACGAACTCCAAGTCCACCAAAGAGCATGACTGTCACGTACTGGTTGTGATCTCTGAATGGGATGCCGTACTTCTTGACTCTCTCGCCCACATCTGTTAGCTCGAGTTTAGTATCAGGCACTGCCAATGTATAGTTCATAGCAAAAAACAAAAACAAAACGAAACGAAACGAAACCAATAAACAAACAAACATAAGCAAACAAATTACAGAAGAAAAACATATCAAACTAAAAGATTGGTATGCAATGTCCTCCTTCATCCCTATCAAGTATGTGGAAGAAAGTGACAATAAACGCTATTTGGGAACAGAACGAGGTCATAGATCCTATAATATACAGACAATTGATGATGGAAAAAATGAAAAAGAACAAAACAAATTAATCCTACTAAATATCATGTTAAGCAACGAAATTACACAAACAGCTACAATAAAGAGAAGTGGAGCTTCTTATTGTTGTAGTTTTTATTGTTGTTAAAGTGCCATACCTTCTTTTATTCTTGACCTCAGTCTCCGTCGTTCCAGTTCCAATTCCTCTTTAACTTGGTTTGCTTCTTGCCTCTTCTTTGTTAGTCTCCATCCGATACCTACACCTACTGCCAGGAGAACGAGAATGGCGATCACAACAATCGAGATGACAACTGGCAGGATATTTGATTCCGAGTGTGTCTTGACAAAACCTGGTCGGAACTCCAGATTTCCATGCTGGACCTGAAAGATAACGCCAAATCAATTTGCTTCATTTATTGTCTCAAAATTTCGTCCAGTAAAATTAAATAAAGCAAACTTTTCAATCAGACTAATACGGTACTTGAACATTCATAACCAATCGATCTGTCTTACCACAACAGCAGGAAGAGACTTTGTTGGGCCTTCTCCAAGACTTCCGTTATAATCACCAGCCCCAGGAAGTGGGATAGGTACGAAGCAAATCAAGCTGTCGAATCCCAGGATTAGAACATCACATACTCCATCGGGACCTATCAGTACTTGAACGTCCTCTTTGTTGCTGACTGTGTCTAAATATTGTCCCTTGAATAAAACAAAAAAATAATAAAATATGTAATGCGCCAAAATCCAACAACAAATATAACGGTTAATGAACACTCCCCCCCCCCCCCACACAAAAAAGTGTCACTCAGCTAGATGTCTGCAGGACAATTTCCTTACGATTCTTCTTCTAAAGTTTTTAGCAAATGTGACCAGTTTCTCTTTATTGCCATTTGTGACCCAAAATTTAAAACAGCAACACTCCTATCTCAACTGATAATGATGATATTTCTACCAATAAAGAAATTACCGATAAGATGTCGTGTTATTAAGTTGAGCAATTGTAGGAGAAGCTCATATACCCGATGAACAGTCGTGAAGACGGTAGAGAAATCTCAGATTGTATCAAGATGGTGGGCTTAACAGTATAGATAATCTTGATTGTTTTTCACCGTACAAGTTTAGTCACAGCGCCATTTGAAGCTACTGACTGCCTGATGGTTATGATGTTGGAAAATTTCACAGTGAGTAATAACGAAAATGGTAAATACAGGTTTGTATATACTGTATGCTATGACGAGCTCACCTCCAAGTCAAGCCTCTTATTATCAGTGATGATTGCAATTTGGTCACTTTCAGCAATGTCAAAATAAACCGGGTCTGGATGATACGTTATGATACCACCGTTGATGACGAAACCATCGAGGTCAAAGGTTATATTTGCTGCCCTGGCGTCAGATTGCCTTGACATTCTCCCGTGTGACTGACCATCCGGGTAAGGAGGTGTGGGACATATCAACAGAGTTGGAGACACGTTCCCACACACCTGTGATGCAGAAATAACCATTACTATTGGGCAAGAGCCTCTCGTATGTTCGTGCATTAACTTTGGTGAAGAAGCAAAACTACTGTTCAAAAACTGTTTATATTTCTATGAATAACAAGATGTATCTACTTTGTACGTATGTACACACACATTTCAAGGTCACCTAAAGGTTGTGCAAGTAAATGTTTACTTTTTTATTATAGATATTCTCAATAGGTATCATGGTTCATTGAATACTGGTCATTGTAGCGGAGTAGATATCATGGATCTTTTGGGTCTTTTTCATAACTATGCTAATGATTTGACGAATGCATCGCGCGGTTTGTGAAGCGTATCACAAATATTAATTTGTTTACATTCACTCTATTCAATCGAATAACATGTAAATATGTATAGAAAGGACATATTTCAAACTGATGAATATCTCTTCGAAGGCTCGATATATAGGAAGATGCTGCACTGTGTCATTATTTGCAAAACATGATCGATGGAAGACATTCCACTGTCAACAACAGATCAAACCTCTGTACGGATAGCTCCAGATGACAGTGACTGTGAAATGATCCGTGACTCTTGGATGATATCAAATCGTTCCCCTGTAATGTGCATTTGTAATCCTCCTCTGAAAAAAACAACAACACACAAATGAAGACATGTCATGGCATCACGCTCTTTGGCACAATAAAAATATTTTTGTCATATCAATCGAAGTAGCATTAGCGTGCTGGAGTCTTTGGAAAAAACATTGAAACTCTATCTTGTACCTTTTATTGACAGAATATGAAAATGGCCACACACTCACACTCACACACACACACACACACACACACACACACATAACATTTACAACACAAATAAAAATGACGCGAGTATTCAAAATATATTTCCACTATATGTGGCAAATCAATCTTCTGTGCTAACCACAGCCCTGTCGCTGTACAGAAGTCGCGAGAGACCGTGCTGCGCATGGCATGTGGCAGGGGTTCTTCTTTGGGAACAAGCAACATTACTCAAAATTATTGTCCAACTAAAGGTGGAATGATAACATACGACATGATCGTTTCTCCCCGGTCCACGGATGTAACTACGGGATTAGGCAGGACTGTGAAAGCGTCATGTGAGAATCTATCCGCTCCGTCAAACGTCATGATCAAACTTTGCGCTCCCTCAGAGACAGCAGTGGTGGTGCATCTTGCCTCGCTTTCTTCGTACGTTCTACAGCAATTTTGAAATACATTTTCTCACATAAAACTTCTGTCTATATAGTTATGTAATTACATACATGTATATCAATATATATATATATATATATATATATATATCTAAATGTATATATATATATATATATATACATATATATATATATATATACATATATATATATATACACATATATATATATATATATATATATATATATATATATATCTGTTTATGTAAGGCGAAATGAAAGTGGGTCTACTGACTGTTCAGTCTGAAAGTTTTTATTCATATTGTCGGTCTAACATTAGGGAACAAACACCTTCACAACTGTCCCAGTTGAAGAGACTTCGTTAAAGCAGAGTAATGTATTGGTTTTGTCCAAAACTGTCGTTAATCAATAATAAACATTGAAGATCAATTTCATCAGATTCAGAGTAAAGGCACTAGCTACTAAAGCTGTTGTGTATAAACAAAATAGGAAAAAAAGGAAGTGAAACAGAACGAAAGTGACACGTATATTGCTCTAAAAACTCCTTTGCTACGTCCGCCTACCTAGTTAAAGTTTCAAGAAAGATATTCACTAAATCAGAAATGCTGTCAAAATGAAAAACAGTAATATGATATAAAAACAGTATCCGCCTGGTCACCTAAACGAGGAATCCAGTACACTGAATAGGCCTAAGCACTTCGTCTGCTTCTGAATGAAATACGTCAAAACTGTTAATCATAACGGATATACAGCAGTCATGTTGTACGCTAACATAAGAGAGGAGTGTATTTTTAGCTCACACATCGATGCATTCTGAGTTGCCGAGTCGTGCTGCGATATTTCTCCCAGTATTTAAAAACTCTCCGTAAATTGTAATCCTTGTCCCTCCTGCTGCGGGTCCCTTCGTGGGATTAAATCTGGTCACCCTAGGATCCTGTACAACGAAAGGAAAGGGGATTGACCTGTTTTGATGTTTTGAAACTTTGAGGAAATATCAACAACTGTAACTGCCTTACCTGTTAAACTAGAATACATCTCAACTGGAAAGAAAATTCCTTTCATATCATTGTTAACCACCATGTACAGCGCGGGTCCAATATGCAACGACGAAAAAATAAACACTGAGAACTTATTAAATTTAGAGTGCAGCTTAAAAGAAAAAAAAGTGCTGAAGATTCAAGCAGTATCTGCAAAGTTTTGACAAGATCATTTCCATATTTTCAAGATTTGTTCAAATTTATGTTAAAGATGTTAACTTTTTGATACCTTCAAATTTTTTTTTACTCTCTTCAACGCATGTTGTAAAAAATGAGAAGTTGGACCTCTTCATGGGATTAAAATTTAAAATGTGGTTCATTTGCATTTAAAGGATAATGAAAATGAATGATAACAATAAGCTTATATATCTGTTTCGTCTCAATGCGCTTAACAATGATGGAAACTACGCTTAAACACTAAGAAATGAATACAGCTATCTTACTACAATACTTAAATGAACTTGATATCAAACAATAACAATGACGACATAACGGATAATGATAGTCAGAACATAATTTATAATATTAATGTGATCGAGTAAATAGGTTTTTAGAAGATTCTTTGAAAGATTTTCAGGAAAGTTAGAAGACATAATTTCCTTGTTCAATCAGTGAATCCGCATGAGGCTTCTTTAAACTAATTATACTTTCAGAATTACCCTGAAGTAGAAGGGGTCTTCAAAATAAGCCGTTCGTTCACCATCACTTAGTGTAACAACAATTTGTATCTGTTCCGCGGAAATTCGTTCGTGTGGAGGTGTCACGCAGCTGACACTGTCAAGCAGAAAGAGAAGATCACGCTTTACATTGTACTCCAAATTGAATTAATATGTATTGAAATGAAAGAATCATGGCGTGCAGATATTAACTTCAAAGTGGCTTGATCTGGCTGCCATTATGATGATTATTTCCATTGTCGTCAACGTGGGAAAATCATATCTTTCAGACTACAATACTTCACTTAATGAGACAGCTTACACGTGAGTACAGTAAGATCAGTCCCTATGATATCAATTTCTATTTTCTTGTCAAGATTATCACGTTCAAACATAGTTTTAACCAGGCGCTCTGTCAGTTTGAATTATCTGCATTCTCGCTGTTTGCCCGTTGAATTGATTACCACGGATTCTCTTACAGCACGAACACGTATGAAAGATAAAAAACATATCTTTTTATAAAACATTTCTCTAATATAATACTTCTTCTTTGAAAGAAAACACTGAGTTTATTTCTTTTTTCTTTGTTCTTCACCTTAGTCCGGGTTCGTAGAGAATTTCCATATTTGTTATATCGCAGTCAGAGTCGCCAATACTTATTTTGGTGATGTGGGAGAAAGTGAGCCCAAGATCTTTTCCTCGAATCTCCAACCTTGTGTTGCCTTCAGGCGGTCCTGATGCTGGAAATATCTGAGGCATCAAAGGTAGTTCACAGACCATCATTTTACACAAAGCAGCGCTAAAAGTTCCATATTTCTGCTCGATCAAAAATAAGAACTTTAAAAAAGATGACAGCTAATAATGTCATTGACGACAATGCGAAATACGAATATGTCTTTGGAATGAGACTATGATATCAATGTTTTGAGAGACAAAAGAAATGATTGATATTTGGCATTATTGCCTGTTCCTAAATTTTCCCTTTCGCACTCATGGCAGAAGCCATGTTCTGATGACATCGCGCAGTATCAAACAGGCATATTGCACACTCGGCAAATATCAACCAGTGCGACAAGGTTAAGCCACAAGTATACATGTATATAGTTGTACGGAAAGAACATAAAAAAACTTCGGTCGCATCAGTCTTGTATCTACAACTTACAGAAGTGATGACAGGCCCATTGCACTGGAGGTACATATTCTGGTTAAGAAACCCATTGGCGAGACAGACTTCGCTCCCAGCGACATTACAGTCGTTCTCACACCAGCCACAGCCAAGTCGGGCGGGGGTGACTTCAGGCGACAAACAGCGGCTGCAGCTTTCACTGTTCACCGAGCACTTGTACAGAATCACTGGCAAGAAAAAAAGAAATGAGTTTCATTAAATATATTTTGTTCGTGCTGATGGTTTCACTCCAAACCTAAATTTAAACGTATACATCTTATCAATGTCATTTCGACATCGTAAGCTCGATAAGTGCATGCATATGTGAACAAATTGAATAATGTGCTGATAATCAAAACTGTAAGAAATGACACCTTCAAATTAAGGTAATAACATCCATTTCTTATTTGCATAAATCGTGCGTAGGCCTATTGATGTGTTGTTACGGTATGGAAGAACTTACCACTATGTCCTGTTAAAAGTTTGACTCATATAATCGGTACGTTATGTTTACGTTACCAAGACTGTCATTATGGTGTGTATACAGGACACTGGCAGTAGGGCCTAAAGTTACTTTGTTAAATACCGTATTTTACTAGATTAAAGAAGTTGTATTGCCCTTATAAATAATTCCCTTTCCTTCAAAATGTATAGTAACATGTAGATAAGGAACATGCCCTGGGAGCCTGTGACGTCATCGATGTTATTGTTGCCGTTCCAGCGCACTGACACATGAACGCTTTTCAGCAGAAGTTTCTCGTTGTATGAGTACTAAATGAAGGAGACAAAAAGATACAATTGAAAAAAAATTAACTTTCACATGGAATGATTCTATGAACGTCAAATAGCAGTTCAAGTGCAATGTTCAAATCAGAATTCATCGCAGCTTGAATATCAATAAATTTTAAACTCAAGTGACAATTGTGAAGCCGTCCACGACAAATAATGTTTAACATCAGATGCTCTTGACTTGAAATTCTAAACTAACGGAAAGAAAAACGAAAAGAGTCTAAACTCACGGCTCCATCACAGCTGACTTGGCTTTCGTTGTAATGCGTTGCCCTCACTGCCTGTTCAGCACCCTCAACGTCTAATACGCACTCATAAAATCCGACCTGGAAAAATAAAAAGAAGCTGCTAAAATCTTTACATGGATTGTGTAGTTAGCTTGGTTTGATTGTTTGTATTCTCTTGGGATTTTAGGGCAAAAGAGGTTAATGTGATGTATGGTGAACACTTTGAATTTTATGGTCCATAATTTCATAATACCCTTTAAAGGGGTGAATAGTTTGTGTTGAGGTGGGGATTCAAACTCTCTGCGAGATATTGAGAAACCTCCTATGAAATTTTAAAGAGCATACAATTCTTTGAGGAATTCAAAGTTTGATAAAAATTCGGTTTTGAAATGGCCAAAATATTCATAACAAAGTAAAAAAAGCGATCCTGAGATATCTCACCCATTTCAACATAGGTTTTCATTAAATAAACTTTGAAATCTTCTCAAAATTGTATGCTTTTTAATGTGTCACTAGAGGTTGCTCATTATCTCACAAAAAGTTGGAAACCATAAGCCAAATTCCAATCAAAGCTATGTTTTCCCTTGAAAGTCTCAAATTTTTAATCACACATGCACGGAACATCAAAAATATAATTTGTGTATCTGGAAGCCCTTACGTATGTCAATGTGTTGTTTTGGGCTTTTTTTATTACTCTGGCAATGTATAAATCATTAAACTAGCACAAGAATGAAAGAACAAGTAACATAAATGACTCTGAGCCATGCTACGATTAACACGAGTCTAATTCTTTGTTCTGCCAAACTAGTAATTTACAAGCTCCACTCGACTTCATACCTTTCTCTGGTCAGTGCCAATGGGTAGATGTTTCGCTAGGAGAGTGTAAACCGTGTTGACACCAACGGGCACAAGAATGTCTTCTCGGACACCGAGCAGCTGGGGACAGAATTCTTGTCCTCTATTACCCATTCCCAGGGGATTCTATTTGATCATGATATCAACATAGAAAAATAATGCATGAAAAGCAGGAAAATCGACCTTTATAGGCTTACAGGTTCACAGTAAATGGCAAGGAGAAATAAATCCAGCAAATGAAGTCCATAACAATAAGCGATATCTGGTGGCCAGAGATAATGCGAGGTCTCATTCAGCAGTTTGAAACCACAGCTTTTTGCAAGGTAACAGTAAAGAAATAGACATTAGATCCAGCTGAATTCAAATTTATTTTCAGTTATCGACAAAAACATACATTTCACTTTCTTTTGTAACAGAGAATAAGGTAAACAACCCTTCTGGAAAGAAAACAGTGTCCCACAGTGTGTTCACATAGTTGACTGTGTGAAAACGCTCGAATATTGCACCATAGTAAAGCAAAAACGTCTTTGCGACTTCATTTAACAGTGTGAATATGATTTCACACTGTGGCGTGGTTCTCACAGAGTGTTCACATAGTAATGCTTTGTTTCACACTGTAAAATGATGACTCACATTGTGTTCACACAGTTAAAACGCTCGAATTTAACAATGTGAAGAGATTTCACACTGTGCTCACACTGTCTTGCTCACACTGTGGCACACTGTGTTCTTTCCAGTAGGGAAGACAACAGAGTGTACAATGGTGAAATCTTATAGTAAGTTTACATTGTAAGGAATAGTGAAATATCATAGTTAATATTAATGTCATATGTAAGGAGTACGTTAGCCTTTGCTCACATTCACTCCAAGTATTATGGTATCACCAGAACAGGTTGAATTGTCAGGTGTGCATCTGTTCTCGTAGACGCACCAATCACACGGCCAGGGACGAGCGACGCAAGAAGAACATCTTTGTACAAAGCAAAATAAAAACGAGGAAACAAGTCTGAATTCCAGTTAGAATCAAAATAAGTCCACACAAGGATTAGCCTCTGACAAATAGGGACATACGTCCCCCATTCAATCCTTGTTGGATTTTGTTTTCGTTTTGTGTGTGTGTGTGTGTGTGTGTGTGTGTGTATGCGTGCGTGCGTGTGGGAGTGTGTATGTGTGCATATACTATACTGCAGGGGCGGATCTAGGAATTCCGTAAAGAGCACTTAGGCGCCTTTACAAAATGAAAGGGGGCGCACGCACCCTTCCCCCATATTGTTTTTCTTTTTAGTTCTCTTGTTTTAACCACACAAACAAAAACAAAAAATAGGGGGGGGGGGAAGGGGGAGCCCGGTGCGCTCCCCTTGGATCCGCCACTGTACTGCATGCAGTTCTAATTCATAAAGAAATTTTGAAACAATTTGAGAATTTGAAATCAAGGCATCATAGTTTTCCCTAGTCTCATTTCCCTCTTATTCTATCTAAATCAATAACTTTCACTCAAGGTGTGTCGCGTGTATCACAAGTTTGTATCATGTTTGCATAGCATCCTTCTTATTACGGGAAAGACCCTAATTTTAAAGAAAGAAAATTACTGATGTTTGGCACTTAGGAGCATATCTATGTATAGACTTTCTATAAATGATTGGTGATTCATTACATGACCAAATCTAGCGCAAATGACAAGTTGAGAGTCAAAGTCATAAAAGTTCAACTCTGAAAAAGGTAAGACTCACGAGACGATAAGGGTGCAATCAAAGAAGAAAAGATCCCTCGTTACAAACAGAACTCCAGTTTCAGTTGATTTGATGGCCAATGACATCGTGACGTGATCGCCTTTATTGTTGGAATAAATCGTTAAAAATGGAAAATCAGGGTTTTTTTCTGAATACAGGAAAGAATTTGTTCACAGTCTGTTGCTGTGAACCTATAAAGCCCAAGGGGGGGGGGGCACATTTTGTGCCCAATACCATATTTACATTTGCCACTCCTTCGTCTTTTGTCCAATTTCAACCAAATTTGGTGACTTTTCCTTAAATCTTATTACAAACGTTTTCATATTATATTTGATTTAGCTATATTTGATTTCGCTGGTTGTCATAGCAACCATAAACTGACAACAATGTCAGTCAGATTTCGCAGCTTTTTTCTGTTTGAATTTCAATTAACAATATAACAGTATATGAAATTTATGTTTCTTGGCTGAAATTTGCTGAAGAAGCACAACGTGAAGTACTCATTGTCCTGAAATGTTTTCTTATTTTTTTCCTTTGTTTTTCTGTGATATAGGCATTAAAAGATAAATATAATAGAAATAATTGAAAACAATATTTTCCAAAAGTTTGTCCTTCTATTTGTTGTCATTTTGATTCCTTCATTCAAGTTATTCCTGTAATATTATTAGATGATTATATTATCAATCTGCAAACTCAATATTCCAATATTATGCAAACATTAAATGTGATAACTATACATGTTCCTAACCCAAACTTTTAGTCACAGATCTCATGATGTATTTTTATATTTTGTTATGAATAGCGCCCCCATGTGCTGACTCTGAAAATTTTCAACCATACAAATATTAAGGTTCTGTACTTGCTTATTGGTTGTGTCAAATATGAAAGTGATTGACCTATAGTACATTGTCCTGGGGTTAAAGAAATTATACAGAAACATCATGTTTTAGCATATTTCCTATGTATTTCCTGATATTTTGGTAAGAAGGGCCAAATAGCTTGGTTAATAGGGTTAATATCAGATATTGTTTGACAATAAAAGCACACAAAGTATTACTAAAACGGATATGATAATACCATAAGTATAAATGAGCGAAGGAGTCACTATTATAGACACTTTTACCTCCATCAGGTATCTGAGGTAACTCGTTGGCAGGAGGCGTTACACAACGGATAGTGTTATCATTGACGATAATACCAGGTACCTCAAATAAGTCAAACGCACAAATGTATCCGTTGCCATCAAACAATTCTGGCAGTTGTTCCACGACGATGTTAATCTGTTAATTGTGAAATAAAAGTTAAAGAAAAGATAAACATAACGTAAACAGTTTTAAAAATAGTTTTTATGGCGGGCAAAGTGCATGATCAATGCAACATTGACATAAAATCATGTCAAATAAAGAGAAATGTGATTATTTTGAAATTTTGTTTAACTTTTGATCTCGTTTCAAATACTAAAAGTTCAGGCCTATCTCCCGAATTTCCAGCTGCCATATCTATTAAGTGTCCTCTGATTTTCCCAGTTAATTTCATTTTAACTCAACCTACTTGTATCATATTATTACAATTTGTGCTTGGTTGTTTTTAAGCACATGTTTTTTTTTCTTTGCTCTCTCTCTCTCTCTCTCTTGCTATTTTGACATTTCTTATGTTGTATCATTTACTTTCTGTTTTTATAGCTATACTGTACGGGGTTTGATTTACTTGTTTGTACTTTAAGATTGTTAATTGTTACGAGTTTTATGCACTAACCCATTGAAAAACAGTGTATGCTGAATGAATGAATGAATGAATGAATGAATGAATGAATGAATGAATGAATGAATGAAAATACAGTCGCCATTAGCGGACTGACCCATATTCGAGGTGATCACGTGACGGCCCATAAGCGTGTCTTACAATACAGTGTAGACGTTCGAAAGTGTATAGCGCCCCCGTTACTGTTGAGAGAAGGTTGGTAGGCTCTGATAGATTTCTTCCCTCACTCCCTATACTCGAAGTATCCCGGTCCAGAACCTCAACCGGTTCAAGGTTCATGTTGTGCCCTGCAGATTCGATGTGAGCATGCTTCGAGACGTAAGAGGAGGTGGACCTGGGGCGTCTGGGTTCACAGAATCTGCAGTTCTAAGTGACCGTTATGCCTCACCATAGTCTGGCTTCCAGACCATCTGCTAGTAATATTTTCCTATACAGGATATTGACGTCCTCAACGTCGAAAAGTGGATTAGGTTTAGGTGGTTTTGTCCTGCAGAGCGCTTTTTCCGCGGAGTCAAGTTGGCAAAGTCAGGAAACCAGACTAGCCACACCAGAGATGTACGATTCCTGACAAACCCCTTTAGTCTTCCTGTAGTATAGGATTGTGTAGAGGGGATCATAAGGTGTCCTTCTCGGCTTTGTTCTCCGGTTCTACTAATCATGGACTGGCGTATTAAATGTCCCATCAAAACAGCGGGCTTAAAGGCATAATTTAAAGGCATATGAAACAAAAAAAACAACAAAACAAGCATTGGTGCTTTGAAATAGGCCTAAAATGTGAGTTAGAGATAGAAACAACCACTGTAAAAATTTGAATCCGTATAATCGATGCTAAGTATTGTTAATACACAAAATGTGAACAATAGTTATAATTTTTATGCAACGGGCCCCAGTCCACAACGTAGGACCTAGAGAAACCTCGATACAGTATTTCGAAAGGGGGTCAAGGAAGCAATCTATCAGGGGCTACCGACCTTCTCGCCATACCTTTTCGAAAGTTTCTGACCCGCTAATCAACCGTCACATGAGCAAGATGTTTGATAGCTGAAAATCCCGGAGGTAAATAGTTTGTATTTAGATCAAAAGTTTATTACCAATGGAGATAAAGTAAAATGCAATGCAGATGAACTAGCTTCTACTCTAACCAAGTGTTTAATTTGCACATGAAAAACTTACACTTTGCTCAGGTTGGTCATAAATGATTTTATCTGAAGGCTGGATCTCAGAGATGGAAGCACATGGCACGGTGTCGTAAGGCAACCATCTAGAGGATTCCTCACGTAGCGGACAGTCGTTAAATCTTGTGCACCTTCGAAAATAAACATGCATGCAATCTCTCCTTTCATTTAGAAGCATATGCTGTGTCGAGATCATGTAAAGATGAATAGTTGTCAGAAAAGGAAAGACACAATTGGTAAATCACATCGTTACACACGGATCATACTAGGTGTTTCAAAAAACATTTCCCACTTTTGATTCTTAATAATTCATAAACTATATATCAAATAACACTGTCATTGATATGAATGATAGCTGAATACTGTACAATTTGGTTGAAGGTGGTTTAAATATGAAAGCATAAATCAGTTTCATGAAATCCATGATTAATTTCACAGTTAGGTTCCAGATTTTACTCAATTTTCAACCCTCTGTACAAAATTTCACTTTGCACAGGGGTCAATGGGTGTGTATGGGAGTGTGTGGTTAACACCCTGACAATGGTCCTGAACAATGGCCAGGGTTTGAATGCTTCATTATTTATTCATGAGAAATTCCACTGTCACAACTAGTCTTTATTCAGCCTCTGGCAGTATCTGTGTGAAGTCAAACACCTGCCGATACTGTCTTTGAGTCGCGACAGTGTTCTCCCTACTTCTGAAAAAAAAAACGAAATTACAATGCATACCTTCTGTTCTATCGTAAACAAGGTGACAAGAAGCAAAGAAAATCAATTAGAGTAAACACTTGTGTATATGGAGCCTTAAACAAATCTACTGTGAAACAAATCGTCCCAATGATAAATGCTGCTGAACTCTTTACCAAAAATGATCTCTTTTTATCGAAAAGGCGAACATTTGTCAGACTATTTAATTAGTAGACATTTGTATAAAAATGAGGAACTTTAGATCATTTATGCTTAATTATATCCCAAATTTAGTGATATGTGAAGCAAAATGATTGCCAGCTGGAATTAAATGTGGTGTTTGCAAGCACATGGAAACATACTCTGTGCTTACTTTTTCCATGTGCATGCATTTTACCCTTTACCGTGCATGAATTCAGACTAGCAGTGCCCAGGGCAATCAATATGAATTATTGACTAAGCATTCATGTGCCAGGGAGCGCGAGACTGACGCCTAGTGAACAGGTGGTTCAGGGGGGCGTTTCATCAACGAGTTCGTCGGAGGTTTTCACCGACAAATTTGCTATCAGCCAATCAGACGCAAGGATTTCAGTAGCTTTTCAAATTTGTCGGTGAAAACCTCCGACGAACTCGTTGATGAAATGCCCCCCAGGCATGTCCATTGTTCAGGGCCATTGTCAGCACACACTCACATACACATCATCGGTTTCTGTGTAAAGTTCATTTTTGTACAGAGGGTTAAAATTTGACCAAAATCTGAAACCTTACCTCAAAATCAATCTTAGATTTCATGAAACTGATTTATAATTTCACATTTAAATTACCTTCAACAAAATTGTACACTATTCAGCTATTACTCATATCAATGACAGTTTTATCAGATGAACAGTTTCAGAATTATTAATGATCAAAAGTGGGAAATGTTTTTTGAAACACCTAGTACATGATGTCATGTACATGTCATCGAGGGCAAAACATCAAGAAATACTGCATGTGATCTTTGTTAAACATGCTACATAATACAGTAATAATTCTGAACCACTCAGACTTGCGCTGCAATAACTTGGTGGTGCCATCCCAGCCTGTACCATGTTTCCCAAGTTGAAACAGTATTAAACAATTTGTATCATGGACCTCACGAAAGGGCATGTACATTTGACGAATGAATACTGACCTGTCTTCAAGAGTACACCACCCACAGTATGGATCTCCATCGTGTTCGCCGAGAGGACCGATGCATTCTTCACAGCTCATAAAATTACTGCAGTTCACCAGAGAGAGCTTTAATATCTGCGCGGTGGAGGAAAAGTAGAAATGCTGGTGTTTGTGAGGTTGCTGAACATGCAAAATACAATTTCCCCTGCAATATTTATGTACATAGGTGTATGAATTATATCTACTGCATGGACGTCCCAGTCAAGCTTTGAATAGCTTATGACGATCCATTCTTAAATGCATGTGATATATAGGACTATTTCAGTAATGTCAACAGTTTTCTTTTACTGTTTGACACCTGCTAAAGTCATCACCACATAATGGGCTCCTACCTTTTTACTAACATTGATCGTGATGTTGAGTACATCACGATTCACTATGTTACAGCAATTCACTATGTTACAGTTTAACACACAATACACGTGTTATCACCTGTGAACCTTCGTCAGAGCCTGTTGCAAGAATAATTTGCTCCTTGTCCTCATCCAGAAACACATCTCGCAGAACGGATCCTTGTCCAAGGTGAACATTTTCATACTGGTAGGCTAAAGAGTTGTTTAAAATGTGAATCTGCGCAGCAGGTTACAAAGAAGTTGTGATACCAAAGACATCGATTTAAGGTCATACAGCTGTAATTTTTACCTCTCGAAATGCAACGATTACTTCCAACTGCATTCATCGTGAAGCCAATATTAGTCCGCAATAGTTACATTTTTAAATTTACATTTTCTTTCTGTATATGTATTATAAACTGCACGTTTGCACTGCTCCTTTGTCATTTGGTTGATCTGTTTTTGTTTTTAAAAGATTGTCACATCCATGTAATTCATTTTGATTTGATTTGACTTTGACAAGCAAAATGAATGCGAACTAACACAAATCAATTCTTTAATTAACATAACATGAATTTCTCTTTATGGGAAGAGAATATTTCACTCGGGTTTGCTGTAAGAGGTGATGTTAAAAGAGAATGAAACTTCACAAAAATATGAATTGACCATTGACAGGATGCCGGAATATAAGTAAAACATACATTGTATCAGCAAAGTTTGAAAAGATAAAGAAAATCCATTCAAAAGTTGCGAATTTTTAACATTCTTGAGCAGCCATTGCTGGATGAGAAGACTACAACAATTTGTAACGTCACGCCATGGATAACGATGCAGAGAAAATATAAAGGAAGTTTTATTATGTTATTATTATTATTATCATTATCATCGTTATCATTATTATTTCATTATCAACATATTTTCACTATTTTATCATAATGAAAGAGCACTTTCAGAAAGCAAGGGGAATATTCAATTTAACATGTTAGTAACAAGTCGTGGAACCTCTCATTAAAAAATGAAAGTTTATTGAATCATTTGTATATCATTGGATAAGGTACGAAGTGTCACGAAATATAGTAGTCTTTCCATCCATAATGGCTGCACGAAAACTCCACAATTTCAAAACTTATTCACGGAATTTCCGACTTCCCTCAAACTTCGCTTATGAGTTCTATAAAACAATCCACAAGTTTGGCTTTCCCTTCCCTTAGTTAATGAACTAATGTCCCATATTTCATGAATTTGAGAAATGTGCCACAGCTATTCATTTTCATTGTTTATGTGATCAGGTTACAAAGTGGACCATACCTTCATTAAGTTTCCCTCACTACTTCCAATGAAAGCCACAGTAAAGTCTCTCTCTGTAGTTGTGATGATAGACGTAGGCTCCACATCAGAGAAGGTGAGTACTGGTGAAGCAGTCAGAGGGTTCACTCCATTCGCATAGGCGTAGTAAGCACCGTCATATTCAGTAGCTTGGCACTCTCTGCTTTCTGGATTTGGTGAGTAGGCGGGGGCCTAGCATGGAAAGCGTACAAAAAGTAAAATAGCTGCACAGCTTTTCTCGTTGGAACACTGTGATACTCCTCAGTGCCAGAATTATTGCACATTGTAATAAGACCTGTTTTGTTTTTTGTTTTTTTATTAGTGTACAGCTTTCAATATGTACAAATACCTTAACACAGCGATCACGAATAAAAAAAGAACAAATCAAGAAAAGTAACTTGACAATCAAGTTAACTTATTAAAAACATAATCTACTCAAGATTTTTATCACTTCTTGCAAGACATCTAAAAGAATGATATTTGTTTTGTTACAAGTGATTTTTCAATTCTTCAATTAATTTCCTCAATGATTAAGAGTTTGCGGTCTTATCTACTGGACCTCAACGGCTCCATTATTGTTTGTAAAATATAGGATCTCCTATGTAAAAGTGAATAGATCTCAATTCCATTCATTATACATATGCTGGTACTCTCTCTAAAAGTTTTCTGCTCCGAGAAAATGTGCTTATCAAATCACTTGGTAAAAGTTTCTTTGAAGATACTCACTGTATGTTTCTGTAATTTTACTCAATATTATAAGGAGAAACTTACTCAACTGTCTTTGAAATATATTGAACGTCAGTTACCGTGAAAACAAAAATATAATTTCTCTGTCATGCTCAAGTAGTTCACAACATCTCGTATTCACTTCGCCAGTGTGAATTTAAAATCCATGTATAACGAAATCGTAATCATAATAACACTCTATACAAGAGAGAAATTGTAAAACAACGTTTTTCTCGCTATATGCGACGTAACAGAGAAAACAACATGATGTATGGAAATGACGAATATTTAATGATGATAGGATGACTTTCGGGTAAGATCACTATCAATGTATATACCTTTATCTTTCTGATCTCCACTGACTTCTGCTTTGGTTTGAATAATTCTGCGTTCTCATAACATGTTGATTTTTGTTTCAAGAAATTCCTGGGCTCACTCGTAAGAGATCGTTTGTGTCATTCCTGCACACTGAAATAAACGTTGAACTTACCAAACCACATGAGTTGCCATCCAAGTAGTCAATGGATCTTCCATCACAGTCACTTTGACATGTGATGCAGTCAACTACAGCATCGGTAAATCTCTGCTGGATATCACTCATCTTGTAGAGACACAGAGCAGACTGTACAGGTGATGAGTTCTCCTTGGTAAACACAGCATACATGACGTCGTCGGTAGTACTGATACTCGGGGAGTCGGCTAGCTGGGATCCTGCAGGTTCAATGTGAGCTGCTTGGATCACATTGAAGTTTGATCCTGACTGGTCTGTGCATTCTAGTTGAATATGTGTGTAGGACTCCAAGTTGGGATCAGTTGTGTCCACGCAGAGGCGTCCTACTACAGACGATGTTGTTGCTTCTTTAAGCTGAATTGTGTAATAGATATATGAAGTCTCCCGCATGGCCTGAATGTAGTTAACAATCTCATGTCCTGTCTGGTATACTCCTCGTTGCGGACGTGCGAAGGAAATTATATCAAATTTCGAAATAGAGACATCATACTCCCGCGTATGACTGATGCCTGTAAAGAGATATTGAGACCTTGGAGTGGGACTTTCAGCTACCACTCCAACCATAGGCACATCATTTCTCCTCACTACTACTTTCTCACTCCCATCATAGTGTGTTTCTGCATAAGTTATGTTGGATAACTTTCTCGTCTCACAATAACCATCACATCTTCCGCATGTAATGAGTCTCTCTGTAGGTGCAGGTGCGATGACAAGCAGTCTGTTCTTGTCCTGTTCACCAAAATACTGGGACACCTGTAATTTGCATAACCCAACCTCAACGGTCTCCCTCAAGATGAAATCTGATCCAACGTGGTAAATCTCCTCCTCGGCTCCAATGTAGACATCACCAGTAGTGTTATCTACAGCCATGAGTCTGAAAGGCAGCCTGGGATTGGGACTGGAGAAGGATGACACCAGGTAGGAGGAGAGAGGAGCCGAGTGTGAAGAGTGAATCAGGATGAAGAGGCAGAGTGCGTGAAACGGGGAAATTGGCAATGACTGCCACTTTGGACCCCTCCAAGCCATGTTGACTGTTATGAAGATAGATACATAAAAAAGCATATCCGAGCTGTTACTTCCTTTTCAGAGCTTATTGTGATTATTTCGGGGACAGTTCTAAACATTAACCATCTCATAATTTGTTCAAGTATCATGCTTTAATCAGCTCACCATAATTTAGTTGCTTCAAAAAGAGTTGTATAATCTCTAGAATAAGCTGCCTTTACACATCAGCTGACTCTTAAAAGACAGCATTGAAAACACCTGTTTTCAGTTAGCATATTATTAATCAATACTTTCGTTTTCTTTTCTTTTTTCTTTCTTTCCTTTATCTTTTTTCTCTTTGTGTTTTGTGAGAAACTTAATTCTCATGCCCTTTAAGCACTTAGACTGTGTGGTAAGTGACATTACAAATTCCCTCCATTACAATTATCAAATAATTTTTTATCAGTCACCTTGTCCTTTCTCCAGCTAGAGACCTTACGATCAGAAGTCGTAAACGCACTTTGGATATGGTATTTTTCGCAGGTGTTGTGTTTTCCTCAGATTATTATATGTCACATGTTATAAGTAGAAGGTTGTTATTTTTTTTCTTCAAAGCTTGTTCTAAGCTCCACAAGAAATTCGAAGGATATAGAACTTGGTACTTGGTGAAGTAATCTCTGAGGCAACTCATATAGGAAGCTATACTCCGATGATAGGTAAGGTTAGCCGTCGGAAGAAATGAGTGTCAAGACGTGGAAAATGGTGATGTGCGGACAAAGCTACCAATATTATATACATTAAAACATATACTATGTCAAGTGCAAGTAGGTAGTCTCTCAGACCTTCTTGTTTGTTCGTTAATTCAATAGACCTATTGAAATTCTCTTCGAAAGCGAAAATGTGAACAAAGGAATGATATTGTTTACAGTTTCCTGAGCAGATCATCACAAACTTCTTAGTCGGTATTGTTGTTGTGTTTCAAAAAAAGAAGAGAAGAGAGAGAAAAATTGGTGTCCTGTACAGCAAATAATTTGCCCCCGGTATTGCTGTAAACTTTCCTGCTGGCAGGAGGTGAACAGCTATTTTGGGGGGTATGTCTCCTAGCAAGCATTTATCGTCATTCCAGTCAGTGGTACATAATGGTATTGAACTTTTCACCAAATGTAATTACATGCACACACATGCACACACAAATTTGTTAACATTGACGATACTAACAATTTAATTCAATTAAAGAGAGTGTTAAAAAAAACCTAATCAACGTGATCAACTGAGATATTGATATACTAACCTTCGCATGTAATGGTCAGTGCAAACTCCAACAGAAATTTATAATGCCATCAGACCAGCCAATTTTCGTTACGAGATCTGTGTGACTCACAGATCATCGACAATGATAAGAGGCAGGGATAAAGTCTTTTTCAAGCTGTGTGACATTCGCCAGGAGAGCGAATCGAGTGTTTGCCATAAGTGAAGTATCAATGAGCAACATTTTTTAAAGTCTACTTCCGCAATAAAGAAATCATTTTGTCAACAACATTTTAATGACCTTTGCACGTAATGAAACTGTAAACGAATTGACGTGCACTGTTCCATTGGCAGATAATAGTAAAAGATTGGTAGGAATGACAAACTTGTCCTATGGTGAAGCCAAGGGCATGAAAGCTTAATACTTGGGCAAAGCTTCTATATTTCTCTCCACATAGGTTGCAATACCTGTAAAAATGTTTAGTGACCCTCGTTAGAATCTGGACATATTTACACATTACACATTGTAATCAGGACAGTACTATTGGAATTAAAATGGTGACTACGCAACTATGATAAAAAAAAGACAATGTTAATATTGTTAACAATAATGCAGGCGTCACACTGTCCCGGAATAGAGCAAAGATGGGTACAAGATAAAGAAAATGTTGAATTTAGCTCTGATCTTATAAACATCGGGTCAGTTGTGATGGCAATTCATAACCGAGGGTGGGTTTCTTTGAATCCAGCATCAACTGGATGAACAGCGGTAACATTTTTGGAACAAAAACAAAAGGACCAAAAAATAAAAATGCCCTAAGATCTTGAGAAGGTTTATTTCCGTGCTGAATAACCCTTTTCGTAGTTCCACTTTGCGCATGAGCAGAAAAAGGTCATTTACCATATCAGGCACGATTATCTTTAAGTTCACTGAGATAAACATATGTCATGTAATTATTATTCATGTAATCCTCGTTGATAAAGCTTGCAAGCACACCTAATTGCCAGTAACTAAGAATAAATACCTAGTATTTGGCAATAATAATAACAAAGTGTGTTGATGCACTCAATGCTATGAAGGAATGAAATGTGGTGCGTATGGTCTTTCTAGTTACCTGGTGTACACAAATTCATTATTATTGTTCAAATATGAATTCCACAAATAGTTACATCGGGGAAGCTATTGCATTATGTTGCTCAGTGTCAAATACTACGAAGAAAACTTCATGTTGTGTGTATCTCATTTCGTTAGTGGTGATTTTATGGACTGCTATACCTTTGAATTGTTGGTCAAGTTAATAATGGGCTTTCTTTGTTTGACAGTTTGCAGCCTAAATACTACGAAGACAACTTCATGTTGTGTGTATTTGTTCCTGTTATGGTGGTTTTATGGACTGCTATAACTTTGAATTGCCGCTCAAATATTGGACTTTCTTTGTTTGACGGTTTGACTCGGGAATTTCCCGCCCCTATCCCGTGAATGGTGTTGAACTCGTTTGTAAAAGACTTCAGTTGCTGTGGCTTCCTGAATTAGTGTATAGCCCTGTTTGAAAATTATGACACTGATGATCGTAGGTCATTTCCGTGAAGTACTGTACGGCAACACAAAGGGGGGGGGGGGAGGGGTGATAGGGAAAAGGACAGGCAGCAATCATCTAAAATAAAACATAATATAATATATGTAGGTAATTTCACGTTATTGCCTTTACATGTTGATATGATTGCAGCTAAGAGAGACTACTAATATTAACAAACATATCCCCGCAATTGAAAGGAAAAGTAATAGAAAAATTTAAAATCCATTCATAACGAAAGGAATTTTCCGATCCATAAAGAAAAGAAATATGTTATATGAATACAGTTTATACGGTATCCTAATAATGACAACGTTAATCGATATAAATCATATAGAAATAAATTGACACAAATTATAAGGCTTTCCCGTAGGATATTTTATACAGAAGCCTTTCAAAATGCTACTGGAAATATGTCAGCCACTTGGAAAGTTATTAATGATGTTATTGGTAAGCAAAAGAATATGTCAACATTTCAAATTATGCGTGACGGTCAAACACTCTGTAACGCTATAGGGACATAGCATGTTGTTTCAATGAGTATTTTGTTGATATAGGTCTTAAGGCCCCGTCACACTACAGCGAATGCCCAACGAATGTTCAACGAATGTCCAATAAATTTGAAAATTTGAAGACATGTTCACATCCGTTGGTAATACTAGAATAGTCCGTAACATGCTTGGTGTTCTTTGTACTCATTAGCTATTCGTCGGGATTCCCAGAGATACGCTGCAGCCGATTTTTTTTCTTTAAACATGTCCAAAATCTCCATCGTATCTCTGCGAATCCCTACGAATAGCTAATGAATACAAAGAACGTCAGACATGCAAATTCGTTTGGCTTTCGCTTGGCATTCGTTGGGCTTTCGCTTGGCATTCGTTGGGCTTTCTCTTGGCATTCGTTGGGCATTCGCTGTAGTGTGACGGGACCTTATGTCAAGTTTCAAAAATAGATCCCACACAAACTGACTTCTCGCAGTATTTAGGTGCGTCAAATGATGATTCATTATTTTTCAAACCAACAGATTATGGTGAGATTCTTGACATAGTTCACTCATTAAAATCAAGTTACGCAACCAGTCAAGATGAAATTTTTAAGAACAGATTATTGGTGGTATAATGACACCCTTAGTGCATATATTTGTAATTTGTCACTCTTAACTGGTATATTTTTCCGAATGCATGTAAAATTACTTAAGTTACTCCAATATATACAAAAGATGACTCTTCTCTTGTATCAAACTACCGTCCTATTTCTATTCTTTCTAGTATTTCTAAGCTAATAAAAAAGCTTGTATATAACAGACTGTATGATTTGTTGACACAATATGATATATTTAACCAAGACCAGTATGGTTTCAGGAAATTTCATTCTATAGATATGGCACTAGCCCAAAATTATACGATAATGTCGACTGCCTTAGCTGAACAAAAACATGTCATCGGTGTTTTCATGGCATTCGACACTCTTGACCATACTATCCTCATGCGTAAATTGCAGTCCTATGGTGTTCGTGATATTCCCCTTGAACATGTTGAATGGTTTAAAGATCACTTGTCGAATAGAAAGCAATATGTGTACTATGAATCTGTTAACTCTGAAGTATTACCTATACAATGTGGAGTCCCACAAGGATACATATTGGGACCGCTATTATTTTCAGTGAATGTAAATGATATTTCAAAATCATCTAAGTCACTGCAATATATCATGTTTGCTGATGACACCAATGTATTCTGTTCCAATTCTGATTTTCATTCGCTCCTAAGAACACTCAATACTGAATTACCGAAATTATCTATGTGGTTTAAGAGTAATAGATTTTCACTTAAACTGAAAAAGACAAATTTTATGTATTTCTAAAATAAGAAGCATAACAAAGAAATGCAACATTTAAATATCATGGTGGATGGTATATTATTGGAACAAAAAGAAAGTATCAAATTCCTCATAATATATATAAATGAAAATATGAAATGGAATGTTCATGTACAATGTATTTCTGATAAAGTGTCTCGTAATGTTGGTATACTTAAAGTAATATGTCCCTCAGAATATTTTATTTATGTTATATAATTCGTTGATATTATCGCACATTTCTTATTGCAACATTGTATGGGCAACTTCAAAAGGCCACATTGATAGTATATTACTTTTACAAAAGAAGCTATACGTATATGCACGAACTCAGGTTATAGAGACCATTCAGATCCTTTATTCGCAGAATTAAAAACACTTAAGGTAAATCACATTAATTTTTTTTTTTTTGCAAAAATCACTCTTTATGTTTCGCTTCCATAATGGTCAGTTGCCATCTTCTTTTCGCTCACTATTTCGATTAAACAAGGACATACATTCTTATGCAACAAGACAATCTGATAAGTTTAATATATATATATAATCCCAAAACGGTGATGGCTCTTAAATCTGTCAGAAACACCGGACCGGATGTTTGGAATTCTCTTCCTTCTCAAATTCGAAGTTTAAAGTCCATGTATTCTTTTAGGAAAGCTGTAAAAACAATGTTGTTTTCTGGATATCAGTAATTCCGATATCATTGCTAATGTAATATACACGAAATTCTTTTGCTGAAATATCGACGCATTTAATTTATTATGTAATGATAATTATGTAACCGACCATGACCTGTATCAACTGTTCCCTTGTACCTCGGTGAGAACATACGTTATGCCTTGCTAATCAGTGATACAGGTGAATTTACTCTGTATAAAGCTTTAGTGAAAGCAGACAAACTGCCCCTTTCCCTTTCTCCTATCAACTATCCTATCTCTATGCAAGCCATCCCTCCCTCCTATTCTCCATTCGATGTATATTATGATATTATGTTATGCTACGGGGCTGCACGGAAATCAAGCTACGCTCAGCTGCAGCCCCTCTGTATTGTTCATTGTTGTATGTTTTGTTGTACTTTTGCTGTACATTGCACAAAGGCAATGAACAAGAAAATACTCTGCGAACAACTTATATTTATGTTTGTACATGAATGTGTATGTACCGTGATGATACAGAAACCAATAAATCAAATCGAATCAAATCAAATCAAATCAAATCAAATCAAAATATAATCTTTGCCAGTAAGTCCATCATACAAATAATAAACATCTTGACACAGGCTATCGGCTGACAGAAAGCTTGAGAAAATTTAAAAATGGGATTATAGAACAGTGTCCCGGTAGCACCTATATGATTCCCTTAGCATATATAGTATATATATATATATATATATATATATATATATATATATTTAATATACATATATATATAATTATATACTAAGATGCGACGGCCCAGGGGTTTAGCAGCTCAAGACACAATCACTGTATATATATATATATATATATATATATATATATACATATACATATGCCGGCTGGTGGCTAGTATATTCATCATGATTCAGTAACCGCCAGGGCGAATACTGGTTGACCAGAAGTTATCATTCAGGTTCAATTGGAAGGATATAACCTGAAACTAAAAGCAGCAATATTTTGATGGGGTTCCTATGAGAACTAAGTAAGAATGTTAAGGTGACATATATCACTTTCATGAATCTGCACAGTTTGTGTCATTTCGCTCCGTGCATAGAATCAAATTTCACAGATATAGAACATCAACCTCATGCTTTGTATTGTATGGAAGATTTGCTTTAAAGATTGGGGATAGCGGAACTGTGCAACATACTAAACAAATACTCGGTGTTATGATAACCCTGTAATAATATCTTTATTATTAGGGATGATAGGGTATTGGTTGGGATTGTGGTTCATCTCTTACTTTTTAAAAAACACTTAGAAACCACTAATGAAATGTTTAAAAAGCAGACAATTCTATGACGAGTCATCAATTATTTGATTAAAATTGGTTCTGAAATGAGATATCCGAAAGCAAAATAAACAAAGCCATGCTAATAACAGCTGGGTCCCACCTGTTGATAGGATCGCTTTGTTTTGGATATCTCAGTCATTTCAATCAAACAATAAAGCCTATCAAGTGTTGAAAAAAGCATTACATTGAGTGCTGCCATAGTGAAATCATGTACAATTTTCCTATATTCTACTATATCTCACCATCAGAATAAAAAGGTCCAAAAGTGTGTAATGCAAACACGAGTCAACATTAATGTAAAAAGAGAGATTCTGGCACGCACTTATGATACAGGATTTCCCGTCCATATTTGCATTTTCAAAAATAAATTTCGAGTTGTTTTCGTTTGATTCACATTCATCCCGAGAAGCACACAACATGCAATCACTAACTCCAATTTGAAGTAGTCGATTGACATTATAATTATTTTTTCGTCTTGCAATGACATCGCATTCAAAATTGTCAATTGTCATTGAAATTTGTCTCCGCCGCCTATCGACTGGAGAATGTAAGGATCAATTTCGTCTCTGTTCGCAAAATTTCATGACCTTTTCAAACAAATTAGTCTGATGTTATTGGTGGTACAATCATGCTCAGACGTACTTAGCTCGGCATGAGCTTTATTCATGTCATGACAATATTTGGACTTGAGCTCTTTTATTTCGAAGGATTGGCATATTCAAGACTTCTCTGGAAGAAAATGAACTACACAAATTCAATGAGAAAAAGAAATTGAAAATGAATGGGAAAATCTGTATTACCGAGAGAAACTTATTTGCCGTTAATTCTTTCTTCGTGCTCAATGGCCCATAATGAAAGGCCGTACACATAAACTTATCAACCTTCTCCATGATTTCAGCCGAAGGAAAAATACCAAAACTTCCTTAAATTAGGTTACTGATGTCAATTACTATTATCACACTAACACACACACACATACACACACACACACACACACACACACACACACACACACACACACACACATATATATATATATATATATATATATATATATAACGAGAGTAAGGCGGTAGCCAAAAAAAAGAAAATCGTAAATCTTTTTACGAATGACTTGAGAGTGCCGTGAGTTGCACGTACGACAATCTTACGACAAAAAGAAATCGTAAGATGGCTGTAAGTCTGACGAAAGAATACCTCAAGGCATTCTTACGAAAAAAGTACGAATTCTAGGGCCATAAATCTTAAGTTGTTCTTGCGACTTATACAGCGTTCGTATTCGTAAAAAGGCCGTATAAGTATCTGTGCCCCTTTTACGAATCTCTACTAACTCCAGAATTCGTACGAACAGTGACATTTGTACGAACGCATCGTTCGTACGAACCTTTGTGACCGTAGCTTAATACTTTACCCATCTGCCCATTGTCGAAATTGGTATTCGCTACATCCAAAGACACTAGAAGAGTATCAATCGTTCCAACAATCTTACCCACTGTCGGAATTGGCAGACTTTCTTTTTTTTTTCAAACAGTACATGTTAGAGAAGAGAAACAGGGGATAAAACAAATACGTATTATTCATTGACTTTTATATTCAAGACTCTACTTCACATCCTGCGTGGAATACATTTGACAGTTATGTACAGCCATTATAGAGCGTGATAGAAACACAATGTATACTTGATTTTTTTTCTTAGCATTTTTTCTTTGAGATAGCGAATCTTCCGCATTTTGAATGCATGATATTGACAACAAATTTGAAATCATTGTCATTAAAGAAATGTATCTTTTTAAACTTTCTAAAGTTTGTTTGTTTGTCTTTTTACGAGATTTATCAAACATATTTGAGCAAAAGCTACATACATGAACACACTTAAATGCAGTCGATTGCAAAAGATCATTCCAAAACATCACTACGAAGTATTTTAATGCGAATAATCTCATTGTCATTAAAGATATATATCTTTTTAAACTAGTGATGTACAGACCTCAATTTAAATTCTTCAAATTTCATTAGTTTTCCTTGAGCATGTTGAGAGACATTAACAATATAGCTTGCGTGCAATGGGAGTCCTGTGGTAAAGTAATAAATGTCATGCTATTTGATACAGTTTGAAAGATACATGGTGTAAAACTTATACCAAAAAAAAATGCAGTTCATATGAACATGATTTTTTCTTTTTAAGAGGAAACTACTGGTAAGCTTTACCTTAAGTCGTCAACTTTGATGGTCAAACCTGTATACAGGGCGGAAAGAGCTTATACAAATACATGCAAAAGAACACAACTTTTTTTCTTTTCCCACTACTCGCTGAGTGGAGAAAAAAAAAATGCAAAAAAAAAAGAAAAAAAGGAATTTTTACCAATTCTACGATCCCTATGGATATTAACACAATTCTATTCATCTCTGTAGACCTCTATCATATATAAATATTTTATTTCCGAATAATAGGTGATAGATATGAGTAAAAATGATATCAAATCTAAACATTAACACGTATACCTTTATTACTTTTCTTTGCTTTTCAAAACGTCTACAGAAAGTCGACATAATCTTACAGTCATGTATTTCTTTAAACTGACTCTACATGTGTAATGACGTGGGTAAATCTAAATAAACAGAAAACCATAAACGTCTGTATGTAGCGTAAGTATTAATCTATATATACATATAACTGTTTATCTATTTTGAAGTTGACCATGATGAAGAAGAGGTGAAGTTAACTGAATTAAAATGGAGAGTATGTTTTACGAGTATGTTTGACCAAACAACAGCAAATTTAACACAATTGATGTACTGAGTATTTTAAAATTTTACACCTCTTCGCTTTCTTTAAAAGGTTATTTTAAATGTAATAGGTCGAAAAATAAAGAAATTCATTTCAATTTTAGTTTTCTCTCAATCTCAGTGCAATGAAACTGCTGCAGTTGATTTTATTTGACTATAAGGCTATATTCCAAATAGTGGTTGAGGAAGTGGCGGCAGATATCCCGTCAAAAGGGTTAATATCTTTAAATATATATATATATACAAGTAACCTCACACCAATTCAAGTGTGTTCGTGATCTTCATTTATTTCCGTCACTAGCTGACACAGCCTCGGTTGTCATTTTCACGCAGTTGTTTGTCTTTTTACGAGATTTATCAAACATATTTGAGCAAAAGCTACTTACATGAACACACTTAAATGCACTCGATTGCAAAAGATCATTCCAAAACATCACCACGAAGTATTTTAATGCGAACAATCTCAGTACTAATCATGTTTAAAGCCAAAGAAAACAAGGAAGAATGCTCAAACGGATGAAGGACATTTAGCAGTGCAAACTTTTGCCATTATTACTGGTATATCACAAATCACCGAAATCCATCTAGTTTGAGACAAAAACAATTTATTACATTTGATGCATAGTCACAGTTACAACTCAACCAAAATCTACGCTAAGACAATTTTTTGGTGTATATTTTACTCTCATGTAACCCCATCCTGCTCCTACAACTGTCAAGTATTGCATATTTCACAGTTTCTAAAGTTTAGATATCGACATAACATGTATAACACACTTATGTGTCACAGAGCACTCTAGTCACACACACCTTACTGAATATGACAATCCTCATTAAGATGCAAACAGACATGACAGAAGAGACTCACTAAGACAAGAAGAATGGCAAACATTTAAAGATATAAATTCCTTGCCTTTTGTATAGCATTTATGCACAGCGGAGTAGTTTCTTCAACTTAAAAATCATAAGCCGGATTCTGTGCTCTTTTTCTTTGAGACAATAGTGCTTGGCTCCAATAAAGTGGACATGATTTTCTGCAAAATAGCATTAAGTAACACGAAGTAACTCGTGTGGAAGGTAGAATACGTGGAAGTAACATAAGTGAGAAACGAAAAAAAAAAAAACAACAACCCCAAATTATGATGTCTATGCAATTCCGAAGAAAAGAAAAACTGCTTATCCACAGGAGGGGCCTACTCAGAAGCTGCATTTTATCTTACTTTTTTACAAACCCGTACAACGGCGAGAAAAACAGTAGACTCAAACAAATTCTGTCTGAGTAATATGTAAAGTATGTAAAGTTTATTTTTATTTCGCCTATATACATTCAACATTTCAAAATGGCCATCTCTACGTACGAAATTGGAACTTCGTAATCTTGTTGAGGAAAAATACATACAGTATAGTTTGATCGTCTAGATAACCTAGGATATTTCAAGTGTACATGGCAAAATAAAATAAAAGATCTGAATCACGATATAATAACAAGCTAAGTAATATAAGACGGGGATATGAGACGAAAGGTTGATCCGCGACAGCGTTACATCATTTCGGCAACGGCGTCCAGCTGAAGGAGAAATTAAAAAGGGTGTAAAATGTGTCACAAATAATTATGGATAAGTAGATGAAGTGTTGCATCCTGACAACATAGCTTAAGTACAAAGTCCAAGTGGTTACCTCAAGTAGTTTGGAATACAAAGAAGGTATTATTGAAAAGCAATGATCGCTTAAAGGCAAATGATGGTAACTCACCAGATCAGCTGCATCGCGGCAGGTGAAATCATACAGCAGTTTTAGACTCCCAAATCGGCTGAAGAGACCAGTGAACTCCTGCAGATTAAATCGAATTTGACAATGCCATCCGTGGATTCGATGATCATGTGTATTGATGTCCAACGTCATTACTGAATATCAAGTCTTCGGTCATGATATCTGTCTGATATTAGACCAATATGTCGTTGTCAGTGCAGGGTACAAATGTATATACCACTAGCACTAGACGGCTAATTGTATAGTAAGTTTACCAGCCATAACCGATGGTTCAAGAACGAAATGGGACTCTGTATCTTATTCGAGTCTTTGCCTTGTAGGATGAATTCATAACAAACTCTAGATTACTTTCTTCCAACCTTGGTAGATGATTAATCTGAACATCGACTCTTAATTTAAAATAAAGATCTGATAATGAAATGTGCACTTGGGATTTGTTTTCGAAAGGTAATGTACTCCTGTTCATATCTATTTCCCAGGATTGCAATTGTGAAGCGCAGGCCTTTAGTGATGGTTTAATGTTATTATAAAAGACAAATACCTGTCCGATTGTGTTAAATTCACGTTGGAGCTCGACTGCAGTTGGGGCTGGACGCCTCGCAATGCCACCGTAGTACTCGCTGATGGTCTTGATGTATCCAGGAAGATCTTTCACGAACAGGACACGATTTAATGATGAATCCTGGAAAAACATGGAACGATAAGAAATCCAAAACAATATGGTATTAGGACGACACCGATAAGCAGACAAAGAAGTGATGAAACAATTTGTTTTATTAAAACGAACACTTTCAGTAGAGGTTTATGGAAAACATGTATTTTCCTTTGCAGGTATCACTTAGGAGCCTAAAGTGCAAAATACACCTATTAAATCAAATGATCTCTTAACGGGATTTCCTGAACTTCTTTTCGCTTATACGTGATTCATTAGCTTTAATATTGATTATGGAACTCGCAGTGCTCAACCGATGATATGACGTGTGATTTTTAACAAAAGATAAGTACCTCCGTCATTTCAGGTATGACTTTCTTGCAGGCGTTGTCCAGCATGTTGGCCAAGACCGAGACACTCTGGTCAGCACAACGAGACTGGCGCATGTCAAACACGTAGGAGGGATGGGTCAAGGTAGTCACCCAGTAGTGTTGAGGAAGACTTTGATAGGAGATAAATCAAAAGATCACATCATTTTGTTTCATTTTTCAAGAAAAACACTAACGTGTAAACACAACTGCAATACGCTGCTTGTAACAGTAGAATAAGCGAAAGTTGAGTTGATTACAAGAAGTTTCACGGGGAAGTGGGTAGACTAAAAAGAATAATGACACCATCCATGCTTGAAATTAATGTCAACAATATCATGTCGGACAAAACGAAGTAAAAGAACATTAGTCAGAACAGCGTATGTTGAAATTTCATTCATAGTCAAATACAACAGTAGCCGAGAAAGTTTGGGGTTGATGCGATGAAAAGGACATATCGATAAGACAACAATGTTGACGTATAGAACGAATAACAGGTCGATTCCGTTCTTACGTACAATAACGATATTCCTAACAGAAAGTTATAAAAAATTATGTAGAGTAATATTGTAACTCATCATGACTCGAATCTTTATGACAAAAGAAACATAAACTGTTAAAAATCTTCACTGTTAAGTTCTTGTCATTTTTACCTCTTCATTCCCTCGTTCGCATATTTCACTTTACTAAAAATATCATGAAATAGCATCGCTGTTTTCAGTTCATTCTTCGAAACATAAAATACTATTCCAATACAAGCATGCCGACTTCAACTTTCACCAGAAATTTCTTTCAAGCGATATCATACATGTAATGCCAGCTTATTCGTTCCTGAAGATGCCTACCATCTTTTCTTGTTGCTCTCGTCTCATTGTATACAGTCACGCTACTGTTTGCAGCACAAACCTGTGAACCTCCCTCCCTTTATTAATTTGGCAAAATATGAAACAGGGCGTCACTACAGTCATATAACCTGGCAATTCTGACCTGTTACTTTTCCAAGCCTCAGCACAGTCGTCTGGGTTCTCCTGGCCGGAACCTGAGCAGTATGTTGCAGCCATTTCGTCAAAGAAGTCGAAGATGTGTTTCAGTGTAGCTGGTGTCTCGTCCACTTTGTTGAAGACTGACGACAGAAAGTCATTCAAGAAAGGCTCCACCGTCCTCTGCATATCAGAGGGAACAAGGACTGGATTTCCAACATGTGTCACCAGAATACAAACATGGCATCTCCGGGAAAGGTAAACCTGTTTTGCACATGTCTCTACAATTCATACGTACAAGCAAGTATACAGTTGTATGGTATTGTGTATAGGCCTACATTTTTCCTAAGATTTCAAAGTTGAGTCGCCTCTCACGACGATTCATCGCAACGCTCGTTCATTAAATGAATTCCAAATTAGAGTTCCCATAATACTACAAAAATCACGGATATGCCATATCCATTCCAATAAGACATCAACTCTACGCCAAATGCTTCGCCAGCCCCACTATATACAATACGTATTCACAGAAAAGTGCATTTAATTTCGGACACCTTTTCGCATAAAAGAATTCGGCTTTAGCTCTTAATGCAGTGTCGTGCACATTGAAATGATGGCGAAAGTGCCACAAAAGGATAAACTAAGACTCTTGATGTAGCCAAGACTGTTGATATGAGATACATAAACAAAGATACGATAAAAATAAGTATAGATTACATGCCATATTTATTTGTTTTCATGTTGAGCCTGCTTTGTAGAAAGACTGTTTCTTTCCTTTCTTTCGTTTTAGAAAAAAAAAAGTTTTGAAAAACTCTGACAGTACCTTCATGACAAGAAGTCGTGGAGCAGAGATCTCTTTGTCTAGTTGGATTCGTGATTCTTTCATTCCAGCCGATGGTGGCTCCTCCGACATCTGCATCAGGGGACACCAGTTATAGTAATAGTGATATTCAAGCAGTACTTCATCAAACTACATGTGTCACAAAACTCGTGCAAAGTGTATCAACTGTTAGAGACTTGTTTCCGCTTGCATACCATAGGCTAAATGCACATTCAACTATTGTGTGTGTATGTGTGTTTGTTTATTTGTTTGTTTTCAATTTATAACTTTAGAAGGAATGTTATTCTTTTCAAACAGTAGCCCTTTGATATGAAATGAAGAGAGGATTAAGACAAACATTAAAGACGTTATCTTCCAAGGTCTAGCCGATCACTACAAAACTAAAACTGCAATGTTCTTCTGTTTCATTCGTTTATCTTTAACGGAATTATGTCCCCTTTCACCATAGAAAATATCAAAAGTATATATCCAAGACATTCACTGGACAGTACCAAATGCTTGATTCGTCTGCCGTTTAGATCCTGTGTCTGTATCCTGGTGTAGTCTCTTCTCATGACGTCATCAAATCCAGTGTCATGATCTGATGTGATGAGAAAAGGATAAAAATGGATGCTGGTAGGTATCTTAAAATATCAAGGCACAATGTGTCTGTATTAATTCCGATCAAGTAACCATATACATGGCAAATTAATAACTCTTTGAATGTTGCTGTATGATAATTATGACACCATCCTTTAAAGGGAAGTCGAAATTGTAGTTCAACTTTTTTTCATGTGTTCAACAGGAAGTAAGTTGTACTGATATCGGAATGTTAGCGTCCAATTGTTAGAATGTTTTCAATATACCTTTTCTTCCCATATCATTCAATCGTGGGTTTCACATCTAAAAATGGAAATCAGCCATTTATCGTAATCTTTTTCTTTTTTCCTGTCATGAACGATGAAGTAATTAATGTACATCACATTGTGCTCATATGCAACAAGGCACGATATTTCTTAATGTCACTTACACACTTGAAACAGTTGTGCACCCACTGAAACAGGCTGGAAGGCACGGCTCTCATCGTTCCAACCTTTAACCTTCTCTATCAGAGCGACGCGGGCTCCGTCTTTTAGCTGGTAATGTAAAGCATACGGAAAATTGCATTAATTGCAAACATACAATAATACCATAAACACCTTGTTTGTGTTAAACAAGGAGAACAAGATGATTCTCATCTGATCGTATGCACATGCACAAATTAATACATATAGGACCTAAATGACACAAGAACCGTAATTATAGTCACATGTTATTCCATAATATGCGTGTGAGAGAGACATCCTAATACATTATCATAGTTTCTGCTGCACCACGTGACTATGAATTGTGCTAAGGGTGCCGACAGAGTTTGTTGTCAGCTGCTCTCTGCTTGATGATTGCCGAAACGTATGCCTTTAAACACACACACACACACACACACACACACACACACATGTTCACACTCCACGGCACACAGGAACACTATTTGGTCTATAGATATCATATCACTGATAAAATAATACATATTATGAAGGTCGTGACATAAAGTCCAAATCTCATGACAGCAGGACCACATCACTGTGCAAACTAGCGTAAATCGGGCTACTTAATTCATATTATCAAGATTCATGACTAGAAATGCATCCAAGGCCGTAATTCATGTTTGCTCCTTCACTTCATTCGAATTATTGTGCTTTCGGCCACTGTTATTTTATTTGATCAGCTTTACCCCGACTGCCTGTATGGTGTTGATCACAACCGGTTCATCGTCACAGACTCGGGTATTGAATTCATCTTGGTCTCTCAGAATCCGCTGTTCTCCTCCTGGATGGTACCACACTGTGACGCAATGATAAAATGAGCTGTATATTATCGAGTAAGATTATTAAGCTCAACCATTCTCTAATCAAATCAAGAAAACGTTTATCTGGAATCATCGGAGCACTTCTTTTTTCATTGTCATTTTTTTTAAGTGGGGAAAGCTGTTTTCCGATATTAGACGCTAATGCCGACTCGAAGCATTCAAACTGCTACACAAGAATCATTATCGTTTGCCACTCCGAATTTTAGTTCAATAGGGTAAAAAGAAAGTTTGAACACATGGACGCAAAATGATCAACGGATGGTTTTGTAATTTTCCGGGTTTTCCCGGATGTTGAAGTATTACGTAAAAATAACATGCATTGAGTGGCAGGAGAGGAGTTCTCATGGAGACGATAAATAAATCTCACGTAAATGGGCTATAGGGATGCGTCAATTGATTTGAAGGATTTGAATGGAATTTGATTAACTTAACTCACTTTTTTTTTCTTTAAAGAGTGAATAACAACTTTGAATTTCAATTTACCTCGTGAATTTTAAGTATACAATACATGCATATGTATACAAGATATAAAAATTCAGTTTCTTGGATATCATGACAAAACAAAACATAAAAGTGAAATCTGGTAATGAAACAGGTATTTGCCAGGACTTTACAATAGCCCGAATTTGTGACGGTTTACAAGCATTTACTTGATGACGATTGAAAATAAGCATGCTAAATCATTAAAATGGAAATGGCAAAGAATCAGTAATGAAGTCAAAGTCTAGATAAGCCGGATAGCTTTCAAGCCGAGGGTGTACTCACGTAAGTCCATCTCGTGGGCTCGTCTCTGCCTGACCAGATGTCGCCTTCTGTAAGCTGCATCAAGGATTTTTTGCTTCACTTGAATGATGCTATCAACGTTCAGGACCTTCACGTAGTAGTCATGTCGTCCATTGCTACCCACCACAGATAATGTCTGCGACCAGCGATATGAGAAGTGGATACTATTGATACTGCACTGTAACTTCCAGTTGTAATGAGAAACAAACGCCATGAACACGACGGTCGTGATGAACGTTACATTTTCTGTGACACTATTCTGACTTTATGAATATACTGTCTCGTCCAAACATCCATACTAAACATGATTTATCGAGCTTCTTAGTAAAAAGTCTCGATAAAACTTGTAGGACTTTATCTTAGTATCAAATTTTATCGGAGAATCATGTGATTTTGTTATTTTTTTCATTTACATGGTCTACTGTATAGAATATCATATCTCAGGGTAGTCTCATGCTGGACTCTTCGCAGTATAGGTTTTTTTCTTTTAGTTAACAAGAAAACAGAATGTGTTTAATTCTACTGTCACGAAATGCTAAAGCATTTGAAATTTGAACCATTCTTAAAAGATTTCTGTGCTACACTCTTATTTTGAATATGTCATGTGTAAAACTGCTCTGCTGAAATTATGAAATGATACATGAAAAAAAAAGTGTGATTGGAAAATGAACACGTGATCAGTCAAGGCACATAAGAACAAAGAACAACAGACTTCAATCTCATGAAGATCATATGGGGAAAAGTTTTTGCAACTTAAGAACTAGGTATTGAGGACATACATGTGCCTGTGTGTCAGGATCAGAAAGTTTAGGACAGCGTAAGTTATAAAATGTTTATTTACCAACACGGTCCACTATTGACATAACGAATGTGTAGTTGATTAAGTGGTTCATACAGCACGTTACGATTACTGGCAGATCATTAATAAAAGAAAAACAAGTGTATACCAGTTCACTGAAATCAATATTTTGGGCCAACAAATAGTCGATGTTGAGCGAAAAGTAAGACTGTCCGTTAATGACGTCAATCGGTCCTTTTTCACACTGAATCTTGATGGCCTGGTAGAGCAAGTAGAGCGACTTGGCAACATGACTCTAATTGGACAATTCAAAGGAAATAAAAAAAATAACTCACATCATTTTATAAAGGTAAACAAGAAGAATGCATAAGGAGCACAGCCGGAAGCTGAATGTCAAATTTATCTGAGAGTGTTTCTTATTTAACAAACCATTACTATGTTGATTCCATCAGTCATGTATACAGAAAGCAAACATAGAGAACACGGAGTCACTCACGAAAAATGCTATAATAACTCTCATCCAATACAATACAAAACTATACAGGTACAATACAATCTAGATATTTAGATAACGCTCTTATACGACGAGTAAACATTTATCACAGCGCTGTAAACATTTATCACAAAATGATAGAATCAAACTTACATGAAGGGTGAGGGGAAAATAACAAAAAGGATATAACAATGATTATGTAATACACATTTACCTTTAGAAAACTAAACATGGAGATAGCCATCCAATTGGACAAGAGTTTCTCAACGATTGTCTCTGTTCTGTGTGGAAAGAAATGACGACAAAGATAAAATGCAGATAAATGTGCTTCCATGCGAAATACGAATACACTGGTGCAGTTTGCTTCAACTTTCTAACCTATTTTTTGTTGAGCAAAATGTGATAATAAGTGAAATCCATATACATGCAACATGATAAGATGATACAAAACAACACGGGAACAATAGTCCTTACACAAAACAATCTTATAATCTTGTGCATTACATAGAGCAGGAATAAAGGTGGTGCCTGGCGTGTAATCAATGGCATATGTTGTATTTGAAATTGACATGAGTGAGTAATGATAATTTTCATCTACATTCACTGAAGTGTGGTGTTGCGTGGAATGAGCCATGAGTGTATGTCGATGTGAATAAGCTAATTTCATAACGCTCTCCGTTCTAAGGTATGACGCATAATGTGATGAAAGCATAAGCTTAAGGAACGGTAATCATTTATCATTTTTCTGTTTTGGATCATTTCTTGGATCACTTCGTGACAAACACCAGACAACACTCTAAAAACTCGTTTTGCTACTTCTGCATTCATTGCATTATCTAATATGGATAACTTAACTCCACTTAGGCCTTATTTACTGCTTTACATTAAATCTTTGTTGACCTACCGTCTGAAGAGGGATTTAAGCCTCCCAGTGTCGCCCAAGTCAGATATCTGCTCCTCTAGGAGAGTTTTCAACACCCTGGCAGAAGGATTTAGGAAGAGAGTTTATTAACACAAGGTTATTTCTACTTCACGTTATAAGCGCATGAAAGCTACCAAAGCACCACAGGATATTGATAAATCGCTTCAGACATTATAGAAATTGTATCAAATAATTTGAGAAATTCAATTCCATCTCATTTCTCTATTATACTATACAGCCTTTCACACTTTCATGCATAAATTTCACTGAAATGAAGTTTTCCCCATGACGTAACTGATAAATGATTTTTTGTCAGGAATATTCAAACAACATACGGCTGAAATAACGCCCACAGCTGTGAAGCTAACACGAGGTTTCAAAAAGCTCTGTGAGTCGTATGCTCTTTAGAATCAATGATGACTTTTTACCACAAAAATTATTTAACTCACCGGGTGAAGTATTCGAACTTTCCTTCTGACACCAAGATGACAGTGATGAGCGATGCAATATTGACCCTTGTTTGAAAGCACGCACACACAGAAAATACACAAGAAGAATATTACAACATCATTCAGCATTGGTGCTGTTCTTATACTGCAACAAAGTTGAATAACTCTGGTTGACGTTCCACGGTATTGACCATCCCTAAGCCAGAGTCAGTAATTTTACAGAGCATTACAGTAGAACGCTTTTAACCTACAGGTAAAAACAAGGTGTCCTTATTAAAAACCTTTTCACTATGTAATCACCCGTGTGCATTATTAGCTTGCCAATAAGTCAGGTGAAAATTAGTAACACACACACACACACTCACACACAAACGCACATCTATATATCGCTAACCATGGCCACATAATAATGACGAAGGAACAAAGTTCTCTCCTTATACCACGACTGATCACATTTAGCCATGTATCACCAATGATATAAAAAATATAATCGATCAATAAAATAAAATAAAATAAAAATAAAAACAAAACAACAACTAAAAAAAACACAATGAAGCTCTGCTTCAATATTACGATGAGCGACTAATTAACCTTTCTCGTCTGAATGACTTTTTCTTTTCCTCCAAGACCTGGATGTATCTGACTAAGAAGTCGGGGTTGCTAAGCTGCCTCGAGAATATTATCATGGCGTGTTCCAATTTGTCATCCATTTCCTGTTAGATGGGAAAAGGAACATCACTATCAAAGGGGACGGCTAGTGACTGATCAGTGGGAATCAGTGGGAATGCTGAGGGATGATTGTTCCAATCCTTGTGGGATTCACTTAAGAGTACATTATATATCTATTGTTGTGAAAATTATTTGCTTCAGAACCGTCTCATATTCAAGTAATGTGCAGTTTAATGCCCCGTCACTGTACAGGCATGCTAACCTGGAAACATTAAACTGCACATTACTTGAATATGAGACCATTCTGAAGTAAACAATTTTCACACAACAGTAGATATATAATGTACTCTTAAATTAATCCCACAAGGATTGGAACAATCATCCCCCAGCATTCCCACTGATTCCCACTGATCAGTTACTAGCCATCCCCTTTAAATGCATAGAGACGAACACATATGCCGAATGGTGGAATAGAAGAGTAACTGAATTCAGTCATAATACAGTGCACTCCCGTTATAACGAACACACTTATAACAAAATCCCGGTTACAGCTAAGGAAAGATTAAGACCGCAACATTATCCACTCTTTTTTTCGTATTGTTTCGGTTATAACGAAATTTCGATACATATGATGACGAAAGAAAACTGCCGGTCCCGGGGACTTCATAATAACGGGAGTCCACTGTATGCCCCCTTCTTTGCCAACCAAGTACAATCTAAGAAAAAACAAAATTATTTTTTACCTTTGCACCTTTACCGGTGTCACACTGGGAGCACCTTTTACGGGTGCAACTTTGCACCCTATTTCGTCGTGCGTCCGGAAAACGACGCCAACGCACGCGATAAACGGGATTCGCCAGCGTTTGCGTCGTTCTTCTATGCACATCTTCCTTTAATCGCGTACATTCGCGTTGTTCTCCCGAGCATACGACTCTTTCAGAACAGAATGGTATAAAGTTGCACCTTTAATGTGCTCACTAATCTGGCAGGTGCAAAGTTAAATCTATTGTTCTTAGACTGTATAAGGCCAAATCACTAGATCAGCATAAAAGTGAAATTAGATAATGTCACGTCGACACACATTCAGAATGTCCAGGAACTCTGTAGAAAGAAATGAAGGTAATTATGATACAATAATTTTACCCATTTTTTACCCGAGATCATAAACTAGACGTTCTAATACTTTTATGGCAGCATAATACGCCGTTGCACTGCTTACACGTGCAGTTTTGCTTTTGGTATATTATATGAATAAGCCGAGTTCATTAATTTGCTCTCAATATTGAAGGAAGAAATAATAATATTATACAAATGAATTAATGAATTATTGGGAAAATGCAAATGATTTTTTGGGAATTCGCATAGCGTACCTGCGGGTCTGCTGTGCTGGGAATGGTGCCTAGGCCCGCAAACAGCATATTCCTGACGTAGTCCTGCGCGTTGACAAATGGGATGCCGAGACCTACGACTTGCGTTTCCACCTCAGTCATATCACTCTGTAATTCGTGAAAAGCTACGGGTATAGGTAGAACAAAAATTCGCATGTACATGACCATGAAAACTTGGTAAACTCTTATGGCAGCTTTTTGCTATCATTCGATGAAATTCGTAGACAGGTGTTATGTTATGTTTAACATTCTTTAACGTTTAACATTTATTTATTTTTATGGTAATGTTTGGTATAGCGAAGGTTAACGTCACTTTAAAAAATACGGCAATGGTAGCTTATGCTATACTTGCTTCATATAGGACAAAGGAGTCGCTGTTTATAAAAGGTAGATTGCAAGACGTTCGATAATAATTGTTATCATAATTAGAATTATTGTGTTATTATTATTACTATTATTATTATTATTATCATTATCATCATCATCAACATCATCACTGGGACAGAACGTAAGTGAAATGATAAGACTAGACAGTCGTTCTCCAAGTAGTATTCTCTTCTTGCAGTGGTAAATAGTATACTAGTGATTCATGTA
Source organism: Diadema antillarum (assembly GCF_040938485.1). Classification (NCBI taxonomy): domain Eukaryota; kingdom Metazoa; phylum Echinodermata; class Echinoidea; order Diadematoida; family Diadematidae; genus Diadema; species Diadema antillarum. The sequence continues at coordinate 3,526,507 of NW_027271462.1, forward strand.
TGCACCTTTTTGCACTCTTTCCTGGATATCCTTCTCCACAAGTTCCAGTTGATCGGTCGTTGCGTCAAGTCTCTTCTGGGACTTTCTCAGCATGAGGGTCCCAGTGACTACCAAGCCAACAATGATCAGGACCGCTGCCGCACTCACACCTCCTGCAATGGCTCCCACTGGTACGCCACCTTTGTACCTTACGTAGCCGACCTCAAAGACTAGGTTACCATGGTATATCTGACGAACAGGTGACAAGTGAGTTTAACGGTTTAAAGATTCCTCTACAAGGCGGCGATGCCGTGCCCTCCACTTCAGGTCATGCACGAACCATTTTCATCGATATGTATGCTGCTTATGATCACTATTTTACACTTCAGGTACACGTAAATCTACCAAATTGTTGTGTCTTCAAGAGTTTTGCAAAGTACGTTCGCAAAAAGTGCTACGAAATATCAGCATAGTCATGAACTAATGGCTACATCATGCATTATGTCGGTTTCCTTACTGCTTTGGAATATGATACAGTGTTGTGTACTTCGATACGTTACCACAAGTTATATTCCTGATCATAAACAAGCAATCAAAAGAAAGTAGCCTACACTACTAAAATATCAAACCACCTCCCCCCCCCCCCCCAAAAAAAAAAAAAAAAAAAAATCATCATCATCATCAAGTAAACAAAGGAACCCGAGAATGTCGATTTTCAAATGCATTAGTGCATCAGCTTCATGTCAACCATGGGTATATAATATTTTTATTTTCATCGTTGCCTATCGCATCAACAGTGTTAACCCTCTGTGTGCCAAATTGATTACCTTCCCAGCGGTTTGTGTGTGTGTGTGTGTGTGTGTGTGTGTGTGAAATTTGTGCGCATTTAAGCCAATGGCACAGAAAGGAATAACAATATTTATAAGCAATATAAGTCAGTATTTCAAGGAGCAAAAATGAGACTGACTTCGCTGTGTCGATTATTTCAATTGAAATTTATAATGGAGTCACCCCACTAGACCGGCACCCACGAGTCATACAACCCATGGGTTCGACACTGATAGGCAAATAAAGCTCGTGAGTTTGAAACCAGGTAAAACAGCCCACGAGTTCGACAGTCGGTGTTGTTGACCTTGTTAGCTTAGTGTCGAACTAACGGACTATACGACTCGTACCGTGAGCTGTATGACTTATGAACTGTATGACTTGTGGGTGTTGGTCTTGAGACGTGCACCCGTTATCACATGTTAAAACAACGTGATTTTATAGGATGCTACTCTCAAAAAAGATAAAATGTTAAATACTGGAATGCAATGTAATATCAGGAAAGAGTGTCACATCATGAAATGAAAGACTGAGTTGCGTGCCTCAATCGCTGGTAGGTCCCTCGCCGGGCCTTCGCCCAACCTCCCCGATATGCTTCCAGCGCCCGGCTGTTTCTCCGGCACCATGCACGTTAGACGGTCATATTCCAGCAGTTGTATATCACAATAGCCGTCTGAGCCAATGTACACATTTACGTCATCTTTGCTGCTAGCAAGGTCAAGATATAGTCCCTGTATTCAAAGAATACGTAGGAAGGACACATAATGGGTGATAATGCTACACATGTCCATTTGGTTTCCCTTACACATTGAATTCCGCTATACATGTGAATTTGGCCGGGGGTTGTCGCAAACTTGGAAAGGGCTGAGATTGACTTTCAAAGTTTGCGGCAGGACCAGGTAGCAACCGATTAATGATTTCGTCAGCTGGCATGCGTTGTTATAGGGACCAACAGCTGATTTTCAAACAAGAAACTGAACACAAAGCAGATGATGACATCAAACATGTCCACTTTGTACTCAATAATCTGATATCATCACTGACGCTCCTTTCGGATATGAATCTTCTTAATATGAAAAACATGTAACGAAACACTATTTTCAATAAAAGTGATTCATCTGCATCATACAGAACCCAAGGTCTAATTTGTCATTGACTTCTTACAATATTGTTGCCAAGCGCAATGGAAATGATATATTAAAGAAGAACTGCAAAAAAAAAGGAAAAACTCATCTTACTTCTAGATCCAGAAAGCCATTGCCAGCAATCTCGATAATGCCATGAGGGGCTGAGATATTGTAGTACACGGGATCAGGGTGGTATGTAATCTGGTCGTGTTCAATGACGTAACCATCAAGGTCAAACGTCAAATTGGCGACAAGTGCGGAACTTGACCGTTTCTTTCTCGATACCGGCGGTTGCTCATTTGGAAATGATGGGGTGGGGCAAGAAAGACGGGTAGCACTGGCTCCACAGACCTGCAACGTATATGTAAAGAGTACACTTCAGAAAAAAAAAAATATCTAAGAAAGTTTACCAGAGGATTGGTGAGAAACATCGGCAAGTACCATATATTTTTTTTCTTCTTTTGCAAAGAGAAAGAATAAAGAATGCTTTTATAATACACAAGTACACTGGAAAGTAGACTAAATTATAACAGAATGTCGGCGTAGAAACAAGAGAAGGGGACCAAAGACATTATGTTCCAGCTGACAGCTTTTCGAAAAGGGAAACAATTTTATTCAAAAGTTGTCTGACAAGAACCAATACTTTTATTTCCTACCTCTGAGGCATTAGCTCCCGATTCAGGAGATAAGATCACAATCCTTGGTAGCTGAATGAGATCGAATCTCTCTCCATATACTTCAATATCCAGTCCTCCTCTGTTCGAATTAAAGGAACGAAGATCAAATTTTACTCTTCCACGAGTGATTATAGATGACAAAACGTGCAAGAGCGATTTTTACCAATCGACTGAAGGATAAAAAAGGATCAATTTTATGGAGCCTGCAGGAAGCACTCTGAAACTAACAGGCGTCGAACATTGTCGAATGGTAATTACAGTCTGGCGTAAAGGAGGAGAAATACAAAACCTATCAGATCTTCCTCCAAATAAGGATCCGTTTTCCCCTGTCTGTCTCGGAATATTCCTACCGTTAAAATATATTCATTTAAAAGCGTCAAAGTCCTTTACTCCAAAATAAATTCTATAAGACAATTTTCAAAGCGGTTCGCATCTCTAATAGAACACTTACGATAAAATCGTATCGCTCCTGCTCACGTTGCTGATTGTTGGATTTGGCGCGAACGTGAATACACCGGTGGATATCCTCTTATTGCCATCAAACGTCATAATCAGATGCTCCTCCCCTTCTGACTGTGTGCTTCCGGTAGTGCAGAATGCTCCATTTTCTCCAAATATGCTAAAATTCACAAAACCAGTCAAATGTTTGAATTTCTTTTCATTCGGCAGCCCACTTCTAACACCCTTCTATCACAATATAACACGGGCAGTGAGAAAATTACTATAAAGAGAAAAAGTGAATAGGAATACAGAGAAAGAAACAGGAGGAAGAAGAGGAAGGGAAGAGTGTGGTGGAGGAGCAAGGAGAAGAATAAACAATGGAGAAGGAAGAAGTAAGGAAAAATACCAGGAAAATCATAAAGCACACACATACACACACACACACAGTAAAAAAAAAATGATTCCAAGAAAAAAAAAGTTAATACAGAAATCCCCTTAGTCTCGGCATAGCAGAAACAAACGAATAAAATGTTAGAGCACCATGAGTTCCGTTTTTGCTTACAACTTCAAAAGCAGCTCATGATTTGCCCACTGAATACACGTGGTTGGTGATCTTCCCATGGTATCGTGTGACTTACATGCCGGTGCATTCCGTCGTGTCGCCGAAATGAACTGTGATATCCCTTCCTGTGTCCAAAAATGTCCCAAATATCGCGATTCTGGTTCCCCCAGCTATTGGTCCTTTCTTTGGGACGAACTCCATCATTTCTGGATTCTGCAGAGACAGGAATCACATTTCCACCTCAACAATATCCCATCACATGTGAACGATCAGCTCGAAAACAAAGATTTAATGGCGAGCATTTATAACACTCAGACGGTCATCACCTAAAAAAGGTGGTCTATCCGATCTCTTGCCGCCACTTCGAAAACACTCGTGAAGTTCCTCTTTCTTCAATGCCGAGTGTAAATGGAAATTACTTCTTAGTGAGTAGCAAGATACTAATTCTTTATTAGCTAGATCATAGGCCTACATAATCAAGAAGAGAAGGAAGTATAAACACTATATATTGCAAACTGATGCGTTGGTGGTCAAATTTATGACGTTACCCCTTCGCAGCGGCAGGATAGTATAGTAATACTAGTCCCAAATTTTGTGTTATCAAAATTCAAATAATTCCGATTCGTAATTTGTATTCACTTTGCACGAGTCGATTTCGGCACTGTTTGGTAGTAAAGCATACACTGTAATATATAGTAAGAACAATGTGGAGCACAATGTGCCTGGTTCCCCGTAAAGATTGGTTGACAAATCGATCCAACTCGGGAAAGCTATACAAGGAAAAGGAAGGAGATTGGTTTATTCTAGTCTCTCACCAACCAACAACCAAACACATCTTCACTTCACTACTTGACAGAAAATATCTTCACGATATTGACGTCACTTACGAGTGTTAATGAACTGGTTCTAGGGACCCATTTATTTATATCATCCAATCCTATACAGTCTACACACTCACTCTGTATGCGAATGTGTCGCCACTGCTAGTTCTCTCTCCATCAGTCCTTGTTAGAGAAAGTGTAATCACCCCTTCAGTCATGGTGTCCACAGAGCTTGTCAAGCAGCTCACACTATAAGCAATGGAGATAAAGAGTCCGATTCCATTTTCTGTGTAGACCATTATAATTATATTCGATGTGATTTTTATATTCTATGTGAAAATGATTTTTATATTCTATGTGAAAATAAGAGTTGAAGTAAAAAGTTCGATCTCAAAACGAGTTAAGCGTAGGGATAACAACCACTTGAAAAAAAAATTAACCTTATCATCAGATATAGAACAAAAATAAATCTTTTCAGTCTTACTAACTTGTTGCTACACAAGGAATATTCTTGAGGTTAGGACTAAGATTCCTTCTTTCCTTAGATATTCGACGTTGTTTTAGACATTTTTTTGGCCACTGTTTACTAATGGAAACAGTGATTAAAAAATCGAACGATCACATTTGACGCATATGGATAATCAAGTTATATCACAAAACATCTGCCATATATATATGTAACCAGACGACTGGTGACAAGAATATTATATTCTTTAAGTTTCTCTTTTCCCTTTCCCGCGCTGTGGATCACGGGTTCACGGGGTTCTGGAACCTTCCTTTGCAGACTTGTCACGTGGTCAAGCGAGGTCCTGACCCCCTTCTTACCAGCCTTTATTTTATGCTAATTTTAGCGTTAACCAATTCTTTCAAATATGCAAATAACCCCCCCCCCCCCCCAACCGGAAGTCAGAAACACCACTTGGCGACTTATCGCAGTTCGTCCGACGTCGGTATCCTCTTAACCTTTCTTCGCTCCACGCCTCCTATTTTACAGACTCGACTCCCTTCAAACATTCTTCATCTAGCCCCACCCTACTCCAAGGGAGGGTTACATATATATTTTTTTCAATTATGCCAAGAATATACATTGTTCACATTTCTTTTCCAAAACTTCACATTGATTATATTGATTCACATTTTTACACTGGTTGTTTCCATTCCTAACTCACATTCTAGAATTATTTTGACGCACTAGAATATATTTTTTTTTCATGTACGAATGGTATATAATGGCTTTTATTGCAAGTAATCAAACGAATAAGAATGGAATTAACACGTGTGGCAATCATAATGCTGCTTAGATAATGATCAATTGTGTCGGTTGACTCTACTGTTGGCTCTGTGAATTGTCTTTCTTTGACCAAACAGGAAAAGATGAAAACAAAACGCGTGTCGCAATTTCTGTCATTCAGACGCAGCAAAGTAAAAGTGGAAACAAAGTTAAATGAAATTGAATTCAATTGAGTGATAGGGGAGGAATTATTTGAAGACAGTTTATGGCAATATTTCTTTTACGTAACTTTACCTGCAAGAATCTTCAGCCTATTGAAGGAGGCAGACTTAACCAGAAGAAAAAGAAGAAGACCTCTCAAACACACTTAAATTGTCAAAAACATATAATGCGTCATTACAGCTGTAAGTGGAGGAGCCTACCTTCTTCCAGGGTCGTAGAAGCTCTCCATACCCGATAGGTTACACTCGACACCCGCCACGATGATGTTCGCGATATCGAGAAACGTTACGCCAATGTCGGTTCCCATAATTTCGACTCTTGTGTTACCCTCTACTGGTCCTGAGACGGGGAAAAACTGCAACCACACTTTGTGTTACATAATATCAAGGATTCTACCCTGTCTACAGTGGTCGTGATTTATGGAATATTTATATATACAGCGCGCCAAGACAGATAAACAAACATATTCACAAACATCCCTGCGTAAGTGTTAGCTGCGTGATAATTGTGAATATGGCTCTGTATTTTACAATGGAGATCCCAAGGATTGTATTTTGAAATACTTCCTAGGAAGATCTTCCTAAGTCAGAATTGTGTGTGTGTGTGTGTGTGGTATTCTGAAAACTAAATAAGTTTCTTCATAACTTTTTCCTAAACTTAGGAAGAAACTTTTCAGGAAAAAATATGCAAATGAGGATGAATCCTGGGAAGATATTATGCACATTTCTGACGTTAAGACGATTTTCAGAATCCCACCCTCTATATGATCTGCTTCTTGCCCGATGTACACGTCCTTTGGAAAGATGTTCTAACCGTGTCCCTAGTGACCCAAACATAAAGATGGGTATCTGGCAATGTCAAGTAAAGTCCTTAACGAAAGAAGAGTTAAAGGACAAGTTCACCTTCATAAACATAAGGATTTAGAGAATGTAGCAATAATAGTAGAACACATCATTGAAAGTTTGAGGAAAATCAGACAATCCGTTCAAAAGTTATAAATTTTTGAAGTTTTTGTGCAGTACCCGCTGGATGAGAAGACTACTGCAGTGTATGAATAACTTAGATGTCACATGCGTACAACAATATAAGGAAAATACAAAGAGAATTTCACAAAATTCCATCTTTTGAAAAAAGTACACATTCCCCTGACTCGTTACCGAAAAATGTTATGGGTAATATTATTCCCCCTGCCTTTAGAAAGAGGCAAGTCAAGTGCTCTTTAATTATGCGAAAAAAGTGAAAATATGTTGAATTTTCTTTTACATTTTCTTTATACTGTTGTACGCATATGACTCACAAGCTGTAGTAGTCTCCTCATCCAGCGGTTCCAACACAAAAATTAAAAAAATTCATAACTTTTGCATCGATTGTCCAATTTTCCTCAAACTTTCACTGATGTGTTCTACTAATATTGTTGCATTTTCTCAATCCTTATGTTTATGAAGGTGAACTTGTCCTTTAACATTAACGAAGTTATGTAATGATTATTGTTACATCACAGTAACTTTGTTAGTAATTTTCTCACAATCATTGGCATTGTGCATATCAGCTGCATTGATTACACACTGATCAGAACTTCAAGATCAGAAGCAAACTTACATCGATGATATCTGGCGGGGCGCACCGATGACTCTGGCTCTGATTTAGAAAGCTGCTCCGCTGACAGATATCACTTAGTTGAACGTTACAGTCGTCTCCACACCAACCACACCCTAGTTTGGTCGGGGTCACTTCCTCAGAGAGGCACCTACTGCAGCTTTCACCATTCACAGAACACTTGTACAGGGACACTGACAGAAAAATATCGACATGTAGGCCTATAATTATTATATATCTTCGCAAAATAGGGCATCTTATTCCATGTAATTAATGCGACAAACTGCAAAGTATTGACCACCTGAAGACTCCAAACTCTGAAACAATCAAACTGTTCTTCGTTACCAGAATATATATACAGAATGTATGATCATTGATGAAATAAACTTTATTTTCTATAAATTAGCAGGAGGCATAGCATTAATGATCACAACAACTTATCCATGTTTTGTATTTGCGTTGTGACTTGATCTGATTTTTCATAATATACACTCATATTACACAAAGCTATATCATTAGCTTATAGTTCCCATCGATATGATGCGTATATATCAATACACTGTACTACAAATCAACACACGCGACTATGGGTTTCTCTACAATAAAAATAACACAAACAAACATCAATCCGTACATGATATCGAATAGACAAACACAACACTATACATGGATGGCCAAGAATAATTGTTCTCATTTTTTCGCTTGCATAAATTTTAAAAACTGGCAGGATTTTCAACATATTTATGTCGCAATCAATGCTGATAGTTTGTTAGATAAAAAAAAAAAAGCTGTAAGGCAATCTGAATTATGGAATTGTTGCTGCACAATTTATCGTGATAGAATAATGATAATGATAATAATAATAATAATAATAATAATGATAATAATAATAATAATAATAATAATAATAATAATTCACAATATTTATATAGCGCATTATCACATGAAATGTCTCTAAGCGCTACGGGAAAAAATAGAAAAGAAAGAAGAAGAAAGAAAGAAAGAAAGAAAGAAACGAAGAAGAAGGTACAGTTTCAGAGATGGTATGACATGAGACATAAGACCACTCAATAAACAAATAAGTTTTTTACATGGATTAAAAGTAGTCTATCGAGTCTGCTTGTTTTATGCATGCAGGCAAATTGTTCCAAAGCTGAGGGGATGTTGACTGAAATGATCGTGAACCGTAAGATTGGGTATTGATAGGAGAAATTAAAAGTGATTTTTTTTTTTTTTTTACCGCAAGTTTCGGGACGGGGGGGGGGGGGGGGGAGGGTGTAGGTATTCAGTTATTGATTGTTGAAGATGACCGGTGCAATGTTTCTAAAGCATTACAAAAGCATTTGAAGTTAATTCGCATGTATTGCATCATTTTATTTTACTCCAATACTTATGTGTGATTTCAGGGTAATTAAAAGCAAATTATCTCCTATTCCTCAGAGAAAAGTTGGTCTTTGCTATTAAATCTATAAACTTCCTGATACGCCCCTTTATAAATAGCACCATTTTGTCCTCAGTTACACTGATCCAGCCTTCCTTGTACAAAGAAAGGGGATAAGAGAATCAATCATGTACTGTAGAGTTAGGAATGAAGAATGCATAGTGGTTTCATACAAACCTGTAGTTCTACTGATGTCATCAATGTAGTTTGTAGAATTCCAGCGAACAGACACGCTTACGTTGGTTATGAGGACGCTTTCACTGTACGAATACTGCAGTGAGTTAAGATCCGTAAACGTTATTGTTCTTCTGAGCAGATTGACGAAGCGTGGTATGCAAAATGATTCCCACAAACGAGCAAAAAATACATTTTTGCATCATGGATGAATTTTTCTCGAGATTCTTATACCACAAATCATGAATATCGATTAACTGTAATTCATTTTTCAAAATCCTTGGTAATGCTATTTTCTCCTTTTTTCCCTTGTACACAGCACCAAACTACTAAACACCGTTTCATTCTCTTCTTTTAATTTTCGTAACTTTAATTCGATTCAGGTAACTTAATTCGATTCAATGCGATTCTGTCCCAATTTTTCCCTTTCTTTGTGCTGTCCTCCTTGGCTAAACGATATTACAAATAAGATCAATTTGTTTATCTGTGTGAATGTGTTTCCTTCAGTTAAAAATAAGGGAAAATTGCGATACCATATGGTGCAGAAATCGTTATCCCAGTCAAACAAATTGCTTTGATTATCGATAACAATCTACTCCACCTGCATTCACTATGATACGATGAAATTTTGTGTATGTATATGATGCACATGATTACATATATTTCTTTTGGGCACTCTTCTCTTTATTTTTCAAGAAAATTGTTGATTTTGTCATGATAGTTTTATTTGTACAAGGGAAAAAATAAAAACCCTGTGCTTTTACAGAATTTGAATGAACCCTGTGTGGCATGAATATGATATAGGCCTACCTCGTTGATTTAACTGCGATTCCATCTATATAACAATACGAATGACTCATGCCAAACAGTTACCGCTTAGGTACCATAAGTCAAAATTAATGACATAGGCCCCATATTTCATGGTTGCAAGTACTAAAGCTTCTGTGTTTGTTTCTAGATAGAGTAAGGTTTCTTTATGCATTTAATGATAAGAAGTGATAGTGAATTAAAATGAAGAGTTTAGGTATGCTTACGCTTTTCTTGTCACACTCAACGTAACTGTGGTTGAAGCTAGTAGCAGTTGTTATCTGTTCCCCTCCTTCCACATGTAATATACATTCGTATGACTTGACCTATTTAAATAGAAATATAATAATGACACAACCCACATGATGACTCTTAAAAATGCATTGGTAAACATAGTATGATAAAGCAATGAAAGAGTTTAGACTCCTACGACCATTAAGCAAGACATAATCACGTTAACGAGAAATGTGTCATATATAGGAAGAATCTTAACAATGTTGGCAAACTGGACGTTTGTTCAAAATTTTAGTTTCACGTTCAGATAAAAATGTTAACGTCATTCCTAGGTATTCTTATGAGTGACCACTCACCCTCACTTGTTTCTGAGCTCCTTGTTTGTTTGTTTTTTTTTCCTGAACACAATTTTTTGATATTCTGTCTAAAAAGTATCGAACAACATAATGATAAATGAGAGGGGAAAAAACAGAATTTAGTGAGTTCACGTACATGTAATGAGGGTCCAGTTTGTTTTTTTTTTTTTTCGCTTTTGAAATATACACGAAGAACATGAGACGTAAAAACCGGATAACGAAATGGCGTATTACCAGCAATCGCATGATGGCCATTTCAAAAACCCTTGAGTCGCATAGGTGACATACAGATTCAGATGTACCTAGAATTTCCAGATTTGTCTAATTTCAGCTAGATTCTCATTAAAGTGATGCCTTTACATGAGATCGTCCCTAAAAGTATCTCTTTGCTCTAATTTTCTCGTAAGTCACTGATCTATTCTTAATGTGGACCATAATTATGTCATACCTGTGATAGAAAACGCGACTATCGCAAATGTATATAATATATTGAAACTAAATTGAAACGCATTTGGTACAGTTTATTTTATACACCGGATTTACCACGTCCATACTCTATAATGTTGTGTGCGAGAGAGTTTGCCACGACGACATACCTTTGAACTATCTGTTGGAAGATTGCTCCCTCGAAGGGTGTAGGAAGTTTCTACCCCAACTGGTATCAAAGTCTCAGTCTCTACGGGACCAAGGATTTGAGGGCAGTACAGTTGACCTCGGTTTCCCGTCTCAGTTGCTATCTATTTTGGAAATGAGGAGGATAATGGATTGGAATATTGGAACGGGAGGCCTACTGGACTACTTGAGTATCTGAACTATTATGCCTCTTTCGAGAATTCGATGAAATTTCATATACATGTATTGTCATGTGCAGTTGCTAGTAACTGATCAGTGGGAATCAGTGGGATTGCTGGAGGATGATTGTTCCAATCTTTGTGGGATTCATTTAAGAGTACATTGTACATCTATTGTTGTGTGAAATTATTTGCCTTAGAATGGTCTCATATTCAAGTAATCTGCGGTTTTATGTTTCCAGGTTAGCATGCCTGAACAGTGACGGGTCCTTAAAGTGTTCAAATGCAGTGTTCAAATGAACAAAACAGTGATTCTCATGATAGGTACGGACACAAATAGGTATCTTAACATACAAAAATTATTGTGTGTAATTTCATGTGATCCATATTTCTAATGAAATGCCTGATAATGATTGTACATAACCAATCTTCTACATGAACAGTATGTCTCATCTACTTTTAGAATTGTTACACAACTAGCATTTCTTCTTTTTCTGTTTTTATTAATATGCACATGATTAAAAGGATAATTAAGGCACACATGTATATTATGTATACATTTATTTTTGTATTTTTTTTTTTTACATTTTCCTTAACTTTATTTGACCTGCAGGCATGGACCAAAATGCACAGGTGGATGGTAGTGCCATTTCTTGGGTCCTTAGAGCATGCAACATTTCTTTTTGAACCTCAAGAGATTACAACAGAAGTCACCATACAAAAGGAGTGCTTGTTTTACAAGTTTTTTTCCCTCGAATGTTGCTAATACTTTGATCCGTAAACCATGATACAGCATACAATGAAGACATTATACACTACACATATATGGTGCCCATTATTGTACTTGCTGTTCGCCATGACCAAATGTTACTCACAAATGCCGGTTGAGGGAAAGATTAGCTGACATGAATGCTCTATTGTTCTTTCTTGTCTTGTTTTTTATTTCTTGTGAAAGAACATTACTATATTTTCCTTTCTGTATCATCTTGCTCTTATTGGGGTTTGTGGTATGGTAGAAATGTGTCCTGCCTTTGTGCTTCAGGGGGGCATTTCATGAAGCATTTTTGTCTGACAACTTGTCGGACAAATTTGCTCTCAGCCAATCAGATGCAAGGATTTCAGTAGCTTTTAACATTTTGTCAGACGAAATATCTGACAAAATGCTTCATGAAATGCCCCCCAGGTACATGAGTGTTTATTGCACCAAAAATCACAGAGACTTGTCATGCTAGGGGTGATCCATGCCTTGAGGACTGTACCATTACTTAATGGAAACCAGCATCTCTGTCCTTGTCAAGATGCATGGTTGTATCCATGCTATCGCTGCAATAATAAATTAAGCAAAAGGCACTGCTAGCAGTAAAACGCACCCCTACATTTTTATGTCAGGTCACGTTTGCTTAAAAGAATGTAAACCATACACCAATCCTCGAGTACCCCTATGGAAGTTTGGGGTTTTGTACACGTTACAGCCAATAGTAGCAGCTGACATCACCCTTGACAATAAGTTATTACAGATAATTCTTGTTCAATCATCAAAATGTACTGTTCATCAAAGTTTGCCCTGGGCTTTGATCTTTTGATTCAAGCCTTCCACTTGGTGGAACTTTCACACAATACAAATAGATACATCCATTGCTTCATGTTTACACAAGTACATTTACAGATAGGCTGGCAAAGTCCCATTCATTTCCTCCTTTGTATGGTTTTGTTCAACAACAAAAAAGATTCACACACATTTTTATCTTTCGCCAATGTAGTTACTGATGTTATCGTACATTTATATAAAACATACAATTTCTTGTATAATATGCACTTGCAATGCTTGCTGTATCGCGCTCTCTATTAATAATTACCATAGCAACATCGAACGTATATTTCTGAAATCACCTCATCTCCAAACACGATGGTATCACCCTCACAAGACGAGCTGTTGTGTGTACACCTGTTTTCGTACACACACCAGTCACACGGCCAGGGCGTGGTCACACAAGACGAACATCTGCAGAGGATGGCAACATGATGACAGGACTTTTTCACAGGGAATAATTAAAGATGCGTGTATTTCATATTCAAGGTAATGAATGATATATATTATTATTATTATTATTATTATTATTATTATTAATTCGGCTTTCATTCACAAATATCATAGTACATATTTCGAAATTAGAACATACATTGGAGTGGTATGGGTGCACCAGGTTGGACAGCCCTGGTCTGGAAGAGCCAACTAAATGACTTGGGCCCTCAGGCCATCCTCCCCAACCCACCTGGTGCACCCAAAACAGTCAGTTTGCGATATAAAAAAAATACAAATTTCATTAACAGATATGGTACCAAATTGTAATAAAAATTACACAATGTTGATATGAATGAAGGGGGGGGGGGGCAAAAAAAAATCGATCTCGACATGCGGGCCGGGGTAGGGCCTACACATGACACAGTATATGGATGCTTATCAGCATCAACTTGGTACGCCAATTAACAAGACTTTTGATATTCATTTCTCAGTGTAAAGTTGCATTCGAGTATAATTTCATGCGATCAAGAGCACAGTAACAATACTATCAGTGGTCGGTATATCCAGATTTTTATTTTTTATTTATTTATTTGCCATGCATACGATATCTTCGTATTAACGACATTTTTATATCCTACTTTGCTCACTTTTTTTTTCCGGCCAGAGAGTATTCGAGATGACAAATATCGAAAGAAAAACAAGAGATTAAACGTGATTAGAGCAGTAATTCAATCAATATTAAGTAAGAGACAGAAAAGAAAAGTCAAGAGTGTTAAGTACCTATGGCCTTTTCAGTATTTCATGGGAACTGCACAACCTATACATCAAAAAGGAAACTTGGTTGGACTTTTCATAGCGTTCTCGAGAAAGGATAAAGCCTGAGGAAAACACACAACTTACGACGTGTCTAAAGAGCAGTTGTAAAAGTACAGATCTCTGCTGACAAAACGTATTCCAGATTCCGTCGATTTAATGGCTAGTGTTACACGGATGCTGTCATCTGTGTGTGAAAGAAGCGGGTAACTCTAACATCAAACAAAAATGTACATTCGCAGAACTAGCTCACAGCATCACATTTCAGAAAACATTGTTTTTATGAAATCACAAACCTTCCACGCAGGATCGAATATCATTGGATGAAAACTCGGGTGCTGTGGATAGTAGTGAAGTAAGTTGATATGTTGAATGCTTAGACTGAACCCGCGTTTGTTTGTGTTTGTTTTAAGTCTGAAAATATGCAGCAGTCTGATTGCAAATCAATTACAATGCGCTTTGAAGTGATATTACGAACAAAACCAACACCACTTACCGCCGACAGGAATTGGCGGTAGGGCTCCCGCTGGAGGTGACAGACAGCGCAATTCATTTTCATCTACAGTTGCGGTTGTTTCGTACGAATCATCAAAGGTACAGAGATAGTAGAACTCATTCCGCAAATCTGGAAGCTGCTCCACTGTGATGTACAACTAAAATTTGAGTGCATAGAAAAAATCAAGAGACTCGGACATGTTCTACGAAATTGCACATTTTATGCCACTGTATCAGATTAGCAATTCTGAAGGCTTTTTTTTTTCAAATCATCTGTAAACAGATCACACTGTTAACTTCAAACATTGAAACTTTTTTTCAAATTGCAATAATTTCTAACCATCTCTGACAAGTATGACAACCATTTTGTCAGATCTGTCGCATTAGATGTTCCGATTTGAACGAATTTCTTTTCAACACATCGTTACAGCAATATACTTACAGTCTGCTCAGTTTTCTGATACAGTAGCTCGTCCGAGGGATGAACCACGGAGATGGACACACACTGAACTGCGTTGTATGATAACCATCGAGTTAACTGATCACTGGACGGGCATTCATGATACCTCGTACACCTGAACAAGACAGTGCAATGGGACAAGAAAATTATTGCGTGGCACTCAAATGAAGTTCGCAATGATGCCGCAGAAAATTATCGCTTATCACTATACCCTTTGTCGTTGTTGAAGTAGGCCTATAACGTGTTTCAATTAGAGAGTAAATACGGCGATCAAAGCCTTAATGTTTAATAACTTCATAATAACATTGTGTTACGAAGAACGTCTTAACAAAATAATTTCGGTTTCATGTCAGTGACTGTTTGTTCTCGAAGTAAATGAGATCGAAACCCACCTGCTGGATAAGTGCATACCAACTGTCAGGGCACCAATTTGAGAAAAATAGTGGTCATATCAATCCTACAAAATTTAGATAAACAAGGAAGGGGAAACTTCTATTGAAACTGATCCTTCTTTGAAAATATTGTATTATCTTGAATTGTGAATGATGTAGAAATAATACGACATCAGATAATTTAGGTAATATTTCGTTTTCTGATGTCACCCGCGTGTGTGCTAAAGATGATTTGATATTGCTGTCATGGTTGTTGCAATCTTTGTATACATAGTGCATTGCACACTGAAACTGATGTCTAATAACTTACGTAGAGCCTACTCTGTGGCTCCCTTAACCTCTTTCATATGTTGCTTCATCACGTTATCCTTTTCCTCACTTTTCTTTGTACCGTTGAAAACCATCGTACAGAATTTGGAGCCGCTATGTCAGTAAGTGCAGCGACTGTAATTTTACGAATTGTGTAGATATAACGACGTTGTTCATCTACCATGCAATGTGATACAACATTCTACATACAGCAGAGCATCATAATAAGAATCGATACCGTTCTGTATTCACACAACGTAAGTTACAGTAAATAAACTACTATTGGTATATTGGTATTCTACTGGAATGCAGTGCAATCCATCTTACTTGGCTTCTAGAGTACACCATCCACAGTAAGGATCTCCACCATTACCACCGCTTTCTCCAATGCACTCCTCACATGTCTGGTAATTACTGCAGTTTGCTAGGGATAGCTTCACTACCTGAACGTTCACAACAAAGAGCAAGATCAACTGTTGAATAGATATAAATATTAAAGTAAAATAATGTAAATGACTCAAACACTGAATGCTCATCGCGAGTCTATGTAAGGGGCAGAATTCTGCATTGTACGTTCAGTATAGTTCAAGAATCTGCCACAACCATTATTAACCATTACATTACCTATTATCCCTGCCGGAATTAATGTTTTATTGTTTCTATTCCTTACAGCTAGTAATGAATGGCTTATACAAAGATCATCCATTGAAAGGATTAGTGATATTAATCTCATTCGCAACCGTTATGAATGTGTATGATCATTGTGAATCTTATATCAAAATCAGATCAACCGAAAATATTAAAGCGCTGTGTGTGAGCTGCTTATGCATTCACAGCAAGGAAAAGAGAAGATTAATATCGATGATTTTCCCCTCAATTCTTAGTGGTCCTGTAATGATTTTATTCATAAAGTTGTGTAATTGAAATTACGAGGTAAGTAGGGACTATACGTAAATTTACCGTTGCTTTTGCAACAACAAAAACCAAAAAAAAAAGATTAATGAGTTTATCAAAGATGAAATGCACGCATGCCTTTTATTCAAGTCATTTGGCATAATGAATTATCCAGACAGCTTAAATTACTTCAAAATTGATTCTCATCAAACCTCTTTTGGATCATCTCCTAGCATGACATGTTCACTTGGTATACATGACAGGAAAATCAAAGATGCAAAGAAGTTTGTTATCGTCAAAAGATACACTGTTTGAAGGCCTGCACACTGACTTACAGTACTTCACTGCGATAGTAAACATACACCATCCCAAACGAAAGTAATAACTAGCATAATTTTATATATAATCATATATAATATGCATTCTAAGCTAAACAGAAATACAGAGGAAAATTAAAAAGAACACTCACACACGAAATGACTGACATCAAATTATTATTCACTCAGCAGCAGAAAACGGTAGTGACACGAGGAATTAATGACGCTTGAAAGTGCATGGTTTGTTGAAAAGATTGCATAGTACATATAGTGGCTAATACTTTTCAACAACTACCTCCCAATTACATTTCCTATTAAACTTTGTCAGCACGTAAGGGCCGATCAGGTTAAACTTCACAAAGGTATTTTCATGATAAGAGGTATTGTGTGTGTCACCTGTGAACCTTGGTCAGGTTGGTCGGACCCCGTTGCCATGGTAATTTGCTCCTTGTCCTCATCTAGAAACACATCTCGTAGAACAGATCCTTGTCCAAGAGGAACATTTTCGTACTGGTAGGCTGAAGAGTTGTCTACCACGTGAACCTAACCGTGCATGAAATGGTTAAGTGGTTGACAGATGTTAAATATTACAGATATATCATTCTAAATTGTGACAGTCAATAAACAGTTAGAGAGAGTCGAGACCCTTTCCGGTATTGTCCGATGATGAAAATAATGATGATGATGATGATGATGATAATGGTAAAATAATAATAACAATATAAATAAAAGTACATTTTGTGGATCAAACGGTCATCTCCTCAAGGAAAATGTACCCCAAACATTGAGTATGTAGAGTATTATGCAAAGATATTAGTAGAACACATCAGTGATGTTTGAGGAAATTTAAATTTAAATCCGTTTAAAAAAAAAAATGCGAATTTAAAAATGTTTCGTGGTTAAATTTGCCGCCATTGAAAGAACGCTATACAATTTATGATGTCACAGTACGTGAACGATACAAGAAAATGTGAAGAGAATCCTGCAAAATTACGTTTTTAATGGAAGTTTCCCATTCCCACGACTTTACACAAAGACATGCTCAAGGTAATATCCTTCCCCGTCTTCTAAAGAAAGTGTACATTGAAGAGCTCTTTCATCATGTTGAAAGACAAGAACAAAATTAGGAGGTATTCAATAATTGTTAATAATCGCTTCACCTCATTGATATTCTATCATATTAACACAGAAATACCATACCAGTTCGTGATGTTATGCTTGTCACTATACAGCATGACATCACAATCTGTGTACATAGTTGATTGATGCGGTGGACTATCTGCATTACAGAATGCAAGTATTCATGCTTGGGTATCAATCTCCCTTTAACATGTTTAAGAGTGCCCAAATATCCTGTCCATCCTCCCAAGCTTTTAGTTTCTATTGCAATTGACATAACGAAATCAAAATGAAATGATACAAAATATGAGTAAATTATCATCTTTGCACCTGAGAGAGATAAAATGTGATGCTGCTCGTTGTCTTCCATTTCTTGTTAAAGGATTCATCAACTTACGTCATAGCACAGAAAATCAATCGTAGTAGATCATTCACACCTCAATTCTCTATCTTTCATATTTTAATTGGTGAACTATACATACAGGCAATATTCCATTCCCACTATAATCCTTTAAGGTTTTTTAACACCCCGTGTGGAATATAATTCAATCAGGAGTGTATTGGTAATTGATTCATTAAATATGAATAATAAACAATTCTCATTGTTGCATAGTTCCTATACCTTCAGTAAGTCACCCTCGCTACTTCCAATGAAAGCCACAGTGTATTCTCTCTCTGTAGTAGTGATGATAGACGTGGGCTCCACATCAGAGATGACGAGTATTGGTGTAGCAGTCACAGGGTTCACTCCATTCGCATAGGCGTAAAAAGCTCTCCCTTCCTCATCATTAGCTTGACAATGTCTGCTTTCTGGATTCGGTTCGGTTGGGGCCTAGCATGGTAAACAAAACATAATCCGCACTGAATCTAAAAACCAAGTAAGTAGTACAATGGTTCATATCTTCAGCAAGTCACTGTCACTAGTTCCAATGAAAGCCACAGTGTAGTCTCTCTCTGTAGTAGTAATGATAGACGTGGGCTCCATATCAGAGAAAGCAAGTACTACTGAAGCATTCAAAGAGTTCGCTCTATTGACATAGGCATAGTAAGCATCGCCATTTTTATCAGGCTTAGCATGGCACTCTCTACTTTCTAGATCTTGTGAGTTTTGGGCCCAGCATGGTTAACAAAACATGATCCGCACTTAATTTAACAACCAAAATAAGTAGTTGAATGCATGGTAGATGTTATTATACTGATCTCAGTAATTTCAGTGAGAACACGGGCTGCCTGACTGTACCTTCATCTTTCATAATCAAGTCAATGGTATTCACAAGGTGAGTCAAAAAGTTTATCTATTGAAATGTTCAATAATCTTTAACACCAGCCATGAATGAAAAGTTATCATGCGTGCTTTGGAAGGGTGCTTTATTATCCCGAATCATTCTGGAGGATTTTTTTTGTGCAGTGTGCATAAATGCTTGGATAACCCAAGGGCATTAAAAACGATTTCCCCCAAATAATCATGGTAATACTTACGTGATGCTTGAACAAGTATCTAGTCTTTGACTTTTTTGATGCCCTTTGTTGAGATTGAAGTTCGTTACTGTTCTGCGACAGCTAATAGTCAGGTGTTTTTGTTTTTGTTTTTGTTTTTGTTTTGTTTTTTTTTGGGGGGGGGGTTGTTTTGGTTTTTTTAGGACGCCTAGCGTTCTTGGAAACTTTTATTGCATCAACATCATGCACTTCATACAACCAAAAAAGATCATTGTTGCGCCGTAAACTGAAGACGCACTGTCAAGTGAGGCAAGCCTGGAGCAAAAGCTAAGACAATAGGACAAATACCTGTTAAAAAAAAATGTCATTCTTTGTGAATAATTTGCCCTATTCAGTGCTGATGTGATGCCTGCTAAGGTTTCGAAATATAAGCTTACTTGATAGGATCAAAGCCAAATAAAGGCTTTCATTCTTTCAAAATAAAAGAAGTAAGCGCGGATTGTTCTCTCTCACTGTTTTGTTTTGAGACAGTGCATGAAAATAGAATGCAGGAATACACCCTCCCCCCCCCTTTTCTCTCTCTCTCTCTCTCTCTTTAAAAAATGTTCCTAACCCGTTCACTCTTATAACACCTTCCAAATATTGTTGGAAGTTTCTACATAAATGCAGCGATCTAAATTGAAAAAACTTGCCCTCACAACTTTGCCTCGTTCACCTCTCAAATTGAAGTGTAGCTAATGCGAGTTGCTTCAAATTCTGAGAAAATGACATCAGCCAGATTGTTGTGTTCTTCAGCTCCACACTATAATACATGTCTGCATCCATCGTAAATGGACGTATTATTTATTCTACTTACAGATCCACGTGATTGGATTGTGAATTCAACTCGATTACATATATATGTATATATGTTTGTGTGTGTCTGTGTGTAAGTGTGTTTGTGTCTGTGTGTGTGTATGTGTGTGTTTGTGGTTACCTATATGAAACTCGGTCATCATTACGTAAAATGTATATTTCTGTAAAATTGCAAATTTCCCAAATATAAAAATGAACTAACATCACAATGAATTGTTTCTCCCAAAGGACTCTAAGTCTGCACCTTAATTTGCTATGTGGCATGAGTGTGCTTGAAAATGAGCATGCATTATGCTATGAATCTCCTCTCGCTTTGACACTTTGGCGCAAGACAATTTTTACACTCTCGCGAACAATGCTCCCGTTCATCCAAACGTGAACACAATGTTATACAACACAAAAATCATGCCAATTGATTCAGGACCAAATACCCTTTTAAAACGTGTATGATTATATTTCGTTTATGATTCCTTTTTTTAAATAATTGGCAATATCCTGAGTTTAAAATTTTTCTCACCCTATATGGTAGTTTCTGTTCGTCTTTTTTTGCACAGACGTGTCAGAGTAAAAAAAAATAATTAGTTTTGAAGTTTACATTTTTCAAGCAGTGCACACCCTCTTCAGCAATTTTATTTTTGAAAGGAAGATGAAATTACCAGTGTCATGTTCCCATTTATTCAATATTAGCTCAAACCTTACAAAAAATCACGTTTTTCAATACTACTGGAAAGTTAACCTACATTTCCTTTGCGTCTCATTGTGCACTGAAAGTTTGTCAAACATAAAAGAATTATATATGTAGGACCTACATTGAATGAATAACAAACTTTAGGCTTATGGGTCCCGTTGATAGAAACTTCGTAACTCTTTGCATCACTAAAAAAGTTTCTTGTCATATAACTGATTTGAAGTGATTTCAGCAAGATCAGCGTTATTGTTTCACCGAATTACTGTCAGAGGCAGTGAATTAAGTGTGTGATTGAGAATGTCCTGCATGCGTCAATGTGTGTTTTTTTAAATAGGTATTATATAGCACTTGTCATATTCGGCTTTGCGGTGAGACGTTCCATTGCAGTATCATTCTTATAATGCTGCGTAATCGAACGATGTATAAGTACAATGTACATGTATAGGCCTACTACAAAAAATACATCAAAATAATCTGTATCGTTTGCAAGGACTCTGTCTGTGCGTTGTTGAGAATGTATGATGATAATAATAAGGTGGAACTTACCAAGCCACATGAGTTGCCACACAAGTAGTCAATTGATTTCCCATCACAGTCTGTACCCCCTGAACATGTGATGCAGTCAACTACAGCTTGTGTAAATCTCTGCTGGATATCACTCATCTTGTAGAGACACAGAGCAGACTGTACAGGTGATGAGTTCTCCTTGGTAAACACAGCATACATGACGTCATCAGTACTATTGATACTCAAGGAGTCAGCTAGCTGGGATCCTGCAGGACCAATGTGAGCTGCTTGGATCACGTTGTAGTTTGATCCTGTCTGGTCTGTGCATTCTATTTGAATTTGTGTGTAGGATTCAAGATTTGGATCGGTTGTGTTCAAGCACAGTCTACCTATCACAGGATTTGTTGTAGCCGATTTACGTATTATTATGTAATAAATGAATGGAGCCCTCAAAATAACTTGAATGTATTGGACATCATTCACGTCATTAGCATCTGTAGATAACATTCCTTGCAAATAATTAAGGGACGTTGTGTCGTGTTTTCTGACAATTGGTGTTCCAAACCCCTGAATTTTACTTACACCTGAAAAGAGATGCTGAAACCTATTTGAACCAACAGCAGCTACTACTCCAACCACAGGCTGGTCGTCTTTCTTCCCTAAGACCAATTGATTGTCGTCATAGTACATTTCAGCGTCAGTGATATTGGATAGCTTCCTTTTCTCACAATAACCATCACATCTTCCACATGTAATGAGTCTCTCTGTAGGTGCAGGTGCGATGACAAGCAGTCTGTTCTTGTCCTGTTCACCAAAAACAGTGGATCTCTGTATATTGCATAACCCAACCTCAACGGTCTCCCTCAAGGTAAAATCTGATCCAAGGTGGTAAATCTCCTCCTCAGCTCCAATGTAGACATCACCAGTAGTGTTATCTACAGCCATGAGTCTGAAAGGCAGCCTGGGATTGGGGCTGGAGAAGGATGACACCAGGTTGGAGGAGAGGGGGGCAGACTCGGCATCATGCATCACATTCATGATGCTGAAGGCGAGCAGCATCAGTTTCAACGCTCCGAACATATTGAGCCAGTCAGTAATATCTGTGGTTTAGTTAAAATAGAAAAGGGAAGGTTGTATGTATGGTCTGATTTATAGAAAGAAATGAGATGAGGGGAAGGATGGTGAGCTGGATGAGGACAAGAAACTCGAAAGAGCAGAAAATAAACAGGGAAGGAGAGTGGAAAAAGAGGGGAAGGACATGATGATGATTAGAAGGAGGGAGTAGAAGGATGAAAAAGATGAAATCGGAAAATTTGCGTGCGTTGCCTGTTTGTTGTAGCATAAACTGTTCAGCTAAAATTCTTAAGGCCAATATTTTTATTTTCGAGTAGTTTAATTTCCTTTTCAACTGAAATACGAATGTCTTTCAATCCTGGCAATGCCAGTGGTTCATATAAAATGGACAGCATAGCGTAAGAGCAGTGAAATGAAACAAAACATAATGCAAAGTTCAACGTAATAAGTAATCGAAATAGTATAAATAATGTATAAATAATGTATAAATAGCGTTTCGACAAGTTCCATTTGCGGAGCAAAAAGACTTTTTCTGTACTGCCGGGGAGTGTCATTGAAGCTAGGAACATTATTAATCTCGCTGGAAAGAAAAACAACAACAACAACAACAGTACTGGAAACTAACCGAGACCACGATAAATATGATTATGGTAAACTGTACAAATTATATTTTCTTACAATGATATAGTGTTTCACTTACCCAACAGCTGTATACGGTCGGGATAACCAGCAACACCAGAATTCTCTGAGTTATGTTCAGTTGATGACTGCCGAGTATAATAACTGCAAATTTAATCGATGATAGGGTGTCACTTAAACATAATTCAACGCTACCTTGGAAGTAACAGCAGCTATGTCTAATCGAAACTGTTTGAACGCGAGGTCTACCTAAAAACAAGGTGGTCACAAGTACGTGAGTGTACTATGGACCCCCTTTATTTGAGCCGTAAACGAGCTATATCAATATAACTCAATATAAATTATTACAAATAAGTTCTACTCCAATAAATACATACACACATAAAGGAAGTGTATTGAAGAAAATAGATTCGATTTCTAACGTATCTATGGCACCTAATGGCATACATTATTTTCTGAAGAGGAAGCTTTGTCCTATCTCTCGTTATACACTTTGTACTTATTTACTCAAGCCGGGAAACTTGCGTGCTTAATATCAAAGGTATTTCCCCTCTTCCGAATATCTCTCAATTTCCATATATCTCTCAATGAAGACGAATAATGTGACTACCCCATCATGCAATGCTTAATATCTTTGTGCGTTGCAAGTACTTTTCTTTCTCATTTCTTTCAGGGTTGGTTTTTGTCACGAAAATGAAATAACACTGTAAACCTATACATAATTTGCAGCAGAGACTAAATGTTTCTGCGCTATCTTGTTTATTCTATACAGATTATTACGAAGAGATAGCCAGAAATCATGGCATAATCATATTACAGTAAGACTGTAGTCGATCTGCTCAGGGAGGTGAGACGACCCACCTCCCTAGGCAATGTTTTATGAAATGTTGGATATAATCGATTTATCGTTGATTTATATTATATTTCTATCATGATTATGTCTATAGCAGCCTGCGTGGTAAGGAAATTTATAATCGTTTTTATCTTTTGAAAAACGGGGTCCTGTGGTTTGCTTCACGCAAACACCATGGACATGGCAAATTGTAATATGGCACAGAAAAGCTTTCATCTTTTTTCTTAATACGAAATATTGTTACGGTTACCATTACAGTGTGTTTGTATCACTACTGTTTTTGTTTTTTGTTTGTTTTGTTTTGTTTGTGCTTTGTTATTCTCTAGGCGTTATTATTCAAAAGATTGCAGAGCGCTTTTAAGGTCTGATTAAATGACTGACATTCACTAGCCCTAGGTTGTTGACTATTATGGCTATTTATCTACTATAGTACAATGTATAACATGCAGTGTTATTTTTTTTTTCACATAATTTTATAGAAACGTCCAAGTCTGAAAGGCAACTGTAATAATATCATTATTACTACATGAGTAGAATTTCCTCATTATTCATAGCTTTTATGTTACACACACACACACACACACACACATACACACACAAACAGAAAACACAAAGATCTACCGGTTGATTCAAAGTGTTTCTTTTCCGACGTCATGCACCTTACATTTTGAAATTTTTGCAAGTAGCAACCGAGGGTATAAACAAGGGCTATTTTCATGACTTGGAAACCAAAAACTATCGGGGGGGGGGGGGGGGGGGTGGGGAATGAAAAGTGCAACTTAAATTGGTTGTAAGTTTTACTTTTTCGGAGATCATTTTTACCATCTTAAAATAAAAACTACATTTTATCACTGTTACCATATAGCGATTCCGAACAGTTGTTAGGATGTGGGTTTCCCGTCATGTCGTTGTTGTTATTCTCTCCTTTCCTCTTTCAGTGTCTTTATATATATCAATTTACATCACACGGTTAAAAAGCAAAGTCCGAACGAGTTCAATTTTTGACATAGAAAATATAACTGCAGATATCATACATATGTAGTCTCTATTTGTAACACTTAATTGGTGTTGGTTAATAAAGTGTGGGGATTTTAAGCTAACTGATAACTTTGTCGATGCATTATTTGGTATGATTTCGACGACCTTTGTACTTTCGCACCTTATGTCACTACGATTTTATGCCTTCATTTTGATCGAAATTCGTTATCTCTTGAGATATCGTCCACATGGTTATTCGAAAGTGAGCATAATCACACTTGTACAGAAGCCACACTTTAGGGTATGATATGGCAGTGTGAACGGGTATTGCGGGTAGTTACTGCCATAAACATGTACACATCTATGGACCTTGAAAGGGTGGTTCTATTCATTTATGTCTGTCATGATGTCATCGCACACGTTAATCATTCACTGTATGATACTGAATTATACTGCATTGTGATGCAGTAAAAGAAGTGAAAACTTATCAAAATAATCACAAGTCACTGCAACGTACTTGTATGAAAAGCAAACACTCCGTATGATGCGCCCAATTTTTATTAGCGAAATCTGATTCACATCTATTTTCTTTTTTCACATCATGTAGGGTCTAATACAATTTAGGCCCAAAAAAAAAAACAAAAAACAGATCACTATTCAGGTTGGGAACGCGTACTGACATTCTGGCAATGTATTTTTGGAACAGAAATCATGAATCAAAATACAAGCTGCAGAACCTCTAAGCTTGCCTTTAAGGGGTATACAATAAGGCTCCTTCCACGATGAAAATAAAACGGTTTCAAAGTGGTAAATTACGAGCAGAAGAAATTCTGAGTGGCAACAATAGCTTATAACTCGAAAGTCTTTATTAAATCTAACCTTCATCTAAATCAAACTCATTTACGTCAGAAGATGTGTCCTATTCATGTCAGGATACCATAAGAAAATATGCATCACATGGAAATGTTTGAAAAAAAACAACAACAATAAAATCATTATATGGTTTTTCAGCTCATACACAAGGTGCGTTGCCTCTTCCCATATCGTAACGTAGCATTGTACGCACGTTTACAACCTGTTATCATGATCGTTATCTTTATGTTATTTACTTATCTAGAATGGTTCTAAAATTTGACTCAGACATTTCTCCGACAATTACATTACATGTATCTTGTTTTGTCATACAAAATGGGAAGCACAACAAATCGACTGAATGCCAAGTACATTCATGAGTCATAAACCGACTAATTGTCTGTCAGATACAATTTAGGCACCTCCATGATTTTCATATAAAACTGTATAAAATTACATGCATCACATGCATAAACATGTTCTTCAGATTGTACAGTTCTACACTCAAATTATGAACCACAACATTAAAAGAATATAAGCAAACAATTATTTGTTGGAAAACAAACTTGCAGCAATATTGTTCTGTGACTGATACAATGTACAAAATAGGACTACAATAGGCCTTCTGATACCTGAAGATAAGCGCAAAATTCTGTTTCCTCCGAACTTAAACATACAGCAACGTCTCAACAAAGCCTGGCCCTTTAAACGCATAAACTGCTTCCCTCATTTTGGTATGTTTACAATATATATTACAATATGTCATATCTGCATAATTATATTATATATATTTTTGTTTTGTTTTGGGTTTTTTTCGTCAAATATACATGTAAAAAAGAAAGCTTCTAAAAGAGTAAAGACAGTATTCTTGTCACAAAAGCAAACTGAATTTTAAAAGTTCTGGGGATACATGAAAGCTTCAAATAGCTTTTAATACGACTGGTTTCTTACATTTGTGAGTCATTACCCTTTCTTGCCAACGTTTGAGCTTGCAACCCTGCCAATAATCCAGCCAATACACTGTACTATAAGGGAAGACGTCTCTTCCTTTTATTCATCATAAAACGACTCTTTTGCTCTCTATACAATATCAGAAAATCTGCATGTCGCATCATTTTAATTTTTATCACAACGAACAATACTAGCCATTTAATTGTGTTACAAGAGGTTACATTTCCAGAGTCTCCTGAGGCAAACTTCGCATGAGTACAGTGGATTTGCGCACCTGTCCATACATGAAACTTGCCTTTGGCAGAAAAAAAAAAAATGTCTTGTCTGTCGAGAACTTCAAGGAATTATATAGTTTCGGTTCAGACATGGCTTCTGGTTTCCAACATTTTTTGATGATGATTTTTCTAGATTATGAGAAACCTCATAAAATATGAACGAGCATATAATTCTAAGAGGAATTGAAAGTTTATTTGACGAAAATTGGTTTTCATATGAAAAAGGTGGGACCTACTTTTTATTAGGATTGCTTTGTTTTAGGATATATCAGCCATTTCAAACCAGATTTCTATCAAATAGACTTTGAATTTCTTTTTAGAATTGTATGCTCTGTAACATTTCATAAAGTGGTGTCTATGTATCTCGCAGAAAGTCAAAAGCTGAATACTAATCCCAACCAATACTATACAATTCCTTTAATAGACAAACATTCATAAGATTTTACATTCGAATCACGTAACGGAAAGCACAAACCCCTAATCAAACATAGTCATCACGTAAGGCAAAGTGAGCAAACCAAGGTGATAACGATAGTTTACCATTGACGTCAATTCTCACGTCTGTTGGAGTGTTTGATCTCTTTACGACTTGCTAAACCCTGCTTTTTTTTTTCTATCGCCTGTAAGTTTCCTGTTCAGCATACAGTGCCTGCACTGTATCACACTACAATGTATTCGACTGGCAAGCTGTTGAGAATGAAGACAGCTCTGTCCATGCAATATCAGTCACGATAAATCTTGAATACTCTTCATTATTTTGGGTAAACATTTCTCCCAAGCAATTCTCCTTCTATGCCATCGTTTCATAATTCAGACTGCATTCGTACTAAAAAACTAAAAAGAACACACAATTTTACATCTGCACTGCGCTGATCTTTCAGTATTTGAAAAAAAAAATGCTATCAAACTTTGCCACAAATATCCTGCCCAACCCCCACTCACTATGTTCTTCACAATACAAATATGATATGCACATACTGGCATGCTTTCAAAATTTTTTTTTTTTTACAACAGCAAACAGATTGGTTTTGGATTCTTCAGTGGAGATGCATGAACTCTAATAACACCATCTTTTTTTTTTTTCTGCACGCAGCACAGAACAAACAGATCTGTTTTTAAGTTGAGCAATGAACATCATTTGGAATATGCATACTGAGTAGAGGGCGTGTCAGAAATGTTGTTTATCATCACAAACTGAATTTCACCACTTTACAAGCAAACTTTATATAAACATGTTCACAGATTCACGATGGGCATTTACTGCAAACACCCAGGCAAGGAAGTCAAAATATAACGTCTATCTGTATTAGCCTGTGATAATATAAACCACATCATATGCAAGCAGTAGGCCTACACTATTGTACTCTTTTAATATACCTTGTACCGGTGTCAGGCAAGCTGCACCTATGAGGAAAAATAAATTGGACAATGAAAAAAAAACAGTCTTCTCTAAAGCTTTGCTCATGAAAATCAGTCACACATGAGGAGACACGAAATTTTCATCGTTCTTAAACAGTCATCATGCACGGAATGCTTGTAGCTATCTTCCAATGACAAACATGAATGAACAGTACCGTACATTTTGTGCATTACAGTCAATGTCTACATCTTCAGAAGTCATGTGGCAAAGAGCAGAAGAGAAATATACACAGAAGGGCATTGTAAAGGATCAGAATAAACCATAAACTAAGCAATACCAAAGAGCCAAAAAGCACGATGTCACAGCATTGCATAAGCAAAAGTATTCTCATGATAAAAATGCATACACCAATTATTTTAACTACAAACATGGCAAGGGCATACCTGTCAGATCACCACCTGAAGAAATACTTGTGCCAGAATTTAATATCAATTTTCTGGTATAGCAACCATCATTTTTCATATAATGCTTAGGTGTTCCTTCCTGGAGTTTTTGATAATGCCTTTTGATCTACTGAATAAAATGATATTTTATGTATCATATTTGTTATTTTTACTCGATACTTCAAAATCTAGATTTAACTTCATATGACATAAAGAAATTCTATACCATACTTCCAAAGCTGTGTAATATGGACATATATTTGAACATTATCTTTGCCTTTATATGAAAAAGGAATGAAGAAACGTGAAGGTGGATTAGGCACATGACCATTAATAAGTACAAAGTTAGCAAAGTATTTGCATTGCAATAAAGTACTGAAGGCAAGTAAGTCATAATTATTTTCAAATAGTACTTCCTTTTTTTCACCACACTGTGGTGCAAGTACACTTTACAGCATCATACATGTACCACAGCACTAAACCATATCCACCCCACCAATAACATTTTGCACAAGGAAAATTACACAAAATTGTTCCAGACTTTCCAGAAATATTTCTTTTTTTTCCCCCAATGTAAAAATGTATATAGAGACTTAAAAAAAAAAACACCTCTGATAAAAACTATTTATTTACACATGAATTTAGCATTAATAGCATAGTACAAGATTAAAGACAATTTAAAAAGAATACTATGAGGAATGTCATAGTCATTGGATTTGTCATGTTCCTTTGGCAACAGCAAGGCAGCAACCAATCCGCAGTGCTCATTTTGCACATCTATTGTCATTTAGTATAGGTTTTCCCGGTCAATTTCATACTTTTGTCACTCAAATTCATTAATGTGCATTCAAATTCACGCAGCGCACGCACGCGAAAATATTCGGGCATTCAAGTTCAGAATCCGAGCAATCAATTTCATTTATGAGCGTTCTATTTCGTTTTCGTGAAATCAAATTCACAATTGGGCACTCAATTTCAAAATGCGAGCACCGATTTTCCTACTCGTGCATTCAAATTCATGCGATAGTCACGTGATAGTCCCAATGAGCTTGTTTGGAGCATTCAAATTCATTTTTAGGCGATCAAGTTCTTACTTCGTGCAATCAATTTAACGACGAAAATGGAGGAGACTTTTAAGAAAGGAAAAGGGGCCAACACAACCAATGAATGCTTGCATATAGTGTAATTAGGATTGTTTACATGTTCTACATTGTTCTCTGTTCACGTATTCTTTGTTTTTCATCTCAATAAATTTCAAATTTGCAATGTCCAATCAGCAGTGCACCCAAACATCACAACGACTAGTAATCATATTTCTTGATGATACTGCATGCTGACAACGCCCCAACACCAACCACATAGTGACCATTCATCAATTTAAGACAAACTAACACATAATGATCTCACTTAGTCCAGCAAAAGTAAATCAATCAGACAGCAATACACAACAAACAACACGTATAAAATGTTCATGCATATCAGTTTCAATATTAATAGTCGATTTTTTTTTCCTCGAAAGTGTCAACCAACCCTCCGTATTATGCTCGTCTATAGTCCTATACAGTGCCTATTTTTTTTTTTTTTCATTTTCTATCAAAGAAGATGGCTGGATAACCCATATTCAGCTGCAAAAGCTGGTCTATGGGGTCCAGGTATATAGATGTTCTGCTCTTTGCGATGAATAAATGAAGTGGGATCTTTTACGTGCATGAGTTGTGACTCTCTTACACATGGGACCTCCATTTTATGTCTAATTTGAGGAACATGTGCCTGTATATTCCTATTTGCTAAGCGCGAGTTCAAAGTTGTCAATGAACAGTGGACCTCTCTAACTGCAAAATAAATAATCATCATAAATCCCAATATATTCAAAGCCAAATGAGAAACACATGCATACACGGTCCCAAACTAACTAAATTCTTTTAAATTGGATGCAGTTATTTGGAACATGGTTGCCTATTCACGAATTTGAATGACCGACGAGATTCCGTCGCCAGCTTGACATGAATTTGAATGCTCATTGATGAAATGCGTGCTCCTCTCTTAAATTTGAATGCTCTGATAGTGAATTTGAATGTTCCGATAGTGAATTTGAATGCTCCGTTAGTGAATTTGAATGCTCCGTTAATGAATTTGAATGCTCGGATAGTGAATTCGAATGACCGGATTTTGAATTTGATTGCTGGTTCAGTGCTGCGAGCGTGGAATGCGTGAAATCGAATGCTCGGAATAGGAACTTGAATGACAAAAGTATGAAATTGACCGGGAAAACCTATATTAGAACTTGAACCAAACTTTTTTGAAACATGGCACTGAGCCCCTCATGGATCACGTACTTTGCTGAATTAGTCAACTTTCTGAAAGTCTATTTCAAGATGCCAGGTTGACTATAAATCATATTCTGTGTGTGTGTATGTGACACAACTCTGGTTATCAAATCTACTCAAAAGTATATACAGGTACCATTAAAATCTGTCATAATTCACACTACATTGGACAAATACTGTATCTCCAAAGAAAGTATTTATGATCTCTGTCTAAGCCAATACTATGATGTAAAGAATGATATGTTTCACAAACGCAAACCACTTCAGATTTTTGTCAGGCGAATTTACAGTGAAGAACATAATATATACCTTTTTACCTCTGATTACACAGCATCATCATCTGATAGTAAATGTTTATAATAATGTCTCCATCTTAAAATATGTCTGGTACATAAAACATGTTAAAACAACACTAAGTCGGAATGTCTTCTAAATACGTATGTATTAAGATTCATTTCATGAGAAAAATGTACAAATCAAGCAGAATACTGGTCCAGAAATGGTATAACGATTACATGCCACTGATCCACAAGAACTACTGATAATCAAAGCCTCCTTGTCTGAAATCATTACTTTCATTCCATCATGACGGTTTGAAATTCTTTGTAAGGTGTTGCCCAAAGATTGTCCGGTGCGAATTATGGCATCAGTTCTGTGATGGAATCAAGCTGAGGAAGGGATAAGAATGGGAAAGACAATGTTACCAGTAATCTGCATCTGAATTTGAATTTGGATCCTATGCTTTAATAACAAACAGCTTCCACCATCCATTTGCTGTCCTCCCCCCCCCCCCCCAAAAAAAGATAAATATATACATATACATATACATATACATACATACATACATGCATACATACATACATACACGTATGCAAGCGTATGCCTCATGTTACCATCGATGTAATGAAAAGTGTATACTTCCAATGGTTAACGTGTACGGTACATGTATTGTAGTTTTGTAAGCTATGTATTAATGTTTTGTAGTAACATAATGTTAGTAATAAAGTGAGGGGACTGCACAATACAAGTTCGCTTTTTCTTGGCAGCCCCTCAATTTTCATTTCTACCAAGTCCTTAATGAAACAAGATGTATTATAATTATGTTACAAGATATGTTATCATGTGACGTTTGTATTACACATATATTGATTGGAAATGAAAATAAAAACATGAATGAATGAATGAATGAATAAATGAATGAATGAATGAATGAATATATATTTGAATTACATTTATATACACACACACACACACATATATACATTTACACATGTTATGTATAGTATGGCCATTTTGTTCAAAGGAGGTAAAAGAAAGAAAGAAAAAAAATAATATAGAATTCCCAAATGGTCTTAGTACATCTTACACCTCCTAACCAGACAAAAGACTATGCATTCTGTTCAGTCTCCCCTGACATTGACTTTGCATGGAGAAATCTGTTAATCAGAATTGCTGTAGAACTGTCATCACCCTTAAAATCACTCTAAGTGATTATTGTTATCAAAAATTGTTGTCATGTCATACACACACACCCCCCCCCCCAAAAAAAAAGAAAAAAAAATTGACAAAAAACTAAAAAACGACATGCGTACATAAGACGCAAATGAGTGAATTATTATGCGCCTCCACCATGGCCCTCAGTATACATGCGTAGGTTAATATGACCTGCTAGAAATATCCATAGTGTCTGGTCAATTTTTGAGCTACTTGTCATTTAACAGTAATGCATGAAACTGATAACAATAGATGATATACATTGTATAATTCAGGCTCATAACTAGGATTTCATGGGAGGGTTCAGAATCAGAAAAAAAAAAGTGGATCTGTCGGTTCAGGTTTAAATTGCCTTATGCACTACTATACTTTCCTTTATATCAAATTAGAAGATTCCTGCTATTTATGTGTGTAAATACGAAAAACATTGGGCTGCTTAAAGTACAATAGATGTTCACTGAAATTTTAAGAATCAGTGTTTATAGTATAAATCACATATGATACATTTAAAGAAATCAACACACCACACAATAAAAGAAATCATAAGATCACATTAGCACAAAACAAAGAAAATGTGAGGTGGAGCATCAGGTAAAATGTATTATCGTTTTGACTCAAATCCAGGGCTTGTTTCAATTTCAATACTGTAAAGAGTCGCATATCAAAATCAGGGGATGTTCCATAAAGCTGACGGGCAGATACATTGCATTTGGGGTTAATGTCATTCCTAAAGCAGAGAGGCTTTCATATGTGACCCTGCATCACAAAACCACACAAAAAGTCCCCAGACATGGATCTTTAGTTAGGGGCAGATTCAGAAAGAGCAGACTCTAACCTTTAAAATGATGCATAATTCAAAACAAATGGACTCTCCTAACCTATCTAAATATTGGAAAGAAAGCACACACTCTGGAAAAGAGTGAACTGAGAAAAGAAGCTCTGAACTGCAGGGTCTATTCAAGCGCTTAATCTTTACCAAGCCATGCTAGCTGTGCGATGAATGAGACAAAAAGCAGGATGTAACCCACTGTAGCAACAACAATTAGGGATAATCAGATTAAGCTGAAATTGAGCATGCTCTATTAATACATTCTGTCCATGATTAATGCCAACTTTAAAAGCAGTAGCATTGTCTTTTCAAAGGTAATTGGAGTTGAAAGTGAAAAGTGTGTGAAGGATTTTCAAAAAAGGAAAAGGGGCCTCTAAGACATACCTAATGACACTACTCCACAAAAAAAGGGTTGTAGAAAAACTGCTGAAAACACACTTTCCCATTCATCTTATGATCCCAAATTTAAGAATAATGTAGACAAACGACAGCTCTTTCAGAAAATATGAAAAACTAAAGATTGACTTGGTTGATCTGTTTCACCTGTTTTGAGCCCTCACGTAAAATCAAGGGGTGTGACTTTTTGTTGGTTTTGTGATGCACGGTCACTAATTCTCTTGCACGGATATCAAAGTTAAATATGAAAGTGTAGAACATGTTAACATAATGTGACACATACATATCAAGATGTACTTGAGCTGCAAAGCTTTCCAAAACTGGCAAATTAGAAGACAGGTGAATGTATGTGTTATACATTCACAGAGACACATATCAAATTTAAATATCTAAAACAAAGATGAAGTTATTAGTTACTTTTTTTAAAATCACTTTCTCTTGTAGTTTCAAAGGCATGACAAGGGGGAATTTTGACCAAATTTGATATTATTTCCCAACACCTCCAACCTACACAATCATCCAGAAGGCTTGTTATTTGTAGTACTATAAAAAGCAATGACACATTAAAAAAAAAAAACATTGATGGGATACTCTTGGAACAACAACAAATATTGCTGTGATAATTGAGTTAGCAATGGTTAGCAAAGTTAGAGATGGCAGAGTTATGGTGATAAAAGGGTGCTTCATAATCACTATCACAACAAAGGCTAAAATGCAAATAATATTACCAAGAACTACTTTTTGATACCTCTGAATTGTTATTCTAGGCAGAGATTGCATGAATGAATGAGACGAGGTAAACCCAAATCCCAAGATTGCTTCACGTGCAGCCACTCACTAGTTCAGCTGTGTCGTTACAGGTGAATTCATACAGCTGCTTCAGGGTCCCAACTCGGCTGAACAGACCGGCGAATTCCTGAGGGTTAGATTTAGGTGAAATAAATAATTTCCTTTAACTTAACTGCACGGTCCTCTCAAGACAGTACTCAGGGGCGGATCCAGGAATTCTGTAAAGGGGGGGGGGGGGGGGGGCGTGACTAATATTTCTAGCGCCACTTCAGGGTTTCATTTCATTGTTTTTCTTTTTATTTCTTTTGTTTTTTCCAAAAATTAAAGGGGGGGGGGGGCGTGCGTCGGTTGCGCCCCCCTCTGGATCCGCCACTGGTACTTCTAGTTAGAGGTGACTTCTGCAAAAAAGATTATTGTAGACGTCCTGAAACTAGTAATCAATGAATAGGAAGTTCTTGACACCATATTTGTGCTTTTGTGCGGCATGTCTCTCCTACCAATTTATAATGAGTGTTTTATAAAATAATACTATAGAATCTTATTTGAGGCTGCTGCTGTATGTGTATCATTCGTTTGCTCGCAGAATATTCAAAAGCCTCTACATTGCTAAACTTTGATAACAGAATCTTGAATTGCCATCAGATTTCAGAAGATTGAAGGCCCTGTTTTTTTTTCTTTCTCTCTCAAATTGGCATATTTCCAAATCTAAAAATTCTTCCTGATAACGTGTATACTTTATCATACCTTAGGCTACAAAAAGGGTGCGCAATGATAACTGCAATACCAACTTACATGAGGTAGTAACATTTTTTGGGATTGACAATCAAGGTAACAAACTATTATCAGCTGCCACATGCATGGCTTTAAGAAATTGAGGTTGATACATAGCTCACTAAAGTCAATACATGAACTGACCCCCCAAATAAAAAAAAAGAATAAATAAATAATTGAAAATGCAGCTGCCAGGTCAACCAAGTAAGTATAAAGCTACATGCCTGTCCAATCCTGTCATACTCCACATGCATTTCCCTGTCTGTTGGGGTAAACCGGCTGGCAATGTTCCGATAATACTCGCTGATGGTTTTGATGTAGCCAGGAAGATCTTTTACAAAGAGGACACGATTCAGGGAGGAATCCTGCAGTGTGGGAATTAAAAGGGAATAATAAGGGTTTATCATCACAACCTTTGGAGAGTTTTGGTGATCAAAATATCCATGTTGACAAATCAGTGTCCAGACTTTGGGCAGACCAGTGATTGTACAGTAAACAAAAATACATTGGCATTGTGATTTGTCTGCAAATGGGCAATCAAAGCAAAAAATTCAGATGGCAAATAATCAAGCCTTCTCGACACTACAAACTATTAGTATGAGGTAGAGAGTATTCATTTATCAATGATACTTGAAGTATCATCAGTATGTAATTTAACTGATTGATTCTAATTTCTGATTACTTGCACTATTTGTTAAAACTCTACTTTCTCACTTTGGCATTATCATATCAATGTCATTTGAAATTTCAAAATTATTAATATGAAGCCAACACTCCTCAACTATTTCATATGCAATCTGAATTCTTCCATTCTTCAAATATCCATACCCCATTAAACCAGATTAAAACACACACACACACACACACACACACTTAATCTTCCATATTTTACAATGACCCTATCCTTTGGAATACACTTCTTCTATCAACTAAAAACAGTAAGAATGAGAAGGTTTTATAAACAATTCCTCTTTGATGGAATGTACCAGAAGTAAAGCCTAAAATGGGTATATACTATGTCTCCTCTGTTTCTTCTTTTCTCCAGAATAAGACCTGGTATCTTCAATCCTTGTTATAGTTTCACATGAATTTGTTCGATATTTGCCCTTGATAAAATGTAATAATAATCATAAGGGATCATTTCAAACAAGCTTCTTGTTTGGATTTGATGATCTTATCATTTAACACATTGTGGGATTTTGATATTTGTAAACTGCTAACATTTGTAAATGTGCCTTCAAATTGGAAATGAATAGTTTTCCCTCATAATAACCAAGCACCGTTGCATAAGCTTTGCAGTCATGAGCAAAGTGGCATTTCCAAGGTTTGGAAAATTTTTGTAGTTGCAGTAACAATAATATTACAAGTAAAATGATAGAGAAGTGTACATCAGCTTCAACATTCCACATCAGTATTCAATGCCCAAGTTCAATGTTTATGTTCATACATGCATGGTCAAGAGAAAAAAAACAAAAACACAGACAAAGCGTTTCTCAGCAACAAATTCCATTTTCAGGACAAAATAAATGCAGTTTCAATCTTTCAGATGAGCCAGCAAAACATCAGGTACATGTACTAAATCAACCTCATCTATAGACATATGTCTCATGTTATTTGCTGTTGGAGATTGGCTTTTTTCTTGGTCAACTGCATGAGTAGTGATCAGTGCATACCTCTTTCTTCTCAGGGATGACCTTCTTGAAGGCGTTGTCCAGCATGTTGGCCAGGACCGAGACACTCTGGTCAGCACAACGAGACTGGCGCATGTCAAACACGTAGGAGGGATGGGTCAAGGTGGTCACCCAGTAGTGTAGAGGAAGACTTTTAGTGATAGATTTGACAAAAAGATAAGAATATAATAGTGACAATGAACAATCCACTACAACGTATTGGTCAGCACAGCATAACCAAAGCATGTTCACACATACCAAAAGATATTTTTCTCTAGAACAGTGATAGCAGTGTGTGAATCAATTAGTGGTGTGGAACACTTCAAAAGGAGAAAGAAACATGCATATGTATCCAGATACATTTGATCTATCAAAAGAAAGAATAACATTCACTTTTTCTTCCATTTTTTTTTCAAAGTCAAGACAGAAGGAAACTCAAAATTTCACATTTCAACATGATGATGTGATTTGTCCCCCTGAAACTGCTTTAACAGATAAACACATGCAGAAGTAGATTCCTAGCCATAAACTTACTGTAAATTCTAATACTATCAAATAGTAAAAAGCTAAAATGATCAAAATTTCATTTAAATAGAAACTTTGAAAAAAGATCATGAACTCAATTAAAATTCACAGTTTGCTGAAACACTTATACTGCAGAGAGTCACATAGTCTATTCAATGAGATGCCTTGGCCTTGTATACTATCCTAGGCTATTTTTCTATACATAAAAATACATCATAATGACATTGTTTTCTTTGCAAATTATTCAGCAATTCTAAATTCTCACCTGTTGCTCTTCCAAGCCTCAGCACATTCTCCAATTTTCTCATTCCCACCACAATGCTGACCAGCCATCTCGTCAAAGAAGTCAAACAGGTATTTGATAGTGACCGGCGTCTCCTCAGGTTTATTCAAGATGGTGGAAAGGAAGTTGTTCAAGAAGGGCTCGATTGTTTTCTGTACCAAAATCATGTAATAGCCAGTTAGATCTCTAATTTAGTATTGATAGTGAATAAGGGCATGACCAAGAAAAACAAAACAAAATGAAAACAAACACACACACACAAAGAATGTCATTTATATATCTATTTCATTTTTCAGATTCTGATCAAATTTCAAGCAAGGCAGTACATAAAACTGTTCTGTAGTAATGAAGTACACTGTATACAATGACAGTTAAAAGATCTAATGTGTGTATACTTTACGCATTAAATAACATGACATTTTCTTACAACATTACTGTGTATGAATGTTTCGAAAATAAAGCTATCAAGAGATTTTTGATAAGTATTCAAAACAGAAAATTGCACAGAAATATCCCTTAGACAACGATATTAGCATTTACAAGTGTACTTTAATATGAAAACAGCTTAGCATTTACTTTAATATCAAAACAGCTTTATTTGATAATGTAATTCATAGAAATAAGGAGTGATTAAGTTGGTTTTAATATTAGTAAGTACTGAGACCAGGGGACATTTCCCACAAAGAGGCTCTGAAGTACAGTGTCTATTCAAGCGCTTAGGATCTTTACCAAACCGTGCTGGCTGTGCGATGAATGGGACAAAAAACAGGAAGTAAACCACCAGAGTAACAACAATGAAGGGATTATTAGATTAAACTGAAATTAAAAATGCCTCATTAACACATTCTGTCTATAATTAATGCCAACTTTCAAAGCAGTAGCACTATCCTTTCAAAAGTTATTAGAGTTGAAAGTGAAGAGTGTGGACAAGGTTTTTCAGAAATGAAAAGGGGATTCTAAAGACACACCTTATCACAATATTCTACCAAAAATGTTCAAGATAAACTGGTAAAAAAACACACTTTCCTGCCCGTTTTATGATACCAAATTTTAGCATAATGTAAAAGAAGACCCGCTCTTTCAGAAAATATGAAAAAGTCAAGTTCGGCTAGGTTGACCCATTTCACTTATTTTCAGTCCTCACGCAAAATCAGTGTGTGCGACTTTATGTTCGTTTTGAGCATATGTACCTTGGTAACCAAGAGATGGGGAGCAGAGAACTCCTTGTCCAGCTTGGTCCTGGACTGAGGGGCATCTGTGTTCATCTGCTCCTCTGGAACCTTACAAAAGACAATCAACAAATCTGAAGTTTTATTCCAGCCCAATCACCAAAACAAAACATAAAAAATTCAGGACTATTGTATTCTATCTAGTGTCAAAAGGTATCTATCTAGATATAAAATGATCTTCACCATCAAAAATTTACACATTATGCAGTACAATGTATGAGCCCGATGAGGGCTCCAGACACCCATGTAATATTCCTATACTTCATTTAATACTAGATCATGTAGTATGTTGTATTAATGGTCTCCAATAGCAGGGCTCCAGTCTGGTGGCTTGTTTGGGACACTCAAAATTTGAAATTTTAGTGGCCAAAAAAAGGAAACATAAAAAAAGCAATTTGAATCTCAGTTGCCCCAGTGGGCAACATACAGTTAATCTCCCAGGCTATTTGGTGGCCCAGCATCAATCTTCAGTGACTCCTGGTCGTCACGCCACCACTTAAAGCCCAGCTATACCTATAATATACATAGATGCTAATATTAATTTGAAAACAAACTAACACCTCTTGCAATGTATAGGTCAGCAAGATACTCAAATGATAATGATGAGTTAAAGTTTTATCATTGCCACTTTTATATGCATTTATTACATTTTAAAACATTTAATTTCTTTCCCTTTATCCTCGTCATCTCATCATTTTCTTCAATAAAATAATTCATTATTGCAGTTGACATTATTGGTAGACAGAATCACTTACTAGATGCCACAAGCGATAGCCTCCTTCACGTGTCTGAATCTTGGTGTAGTCTCTAATCCTCGCATCATTTTGTCCCTGGCCATCATCTTAGGATAAAGAAAACAGAAAAGTTAATATCCTCACCACCTCCTCCCTTCTTTCCTTGGCAAATAAAGCTTACTTCAAAGCCTAATAAAGTTGACTGTCTTCAAATTTCTAAGTTTGACACCTCTCACATTCTGACAAATTCTAAGCTTTGCAATGATACCTAATACATCAAACTACAGAAATACACAGAAGTCACTCTATGAAATTGACATTTAACATGTTTTGTTTTTTTTTATATCAGCCTTCAAGTTTAGATGCAGTAGATTTTGCTGAATACAAAGCATTCAAACATGATATTGTATGTCAAATATTCAATTTTCTTCAGGGGCGGATCCAGGAATTCCGTAAAGGGAAGACGCCATTACAAAATTAAAGGGGGGGGGGGGGTGCATGCACATGCGCATATATGTACATGTACTGTGTCCTGTGAACCAGAACATGTACATGTATGCATGCATGTTACATTTTTGTAGGGTCAGAGTGACATTTTAATAGCATCTTGTAAAATTTGTTAATAGCAACAGACTCACAAAATTCGACAAAATTAAAAAAACAAAAAACAAACTTTAAAAAAAAAAAAAGATATTGCATAATATACAGTACCGGTAAATTTATCAGCATGAATGTTACAGTTGTATGTAATATTTTATAAGGCTAAAACTCACAGATATGAAACATGAGGGTATCCACTGACACTGGCTGGTAGTTTCCACTCCGGTTTTCAATGGAAGCAACTTTCTCAATCAATGCCACACGGTTGTTATCAGTAACCTACCATAGATGGGAACAACATACAGTCTATTGTTTTCTTTCAATCAACACATACAACAGTGTAACTAAACTTCATTCAAGTACATAATGTATGTTGCCAAGGAATCAATGTATAAGTTACCACTTGATTGAAATTCATGAATATAATAACTAAAACTATGGCACATAAAATTAAGCAAATATATTTTACGGTGAAAAATTTGAGCAAATGTTCTAACCTATTTCACTTTCTGTCCATTAAAATTGAAGTGCTGGTAATTTGCAGACTTAATCACTTTTAAGAGCAGTGCCAAAAAAAAAAGAGTATGGGAGGATGATATGAGTTGAGTACTATACAGTGTGATGTAATTCAGATACATTAACCCATTGAGGACAGGCTGATTTTACTACAACATGCATTTCCCATAGACACTTGCCTGAGTATACTGTGCCTGAGCATACTGTTGCTACAACATTAATTTCCAATAGACACTTGCTTGAGTATACTCACGACTCTTCCTCAATGGGTTTAAGGATGATTATAAAAATGTTCTTTCCTTCCAGACAGATCATTTTCAAAGTATAATCCAATCTCATACTAGTACTTGATTTTATAAAGGTCTTTGAAGGTGATAATCTAAGCTAGGCATCTACTAGAGACTTGCCTGAGTTCAGCAGGAGGTATTTAAGATATATCATTGTCCCTTTGTGGATACTTTCAAAACAACTTTGACATTGTAAATAGAGTGCATCTGACATGCAAATGGCTTATGACTATGGCTGTTCAGATGAAATATTCATGTTTACACTTGATCTGTCACTATGAAAGCTTACAAAATTGACCAACATACATCTTTCCTCCACTGTATAGTAAAGAAATAATGACAAATCTTACGTTCAAATGCAAACATTTTTTAGTAAATCAGTATTATACATTGGTAAACACAGCAAAGTGCGCTGGAGTTTAGGCATTCAAACACTACAGGCTTCCATAAATGGACATGAAGGGTCAATTCAAGATGCTATTGGAACACACTTCAGAAAAGAAGAGAAGTTTCAAGTGTCACGCCGTTCCATACGAGAACCTGGTGGCCTGTTTATCAAGTCTATGTGGATTTCAAAATTCAGAATGGAACAGGTTTATCATTTAGATTTAGACCTTTCAGTCATATTTCAGTCATAACTGACTTCAAAACATTTTGTAATTTTTCTGGGGTTTTGTGTATGTATAATCAACCTTGAGATATACAAACATATGATTATACAAATATATTCCAAGTGTTTATAATACGGTATGTGATAACATACCCCCATGGTCTCTATAGTGTTGACCTGGACAGGCTTGCTGCTGTCAGCCGGGGTGTTGAAATCGTCTTGGTCCCTCAAAAGTCTCTGCTCTCCTCCTGGATGGTACCACACTTTAAGCAAAATAGGGAAAAGAACACATGTTAAAATGACTATTTAGAGCTATTAAAAACACAAACTGTAGCTGTTTGTTACACTCTCATTGAGTTTAACATACATTTAGTCACTTGTGCTTGGGCATAACAAATATGGTCACAATGGATTTTACATATATTTGGAGAGCCAGCAAGTCAGTATTAAGTGTGTTTTTAACATCAAGCCTGTACTTCCAAGCACAAAAAAAGTTCATGATTCTATAAAAGTGGGATTTTTTGCACATTTCGCACAACCAGAAGGCACGTTGCTCAAAGGAAAGGCATGCCAATCTTTTTGCCTGCCATACTTTCCAGTAATTAATAACCGTATTCCACAGGATGAGAAACACACTAAATCATTCTTACCTAGTCATGCGTTAAAAATTACTTGTGTGAAAATATAGCTGAAACAAACTGGCTGTACGACATTACATACTCAAATCCATCTCATGGGCTCTCTTCTGATTGACAACGTGCCGCCTCCGGTACGCCGCATCAAGGATCTTTT
The DNA here is from genome assembly GCF_040938485.1 of Diadema antillarum. Classification (NCBI taxonomy): domain Eukaryota; kingdom Metazoa; phylum Echinodermata; class Echinoidea; order Diadematoida; family Diadematidae; genus Diadema; species Diadema antillarum. Next base: position 3,569,377 of record NW_027271462.1, read on the forward strand.
GCTTGGCTTGGGTGATACTGTCAACATCCAGGACCTTGACATAATACTCGTGTTTCCCGCTGCTGCCCACCACAGATAGATTCTGAATGAAAGAAGAGATTAATTTAAAGGTCCTGTTTACCTTTGGGAGCAGAGATTTTAAAAATGATATCACTTTTGATGCATATGTGTAGGTCAGTTGTGTATCACAAAACATCATACCTTATACAATTTTTGCAACAAAGCCTAAAATATAAAGAGACATCACTATTTTTCTCATTACACCATAACTGTAGACGGTTTAGTTTGGAAACATTTTTATTATATCTATTGTTCACATTTTGTATATGTAGCAATATCTAACATTGATTATACTGTTTCAAATTTTTACATTGGTTGCTTCTATCCCTAACTCACATTTTTGAACTATTTTGAAGCAGTAATGCTGGGTTTTTGTTCCATCTGCAAATGGTAAATAATGGATTTAAAGCTTGGTCAATGTCAATAATGTCAATAAAAGAAAACAAAATGAAATAGGCCAACTGTTCTTGAGGAGGTTGTAGGGATGGGTATTACACAGGGCTGAATTATTCATGTGAAAGTTACAGATGCTTCAAGAGGTATAAAGTAACATTGATAGAATCAGGTGAGAAGAAATTGTTGCCTGAATGGCATGGTGTTATGATGGAAAACGTCAATATTTCCAACACAGTCAGACGACTGTAATCACTAGAGGAGAGGAATACTCCTTATCTGAGAGAAGAAAATCTAAAGTATACACGAAATCATTACAAACCAGAATATGGCCAACCTAAAAGAACATGAGGCAGTACTATAAGCAGTTGACAATACAATTTTCAGTCCTCCCTACCTATCATATCTAAATATTAAATTCTTCTAAAATGAACAAATCTACCACAAGTGTTTCTTTCACACAGGTAATTTGCTTTTGTTATCCTAAAGGTAAATGCTGATTATTTCCATATCCATATTTCAAAATGATGAAAAGCTGTTATAAGTAGTTATACATATAACAACTATTTCTGTAGCCTGGCTGACCATAGTATATCTTATACTGGCTTTCCTGCTGAGCAACCTTCTCGAATATCTTGCAGTCACCACTGTAGCAGTCAAAGGTTTAAAGCTTTCAATCTGGCTTGTCTGGCATTACTGCTACACCTCACTCATGCAAAAGAGTCAGCAACAATTATGGACAGACAATTGTCCGTTCCTACCACTTCCTGGAATTCCACATCCTCCTCCAGGAGACAGTCAAAGTTGAGGGAGAAGTATGACTGCCCGGTGACGATGTCTACCGGTCCTTTCTCACACTGGATCTTGATGGACTGGTACAGCAAGTACAGAGACTGGGCAACGTGTTTCTACAAACATGAAAAATTATGATGGAACGATCTGATTAGAATGACTTTAATGGGGTGCACAGCTCAGGAAAAGATACAAATAAATGCAGCAGTGAAAATGATAATTGTATTTTTTTTTTAATGTATTGCATAACCTGAGTGACTTTATAATTAATATTTCAGCAAAGAGAAAATATGAGTTTAAATTGATGCTTGGCGCCCCCCCCCCCCCCTTTAATTTTGTAAAGGCACCCCCTCTTCACGGAATTCCTGGATCTACCCCTGAAAGTGTACAACAAATTTAGAATGATCATTTCAAATCCACTGATGCTTTGATTAGAAAAGATGCATGCAAATCTGAAAGTCATTAAAAAATGGAGAGATGATTGACACCAACCTTCAAGAAGCCAAACATGCAGAGAGAAAGCCAATTTGACAAGAGCTTCTCCAAAATAGTCTCAGTCCTGTTTGATGCACAGAAATGATGAGAGAAAAAATAGGCAAGAAAAATTGTTGACTATGAACATAAATGAGACAAGAGAAATGTCACCAGTACCAGAAAAGTTATGAATTTGCTGTTGTCCAGCATCTAGTCATACCATGACACTCTTAACATAATTATCATTCTTTGACAGTTGTATCACTGCAAATAAAATGTAATATGTGCATACATTTCACATTGAAATTCTGTGTATGGAGAAGAAACATTGCAAGCCGAGACACAGAAATATATAGTGGAAGAGAATAGAGTACCAATGCTGGGGAGCTTACGACAGAACAAATGACATAACCAAGAGTTTAACCTGTTGAGGACTAGTCCTGAGCATACTTGTGCAGGTGTCCATGGGAAATGCATGTTGTAGCAAAATCAGTCCGTCCTCAACAGATTAAAGTATGGAACTGGTGCAACAGTACTGAATTAATCGGCATAATCCAAGTCAATGAATGGAGCAGCATTAGAATATGTTACAGAAGTTTGTACCACACTTAGAGCTACCAGTAAAGCCATGACACAAAAAAAAAGCCTGTTGATGAATACTAAAGGATATATATACAGTATCCCTGATGAAATTATGTGCATAGTTTCCATAATCACAGAACATAGCATAACCATTCATTAGCTTTATAATACCAAACAGACCAAGCCAATTTCAGTTGAATTTCCAATACAGATGAGCTTCTACTCTAAGAAGCAGGTTTGTTCATCAGCTGAGCATAATTGTGCACAAGTCATACCTTCTGAAAAGTGACCTCATGTTACCAGTATCGGCACTGTCTGCAATTTTCTCCTCAAGAAGAGTCAGCAAAATCCTGGCATTTAGAGGTGAGAGATAAATTAGAAAATTAGATATTTGCAGTAATTTTGTGATCATGGGTATAAAGTAAGATGGTAAATTTACAAAAATCGAAGTAAACTGTACTGACTTCATGGAAAATTTATAAAAACTAGGTTTCCTCGTGTCTATTTCAAGTCACACTTCATCAAGCACAAAGTGAAACTATGCAATCAACACGATAACACAGCGCATGCAAGACATGACTGCTTAAGCTCTGATATGGATGTACTATAAAATGTTTCAATTATATATTTTGGATACCAGCTTTAATAACAGTTATAATGTAGTGGGCAACCCATAGAGCCTAATAAAATTGATTACATTTTTAAAGTTGTTAGCACAGATTTCATACAAGAATTATGCAGACTACAAACTTTGAAATAATGTGATTATACTTTGTCCAACTTCATTTCCACAGCCTTCAATTGACCGTCATGGTAAGAAAGCTGACAACCAAATGAATTATGGTTTTCAAAACTTAACAGTTTTGGAGTTGGTGGGTCCTCTGTAACATCTACAAGGATTTTTCAATCTTGTGGCAAACTAGGAAACAAAGCATTTTTAATATGTTATTATGTTGTATGAATTCAAACGAACCGATTCAGCAAATCATATGCTCATTGCTACATTTTGCATGTTCTATATCACTGCCACCATGTAAAATGTGCTTCTTAAAGTCAGAATTAATTCTCTGTACTGATTACAACTCACTTTGTGAAGTATTCAAATTTTCCCTCTGACACAAGAATGACTGTGATTAGTGAGGCAATGTTGACTCTGAAACATGGAGATACAAAAAGTATGAGGCTGACGTTAATGTCACAATCTGAACAAATGAAATCAAAAGCACATTTATTCAGATAAACAAATCACTGGCATCAGTTAAGACCTTCAAATATTGTTCCCTTTTCTCTTTTCACTAACATATGCTGTGCTATGAAAGTGTCGTAAGGGAAAGATTACATCCATGTGTAAAAGTTAAATGGACATGTAAATACATACAATGTACATGCATATTCTGATCATATATTTCCATTCCTTCAAATATTTCCTGTAGGCAAAAATTACTGGTAGCTTACATCTAACACTAAAATAACCAGTTGATTTGTTTTTGTTTTGTTTTTTCTCTCTCTCTACAAACTGGCCTGTAAAGTACCATCATATACAAGGAAGCATAAATACATTACATGTGTATACAATGCACAATGTAGGCCCTACATTAGCTCCAGTGTGGAAAATAATTGGAGCATACAAAGCATATATTGAACAAGACCGGTCTGAAATATCATGCAAATGACTTTATCCTATCCTTTTTTTCACTGACATGTAACAACTACTTTACACATTGCACAGACTGATACATACAATACATACGAAGAAAAATATTCATATGGAAAAGCTAACCTGTCTCTGCGATGTGACCTCCTTTTGTCTTCTAGTTCATGGATGAAGTTGGTCAAGAAGTCTTTATTGCCGAGCTGCCTCGAGAACATTATCATGGCCCTCTCCAGATCAGCATCCAAGTACTGCATTAGTAATAGAATTACAAAAAATTCGCAAAATGCTCACTGTTTCATCCAGCGCTGCAGCTATTTCATCTCATTATATTTTTGTACATAAAACTACAAGAAATTCTTGACAGAATTCGTGACTTGATGGCTATTTCAGCTGTGTTTGTTTGTTTGTATCATTTTCATAGCAAAAATCAATGTATTCCATACAATAAAGTAAAAGTTTTACAAATAGAGCTCAATAAAAAATGGAGAAAATACAAAAGGAGGATAGCCCATTATCAGCAGTGACAATGATTAAATGATTGGTCCTATTTCATTAAACAAAATGTTAGGATAGCAACTCTTGCTGGAAGAGTAACTTCCAATAGCAACAGCCAATCAGGAAGCCCGATTCTTGTCATTACCATGACAATTCTCGCTATCGCCAATGACGTAAAAAGTACCCGGATGTTGATTTAAGCGTCATTTACGGTGCATTATGGGATAGTCCGGTAGCAAAGTCACTTCCGTTCGTACGCGCGTGATACGTGACTAATGCTATTTACACACATAACCGACTGTATTCTATGTGTACTTCCAGTTTTCTCGACTTGAATTACAGCTTTAATATGATTTGAAATTTCTCCACTCTTAAGAAATTGCTGTTAATACGACTACTGGTTGTTGCTGCGAAGCTGCCATGTGTTGTTCGCACGACAATAAATGAAAGAAATCTGCAGAAATAGGACCCTTACTGGCATGCGAGACGTGACGTGGCCGCGTGGGTGAAGTTTGCGGGTGACTCCACAGCGCAGTACGTGCACGCGCGACTTACTAGAAGTGGTAATAGCACTAGGTAGTAGGCCTACATACATTGTACGTACTTACTTGGAAGAAGTTGCTTCGGAGACAGGATAAGTTCGAGATCACTGTTCGTTCCCGATTGTGTTCGCGACATTTCGACAGAAAACAAATTAAAAAAAAGATGGGCATTCCATGACGATATTGTATATCCAGGTGGGTGAATATTTTCCAGCATATTTTCAGCGTATGCAGAGATGACTGATCTGTGATGCGTGCACATCGATCGCATGATCAAGCAGTAGAAATTCTACGCTATACCGTACAGGTACCGGTATGTGTTTAATAGCTTATGCGCTGCGTGCAGTGGTGCATGCTAATGCAAGGCCGGCCGCCGGCGGGGACTACAGTGTACGAGTATGACAGGCCTGGCCAATCGCTGGCTCGGGCGGTACAGCGGCCTACTGTACTAGTATCCGTGGTCGGCGCTGCGCTATAGGTAAGGTACACGTACAATGTACGCGCACGCTAGCGTTGTGCAAATTATGCCTCACGCCAAGTGCACTACATCTTGACGAAAAAGCCACATCCGGGTACTTTTTACATCATTGGCGACAGCGAGAATTGCCATTCCAGCAAGAGTTGCTATTATATACAAATATATATATATATATATATTTTTTTTTTTTTGGGGGGGGGGTTGTTTTGTTTGTTTGTTTGTTTGTTTGTTTAATGAAATGGGGCCCTGGCCTTCTATGAAGAGCAATGAAAGAGTCAGTAACCACACGGGCAAAGTTATGGTTGAAGAGTTTTGAAAATGCACTTTTGTGACTTTATGAATTGGACTTACTTCGGGATCTGATGTGGCAGGGAGGACATCGAGTCCGGAGAACAGCATGTTTCTTGTGTAGTCCTGAGTGTTGACAAAGGGAATACCCAGACCTTTGACCTGTTCCTCTACTTCCGACATATCAGCTTGGAGGTCATGGAATGCTGTTCAAGACATGCATAGTCAAAAATATTAGGTCATTTTCACTTCAGAAAACCTATGAAAAATTATGCCATAAAGTCGCATGCTATTTCTTTTCTACATGGCACAGTGTGAACCTCCAGTTTTCTGAAAGAGGACAATGTAATACATGAATTGCACATATGGCTATATCTTTACATAAGCTACAAAATATCTACTCTTTGCAACACGTGTAGTAAGGTACTAGTAACACGCATTTACACCAAGAAAAAACAATGATTGAAAAGACAAAAGTAGATACATAGACCGCAATAATATAAGTTGCATGTGATGACTAGCACAAATATAATTTGTAAACCCAACCCTACCTCATCATTGTCCTTCATCTTTACCTAGAAAATATCAAAAACTAAAAGAAACATCTCCAAGTGTATATCCTGTAGACCATAGTTTATACAGGCCTCTAGCAATGGTAAAATCTTGAAATAAAAATATCACTGAAGGTGATTAATACCCCCGCCCTGTGACGACAGTCTTACCCAAGGAATGATCTTTCCTTGATCTTCTGCCATTTAAATGCCGTTACCATGGCAACGCAGCTTCCGACACGTCCGAAAAATATGTCTTGCACATCTTCCCACCAAGACTATTGTGTGTGCCACATTTCATAAGCTTTTGTCAAAAACTGAGGAAGTAGTTCAATCCACAAGATCTTTCCTTGATCTTCCGCCATTAATATGCCGTTACCATGGCAACGCAGCTTCCGACACGTCCAAAAAATGTCTTGCACATCTTCCCACCAAGACCAATGTGTGTGCCACATTTCATGAGCTTCAGTCGAATACAGAGGAAGTAGTTCAATCCGCAAGATCTTTCCTTGATCTTCTGCCATTTATATGCCGTTACCATGGCAACGCAGCTTCCGACACGTCCGAAAAATATGTCTTCCACATCTTCCCACCAAGATCAAGGTGTGTGCCACATTTCATAAGCTTTGGTCAAAAAACTGAGGAAGTAGTTAAATCCGCAAGATCTTTCCTTGATCTTCTGCCATTAATATGCCGTTACCATGGCAACGTACTTTCGGGTACTGTCAAAAAATGCGTCTTGCACATCTACAACCAAAGGCACACATCTGTACCAAGTTTCATGGAAATTGGGCAAAAACTGAGGAAGTAGTTTGCAACACAAAATTTTCCATCATTTTGGCTCATAATATGTGAGCTGTTACTATGGCAACATACTTTTTGTCACTGTCAAGAAATGTGTCATGCTGACCTATATCCTAAGACAAACATTCAATATGAATTCCATGAGAATTGGAAGAACACTGATGAAGCAGTTTTGCCATGAAGCATTTTGCCCTATATTTTACCAATAACATGCCGTTACCATGGCAACGCACTTTTTGCCACTGCGGAAATATGTGTCTTGCACATTAACATATTCAGATGAACATCTGTACCTAATTTCATAAAAATTGATCAAAAACTGTGGGAGGAGTTCGCGACGCAAGATTTGTACCCATTTTTGCCCATAATATGCCGTTACCATGGCAACGTACTTTTGGGTGCTGTCAAAAAATACGTCTTGCACATTTACAACCCAAGGCACACATCTGTGCCAAGTTTTATGGGAATCAGTTGAAAACTGAGGAAGTAGTTCGCGATGCAAGATTTGCAACGGACCGACCGCCCGACCGACCGCCCGACCGACCGCCCGACCGACCGCCCGACCGACCGCCCGACCGACCGCCCGACAGACCGCCCGACCGACCGACCGCCCGACCGACCGCCCGACCGTCCGCTGATTCCTATATACCCCCTTCAAACTTCGTTTGGCGGAGGTATAAAAAGAAATATATTCAACATGCTGGACTCTTGTTCTGTCATGTTCAGTCTAACTAATGACCCTAAGACATGACCCTAGGACATCACATCCAGAAAAAGAAATTAAAATATTACAAAATCATAACTAAGATATTAATTTCCCATGCAGTATACAGTATTTTGAAAAAAAAAAATCCCATATCACCTAATTTAAACATTATCTTATCTGTACGAGTGCACCTTTGTCAAGGTAGTATATGAAGGGGACCTTTTGGAGCTTATGTTGTATTGAAGAAACAAGTGACAAAGATCTACCAATGACTGAAATGTTTCCATACCAGCTTCAACTTTCTGCTGGATTTTCTTTTCAACCAACTCAAGTTCCTGCGCCTGCTTGTCCAAGTTCTCGTAACTCCTACGGTACAGTCCGAAGCCAACCAGCACCATCACAATGATGATCAGCACAGCACCGCCACAAGCACCACCGATGATGGCGCCCAAAGGTAAACCTGTTGGGTACTGCACATAGCCAACAGAAAAGCCAAGGTTGCCTTGACTCACCTGCAAAGTGACAACAGTAAGATGAGTCAAGCATGTTACATGAATAGGGAAATTATTTGTATTTGTGAAATGAGTGCAGATATGGATGTTTATTATTTGCTGTAGCTCACAATGAATGATATTGGTCCATGGTCCATCTTAACACAAGAGACCAAGTTCTTAGTACATTATAACATGCCAACTTACAGTACTTACATGTAACCAATGTCCATTAAATGTTCATTTGTGTCTTGTGATGGTAATTTCATACCTAACCACATTTGGGGTTAAATCTTTAATGTCTCTTACGCTTTCAGTCAATAGAGCAATGAAAGCATATTTTCACCTGCTATTAATATACTTATTTTAACTGCATATACCCAACAGCATATACTTAACCACATTTGGGGTTAAATCTTCAATGTCTCTAAGGCTTTCAGTCAATACAGCAATCAAAGCATATTTCCACCAGCTATGAATATACTAATTTTAACAGCATATACCCACTTTTTATACCACCAAATAATTCTGTGTCTGTATGAATGTGCATGATATACATAACGATTAAGTAATAACAAGCAAGAGTTAGCAAATTCTTCGTGTTTGTGTTAATTCAATAGTTTTAGTGCTTACAATTTTGCTAATTCAAAAATATAAAAAGCAAAGCATTAAAATAAATTTTGCAAGCATTGTCCATTGTACAATGGATTTCTGGCAAAAAAAAATATATATATGTATATATATATATATATATATATATAATTATATATATCTTGTATATCTACTCAGTTGAAGAACAGATGATGCACATTTCTTCTTGGGCATCAAAAGGAATGGTGTGCATGTGGTAACTAAACTCTCTTGACTGTACCACATGGTTATAAAAACAATATCATAATTGCCTTATGCTCACAATAGGCCTACCTACTGATCATATGTGTAAAATATTGGCACAATTGTGTCAAGAAACATACATTTGTAGTGGACTCTACACAACTACTGAGGTTTTCTGTCCTTTAAAGAAATTGTATCTTCTCATTGCTTTCTCCATTTCACAGAGAAATGTTACAAACTGCTTAGGCATATTTTAAAGTTGAAATCTAAACTTAGAATGTAAAATCATTTCTCCTACATGGACACATTTGAATATAAGGATGCATCCCACTGACATAATTTATGTCAGTTATTAAAACAAGAATAGAAATAGAACAGCCACAAAGACGACTGAAGAACTTTAACAATTTCATGGAGAAAGAACAAAATCAATGATCAATGGCATAATTCACTACTTTAATATCTACAAAAGACAACCATGCTTACATGGACTGCTGGAAGATTTCTTGTCGGACCTTCCCCTAATGAACCATTTCTAAATCCTGCCGATGGTGCCTTTTCTGGCATCTTGCAGATCAGCTTTTCGCTTTCCAAGATTTGGATTGCACATATACCATCTCCGCCGACAAAGACCTGCACATCACCTTCTTTGCTAGCCAGGTCGAGATTACTTCCCTAAAAAATATGAAATGTGGATGGACATGAAAGAGATAAGAGAAAACATGGCAATTGTGAGTTGAAAAAAGCTATGTACACAGAGGAAAACACCAACAAGGATTTAAATGGAAATTTTTAGGATAGGTGGTTAGCTTTTCAGGATTTTATGCACTTTGAACACAGCGTATTATAATCACCACAGTAGTCCTGTGTATCTCATGTTCTTCAGTTGCAAAAATACACCCACAATACCTTTTAAAAATGGCATCACATTTCTATGTATGACAATTGCCATAATACTAATTGCATACAGCACATTTGACAAGAAATTTGTATAGAGACAATCCTTAAGCATGTTAAAGATCTCTGCTTGAGAAGGTGGCTCATCACTAGTCCATTAACACCAGCAAGAAGCAGGCAGGCAACTGCCATTGATTTATATTACGTGTCAGACATATCATTTGTACACCCATTATACTTTCAGAATTCAAACTCAGAAGTAGTTTAATATATAAATAAATATATATATACATATATATAATTCTTTTTTTTTTGTAATCATACATATCTGTCTGTCTTCATGTAAATGTATAGGATTGTTCTTCGTCACACATCTTATGGTTTTTATCCCCTTTTAATTCCTTTTTGTTGCCTTCTATATCAATAGTTGTCTTCTTCACCTCCACACACTGTACATGCTCTGTACATGCATGTTGAAAATCAAACTATTTCCCAATGATAAAGAAGCCTTTCCGTTGTGTCTACCACTGTGTACCTCATCAGTCAGGTTAGTGCACACTGCGCTTAGAGTGCGCACTCAGTGCATGTATACACACCTCAAATATTATGCAGCTTGAATTCCTCTGTTTTTGCCCCATTTGCCAATGATAGTCTTTCAAAAAAAATTGAATAGTTATCTGGATTCAGATGGCTATCCGCATCATTACCAAAATGTAATAATGGGTTCCTAGTATCATAATCAATTCTTTGGTAAGTTTCATCCAAATCCATTTACATCTTTTTTTTTTTTTTGTTATTTTGCAAAGACAGACAGACAGACAAGCAAACAAATATACCAATGCCAACAACAACAACAAATAACCTCTTTGGCAAAGGTAATGAAATTGATATCAAAGGGTAACTCTGGTATATTGAGATGACATAAGTTTGACTTTCAATTGATAATTGAATAAATGTGATCGTGATTCTGAACAATGTCATTCTGACTGCTATACAATAAAGGTGCAAAGTTCTGTGATACACTCACAATCTCCCAAATTAAAATTTAGGTCTGATTCATTGAAAGATGAATTTCTTTACACGCATGTCACATGTAATCATGTTGATTTGTATTGTTTTTCCCTGCTGAGTTGATGACTGTGCATTTTCTCTGTATACTTTTGTTGTTACTATCAAATTTGTGTTTTCTGAAGATTCTTTTTTATAATTATGTTGATGAAAATAGACTAGTTGATTATTTGACTGGATTGCATTGGATCAACCACTTAATTTTTTTAGTAGTGTCTTGGTATACTAGAACCACATTTCCCCTAACATTCAACTTTACTGGGTTAACCTAATGGAAGGAATTTCAGAGATGAATCTTGAATATGAAAGGATACAATACAATTTCCTTCTCAAGCATTACATAGATTACATGTAGATGGATATAATTGGCGTATGACATTTTCACTGATTCCACTTTCATTTTAATAGCAAATCTCACATTAAGTTCTAGCAAGTTGCTTTCAGGCAGATTGAAAATTGAATCTGGTCCCTCAAAATTGTAGTAAACTGGATCTGGGAAGTACGTGATGATTTCATTCCAGTTGATGACAAAACCATCAAAGTCAAATTGTAAGGAAGCCGTAAGACCATCCTCAGTTTGTCTTCTCCTCCGTGATGTCGTGTCCCCAGGATAGGTTGGCGAGGGACAAGTAAGAACGGTGGCACTTCCATTGCCATTACAAATCTGAAAATAAAGGCAGATAGAAGTAAAGAATTCAATGTTAAGAATTTATATTTCAACATTAGTCTACAACACAACCATTTTTAATACAAAAGTATCAGTTCTACAAAAGTTTGCCCCTTTATATTCCGGTCACTATGCATGAAACGTGCTTGAGAGAAGTTCTTTCCTTATGGTTGTTGCTTTTACATGAATCAGAAATGACATCATTAATTTGAAAATGACACTAGAAATGCACTCAGAGAGCGCAGACCACCGCCAAGACAGCAAATCATTTCTAACCATACACATAATAGATATACTCTTTCCCAATTAAAAAATCCTTTTCTTTACGTCATCAGTTTCCAGCTGTGCAGTGGCTTGCCCAAGCACAGCACACGCTTTCAGTGCGTGGGTGCATGCAAACCTCCAGTATGTGCAGCTTGAACTCCCAAGCTCATATGCCAAAAGAACAAAAAAACCTTCAAAGATCTATAAAAATTCTTGGATCACTACCAAAACTTAATCATCTGTTCCTTGTGTCTTCATCAACTTTTCCTGCAAGTTTCATTCAAATCCATTCACAACTTTTATTATTTATTTTGTTAAAAGAGAAACCAACACTGATGATCACTTAATCTCCTTCCTTGGTAGAGGTAATGAAAAGAGAGAGAGAGAGAGAGAGACAGATAAAGATTATGACATATACTCTGTCACCTAAATATTCTTTCAGAATACATTGTATATCACAGGCTTTGTTGGTCCGAATTCTGAATTATAGCATGTGTCACATGCTAACAACAGGAAAACGCACTGACTCCTCATATTTCTGTCAATCACTCCAAACTGGTTGGCCTCATCAAGTTCTTAATTTCAATGAAGTCTCATTTGATGCAGAGACTCCAACTCTCCCGCTTTCGACGGGAGATCTCCCGCCAAAAGCTCATTTTTGCAGTATCTCCCGTTCTCCCGCTTGAGATTTAATTTCTCTCGCCCTGGCTCTGTGTCTCCCGCTTGAAATGATTTACTTATTGTCATCGTATTTTGAAAAATAAGCCTTAGATAGCTCGAGAGAGCATCAAGAACCCTAGAGCTATAGAGCCCTAGACCCCAGTCGAAAGGAACTTCGCGCACATCAAGTTGGCGGAGTCTCCCGTTTGCCGTAGGTTTCAGGCGGGAGAATATCCAGATCAGAAGGTGCTTGGGGTTGGAGTCTCTGTTTGATATCCTGAATAATATGAGCTATTAATAATGTTGGTACTAATGTGAGATAGCATTTCACGTTTATGAATACCAGCACTTATAAATTTCAGGAAAACTTCAAACAACACAAAATTTCAGGATAATTGGGAGACCTTTCACAGTACATTTACCGGTAATCATAACTTGTAAGAATTCCTCTTATACAATATAAATACTTGCTCTTTGGAATCATATATCGGGGTAATTTGAAGAATTAACTGCAGACATATGGTGTAGATAAAACATAAGCAATAAAAACCATGTACAGACCTCTGACGTCTCTGCTCCAGAAGTTTGTGATATTGCCTTGATAACTGGCATCTGAATCAAGTCAAATCTTTCTCCAGTGACAATTATATCAAGACCTCCCCTGAAATGGCAAAATCAAGTATTAGTATATTACATATGTGATGATGTTAGGTATAAAAATCCTGACTAAAATTTAGTCAGGATTTTTATATTTAATATTCACACTGATTTAAAACCAATCTTGGTCCTATTATACAAAGAGTATTTCTAAATGAAACATCAGAATAGCTATGTACAGTTGAACCTCTCGTATCCGGACAAGTCGGGACCGGGGCTCATCCGGATAAGGGATTTGGCCGGATACGGGAGACTCAATGCTTTATACATGTACATATACATACACATGTACTGATGTAGCCCATTGTAGTACCACATGTAGTAATGTGTATACTGCAACCTTTTCATTGTTACATTTGGGGATGTTTGGGGATGTTAAAATTTGGAAGGAAATTTGATGTAATATGTATGTCAATCATGTTGGAAGTAATATGTAATTCATGTGTGTTTGTGTAGGAGTTCTCAAGGAGTTGGGAATCCCCCTTTCCTCCCGTATGGCTTTATTTTTTTTTTTTAATTCACGGCGAGATTGCGTCCGTATAATAGAGAGATCCGGATAAAGGGAGGCCGGATAATAGAGGCTCAACTGTAGTTACCATAGATACAGCTAATCAGCTTCAATTGACATATACACTGTAATATTATGGTTGTACTTACTGTGATTTGCAATTTAAGTATAGAGGACATATATGCTTGCAAAGGCATTGACTCATTTTGTGCCACACTTACAGAAGGTAAATTGGCATGGCATTACCAGTGAAGCACTACATACTATTTAGTAACAAGAAGAATGAATACAGTGACTTTTTAAAGAACGGGTTTGTTAAACTCAAGAAATCTCTTCCAAGAGTCTCCTGTTGAAATTGACGATTCCACCATGTTGATCCATTATGTCCACTTGATATACGGTTAAAGTCTGACTTACGATATAATCGACTGTGTCCTGTCCAAGCCAGTGATAACTGGGTTGGGCTGGAAGGTAAACTCATCGGCTGTTGTCAGCTGTGTTCCATCAAAGGTCATAGTCAGAGCGTAACTACCCACTGAAGATTTTGCGGTTGTACACGATGTTTCATTTGGACTACGAGCACTGTGGAAAACAGAAAATACATGTATACATGCATTTCTTCTTTGTTTTTCACTGTATCCCTCCATGAAACTACATTACAATATATTATTTATACTAGACCAAATGAAAAAGAATTTGAAACAATGGCTTGGAATTTGAAACCATCAGTTTCTGCTTTACCGGGCTAAAACCCTGCCAAAAAGTGGAAGCCAGTTCATAACAGTGATGTAATGAATTTGGAACAAACACCCAATTCTTTTAATATCTCATTTTTTTCTTCATTCTCTTCAGTATATCTCTTTGAAAACACCTCAGTCTTTAGGGTGACATGTTGTTTGATGAATTACATACTTTTTTTTTTCAAAGAGTGCAATGGACAGATCTTTGTTCTGTTTGTTATGCTTTTACTCATGAGAGTGTCATAATGAAGTCTGAATAAGTTGCTCATTGCCATACATCTATAATTGCTTACTCTGTGTGTGTGTGTGTGGGGGGGGGGGGACAAAAAAGTCCTCTCCTGTAATTGAAATTAGATGATTATTAACCAGGAGTGAAACTGCACAAAACATTGATAATGGTTTCACAATCACATATGAGTCAGTCTCCAAGCTCATTCAAAATGCTATATTTTCTTGTATGGTGTACAGATATGCATGCAATCCTATAAAACATCATCAAGAGCATAATATACATACGCTCACGCAAGCTTTTCTCATCTGAATAGAGTTTGCAATACTTCTCAATGTAAACAGACAGAATTAAAAAATCAACGGCACATGCTTTAAAGCCTCTTATTCTTCAAGGTCACTCATATGCTGCATTTGGAAACTTTAGTACATGTATTCCACGCTATTTTGAAATACAGGCCCTTGTATAAGAGATCAAACATAGAGTAGGTCAGTCTGAATACTAATATTATGAACCAGTTCCTTATATGTCAACCTGGCATACCAGGTTCTAAAAATGTAGACCAAAGTGCCTGCAGTTGAGACTTAAAGTTGTGTGTATTTGCGATATGCTGGCCAGAAAAATTACTTTTTTAATTAAAAAATTACAGTTTCTCCTATCAATATCTGTTCTTTTTCTGTCAAAACTGTCTGTGTATTTTTGTCTAATTAACCTTTCACAATGCAATAGTATGCTTGTTTTGCTATAAAACTCATACAAATACCTGCGTAGCAATCAATAGTGAGCCCAGTAGATTTTGACTTTCGCTGACCACACCAGTGCCATAGTGTATGACATATGAGCCGCGTGCACGCTCTACTAAATCTCAAGTGTGATCAATATTTTGCATTGTACATCTAGTAGATTATGGAGAGGGGATACATGTGCTGCTTGACTGGTTTTACATAGACAGACTATTATTAACCTGTCTGGGTTTTTTGTTGACTGGCAAAAAGAATCTCGTTTAGGGGTATTAAAGGCTCTCAGAAAATTGCAGGGGTAAATAGTCAAGTCATAATCAGCAAATGGGTCACATCCCCGTTTACAAGTCAAATGACTCGTCTACCAGCTAATAAAATGTAAGCCTACCCACATGCAGCTTTCTAATGTCAACTCACATATCAATACATTCTGCATTTCCGAATAGGGCTATTACATTCCTTCCAGAAGTGAGGAAATCTCCAGAAATCGTGACTCTGGTTCCACCTGCCGCTGGTCCCTCTGTCGGAGTGAATCCACTTATCGTGGGATCCTTGGTAGAACACACATGAACAACGGGTAAACAATGTATGTGTCTGATCAGTCTCAAAGTGTTCATTTCAGCACTTTGCAGCTACATGTACATGTAAAGCTACTAGACTGTATACTTTAATATACTATTTGAAGGCACCTATCGTGTGAATATAGTGGAATACAGTTTCATCCCCTATCAGCAAAAATGACTTCTACACTTTGGCTCTTTTCATCACTTTTAATAAATTGAGGTGTGCTACATCATTCTCCTCTGGATGAGTTTAGAGAATCAGTGCGGAGAATACACAGCTGTATTTTCAAGTTCACTTTAATGGGTCCTTGAAGGAGTAAATGGGGTAACTATCAGTCTCATAGAATACACTTACTCTGTAGAGAAACTCCTCTTCACTGCTTGCATCTCTCACTTGACTATCCAGAGTGACTATGAGGTCAATTTGTCCCTCACGTATCTGACCTGCTCTTCCTGTCAAACAACTGACACTAACAAGAAACAAGAAACAAAACAAAACACAACAAAACAATCAATATGTGGAATTAATGCACTGCGTGGACTGAAACTTAGGCAGCCTAAAAATTAAAAAAAAAGCAAGAAATGCCTAGCTAAAACTCTCCTATGGGTGCCTTGTTGAGGTAAGTATACTGTCACCTTAAAGGCTTTTTTGGCCCAAATCAAGGTACACAATATAAATGGTATGTTTGAACAATTCATATATTAAATAAGTGTAAGGTCACCTTGCTGTCTCACTTTTCTTCATGAAAAGGATGTATTGGTTATGAATAGCAAATCATTTTTTCTCTTTTTTTCCTCTTTTTTGTTTTAATCCAAAACAAGGTGCCCAGCCAAGATTACTTGAATGGGAGTATGCAAAACGCTTGCAAAAACACCAAAAATGACAGAATGGTATGGTGTAACATAGGTGTTTTTAAACTTGGAGGACTCCAATTTTACACAAATATATAATGAAAACAATCCTTGACAAGCACTTTGTACTGCTTTTCTCTTTTGCTGCATAAAAAGTTATGGAGACAGAGAGAGCTACATGGCAGGTACAGAACAGTGTCTTAATAATAAACCATTTTTTGGAATGCAACAGCGAATGTTTTGGTGTAATTTCAGAACAGGAAATGTCACTGCTGCTGTTGTCTTGTACACCAAATATGCAATGAATCTGTTTTGTGCAATAAGCCCACTTCTATTTATGTCTACTTTTACACTTTTGAACAAATACATTTTTCTTTCACTAATTGACACTATCAAAGGACTCCTCAGGAAAACTGTAAATGCTTTTTAAAAACATTAACAAAAATTGTTTGTTTCTTTCACTCTCTCATTCTTATTTGTTTAATTCCATGTCAGCCTTTTGGACTTGAACTTGAAAAGAAAGTGAATTAAAATGTAAATGTAATTCTCATAATGCTATCACAAACATACGAATCAAATTTTATCCCCATTAATACAGATCATATAAATTTCCAGACAATTGCATGCGAGTTGGCTGAGGTCGAAAGAATTAGTGAGAAATATCAATGAAGGTGATTAATACTCCACATAACAATTCTGTGTTTGTACAC
Source organism: Diadema antillarum (assembly GCF_040938485.1). Classification (NCBI taxonomy): domain Eukaryota; kingdom Metazoa; phylum Echinodermata; class Echinoidea; order Diadematoida; family Diadematidae; genus Diadema; species Diadema antillarum. The sequence continues at coordinate 3,587,076 of NW_027271462.1, forward strand.
TGCCAAGAACGATGGATACTAACATTTCACGATATATTGTACTAGTATACTATAAAGCTTTGTCCTACTTTGAGAGCCATAGTGTGCAGTTACAAATTGTACCAACTATATAGGAAATTTTCTGTTCTCTTCAAACTGTATCTTGCACAATTCCACATCCTGGATCCAGTTTTTTTGTGTGTGTGTGCCAATTTTCTTGTGCCTTTCTCTAAAAGCTGAAGAAGTAAAGACTGAGTAGTATGACTTGCAAAGCTCTTTACTTCATTTTGGAGCCATGATGTGCTGTTACCCTGGCAATAATATTTGCAGCAGTTGGGGGGGGGGGGAATCTTACAGAGCCCTTCATTGAGCTGATCTTGCACCATGTTTCTTTTAAATAGCTTGAGAACCGGAGTACACATTGTAGTAGATTGATTTAACACATTCGCAACAGATCAACTGCCCAACCTACTGAACACACACGGATTCCTTTAATCATGCCCTCTTCAAACTTCATTTGGAGAGGGTATAACAAGATTACAGCTTTATCAAATATTCATAATATCGGACCCTGTTAGAGAAATTGGTAGCAAGATTGTTCTGCATTCTTTTTCTTTTTTTTTAAACAATCACTACCCTCAACAGCTTTTGTTCACTTGTTTGTTTGTTTGTTTATTTATTCCCGTCACAATCAATCAAACATATACAAATATAAAAAATGATACAATGTTGAAAGCGGCTGGATAAGCCTCACTCAGTAAATATTGCCATCATGGCTTACTGTTTTTCAGGAGGGTCCAGTTACATTTACATGCATTAAACTACTTATTACACAATTACACACGAACAAATCAAAAACGTCCTCCCCCCCCCATCCTAACAAAAAAACCAACATAATTAACTTTAATTAAGCTCAAGCCCTGCATAGAGCATTATGCCTGTCTATAATCTGTCACTTTTTATAAACGTGTACTTTATACTCTATTACCGTTTTACTCTGTAGCATATATAATCTAATAAATATAAAACACAAATCAAATCTATTAGCCGGAAAGACCCATTGACGAATGAATATGCTCTTTAATATACCTTTGAAATATATTAAAAGTTGTTGCCTTTTTTACATTAAAAGGAATCACATTAAAGTGAAAGCTCCCTCTATAAGAAATCATTCTCTTACAATAATTAGTCCTTGGTGTTGAAATCTTTATGTTATAATCAGATCGCAATAAATATTTATTCTCTTTAACTTGAAAAAAATCACTTAAATAAGGCGGTGCCAATCCATTCAATGATTTATAAACTAATTGAAGAAGGTGCTTTCTTCTTCTCGAGACAAGGGAATCCCACTTGAGAATTTCATGCAACCTAGAATTAGAAGTAGGAGAAAAAGGATCAATTTTCAAAATGATTCTCCCTGCTCTATTCTGAAGTTTTTGAATCATATCCATTTGTTTCTTTTTGCCAGAATCCCAAATATCAGCATAATCTAACTGGGGCAATATGAAAGACTTATATAACATCTTTAAACTTCGTTCATCAGTAATACGACTAAGTCTTCCCATAAAGCTTATCATTTTACTCACTCTCCTACAAACATTATCAACTTGCATATTCCAATTTAACTCTTCATCAACTGTAATACCCAAATACTTAACACACTTCACCTGTTCAAGGCTTTTAGAATTCATACTCAAATTTAACTCATTATACTTATTCAACAATTTTCTATTACCAATTAACATACAAACTGTTTTGTCACTATTTAAACTGAGTCTGTTTGTACACATCCAATCAAAAATATTATTCAAATCTTTTTGCAACATCATTTCAACTTTTTGAGGATTTGTGTCAGCAAAATACAATACTGTATCGTCGGCATACAGGTGACTGTTACATGCATCAACTTTATTTACCATGTCATTTATATAAATGACAAACAATAGTGGTCCCAAAATCGATCCTTGAGGGACCCCATAAGAAATATACTGTTCATTTGATAATGTGTTGTTTAATTGCGTTACAATTCGCCGATCACTTAGATATTCTCTAAACCATTGAATGCTTGTATTACTAACACCTAACTTTACCAATTTATCTAACAATATGTCGTGCACCACCGTATCAAAGGCTTTTCGTAAATCGACGAAAACTGCACCAATATAACAATGTTTATCCATTGCATCAAGCCAATCATCCGTGACCTTGATGAGAGCCGTTAACGTTGAATGTAGTCTTCTAAAACCAGACTGTTCTGATGCTATTAAAGCTCTGTGTTTTAAATAATCAGACAACTGCTTATGAATAACTCGTTCCAATAATTTTGAGACTACTGGTAGTAAAGAAATAGGTCGAAAATTATCTGGCTGACTCCTATCACCCTTTTTAAACAATGGAATTATTTTAGCTACTTTCCATCGGGCGGGTACTACTTTCTCAATAATAGACGTGTTGATTAAATGAGTAAGAGTTGGTGCAATCTCTTCTGCTGCCAATCTAAGTATACTAGAAGATATTCCATCAATACCCGTTGACCGTTTATCTTTAAGTTTCCTAAATTCCAACAAAACTTCAATTTGAGACACACAATTCAATTCAAATTCATCTTCAAATAATTTTTCTTCATTTACAAACAATCTACCTTGCTTTTTATATGGAATTGATTCAGACAGCGTCTGGCCTACTTTTGCAAAAAATGAATTAAATTCGTCAGCTAATTTCTCGTTTTCTTCATAAACTGTTACATTTGAAGATTTTTTACCTGGGAACAACGTTTTCATTGTTTTCCACGCTTGAGCAGAATTACTTTGATCACTCGTTAACTTCTTAACATAATAATTTCTCTTTGCTTTTCTAATTTCTCCTGTTACTTTGTTTCGTAATTGCCTATACTGACTCATCAAATCATCATCCTTCTCTTTGCAAGCTCGTAGTTTCAGCCTATCACGCTTTTTAATGAGTCTATGAATATGAGAATTCATCCAAGGGGAAGGCTGTTGCCGTACTCGCTTTTTTCTAATTGGCATGTGTTTATCAACCACTTGCATCAATAATTCTTCCCATCTGTACACAGCATCATCTAAACTGGGGGACTCTTCAACAGTTTGCCATGGTTGTTGAATAAGATCACGTCTAAAATTATCCATATTTATTTTATTCATATTTCTGTACTCAATATACCTTGGCTCAGCTTTTGGACGATTCCATTTCCAAATCAAGTAACTCATGGAATGATCACTCAGGCCGACATGTATTACTCCGGATGATTTCACATAACTAATGTTGTTTGTAACCATATGGTCTATCAAGGTTGCAGAGCTGTGAGTACGCCTAGTGGGTTCACATGAATTAACTTGTTCCATAGAATACACATTATTCACATTCATATATTTGACACGAGTAGAATTATATTTCATATCCATAATATCACAGTTTACGTCCCCCATAATTATTATATCAGCATTAAAGCTGTCCAGAAATTGAAGTAAGTTTTCATACAATTCTAAAACTTCTAATCTTGCACTTGGTGGTCTATACCAATTCACGAAGAATATGGGTTTTGATTTAAGTGGACATAATTTGATACAGATTGCTTCTAATTTGGATAGGGAAATATGTTCAATGACCTGAAACTCAATACTAGATTTTACATAAATCGCTACGCCACCACCCATGCGGTCTCTGTCTTTACGAATAACTTTGTACATAGGAACAAAAACTTCTTTCTCTATAACACTGTTGTCTAATCTTGTTTCATTTAAAGCAAAAATATCTACATTATTTTCGTTTAGAAACAAACGAACCTCATCGATATTTTTCAACAAACCGGTGATATTCAAATGAGTAAACTTTAGACCCTTTCCAGACAACTGTTGATATTTGAGGACCCGACATTTATCATTAACATTTTCAAATTCATGAGAGATATTTATATCATTCGCCGTGACCTGTTCAATTTCCTGATTTACTACTTCATTAAATGGTAGTATATCAAATATACATTTTGGGCACAACTAATTCATAAAATGTTGTAACGGGTCATTATAGATAATGTCGGAAATGTTAGCACACGATATGTGAATCCAATTATTACATCCTGTACATAAAAGAGCTTTTTGGTTTGATTTTACAGATTTTTGGCAACAGCTACAAGGATACAGTATCATGAATGAGAAATATGGGCTATGAGATATACAAAATAGCAATTGCAAAAGTAAAAAAAAAAAGAAAAGAGAGAAACAAAGAAAAGTAGAAATTACGCGGTGCGTAATATATGTCCCCGCCGGAAGTAGCATTTTGTAACAAAATGTACAATACAGGTCAAAAAATCAAGGTCAAAGGTCAAAGAAGTCAAAGGTCAAAATTCTGTGTAGAAGTGTTGAAGCCCTCACCTAGTGCCATCACATAAAGCAAACGGAATCGAAATCGGGTTAGAAATGGCGAAGGAGTAGCATTTTGTAGCAAAATGTACAATACAGGTCAAAAAATCAAGGTCAAAGGTCAAAGAAGTCAAAGGTCAAAATTCTGTGTAGAAGTGTTGAAGCCCTCACCTAGTGCCATCACATAAAGCAAACGGAATCAAAATCGGGTTAGAAATGGCGAAGGAGTAGCATTTTGTAGCCAAATGTACAATACAGGTCAAAAAATCAAGGTCAAAGGTCAAAGAAGTCAAAGGTCAAAATTCTGTGTAGAAGTGTTGAAGCCCTCACCTAGTGCCATCACATAAAGCAAACGGAATCGAAATCGGGTTAGAAATGGCGAAGGAGTAGCATTTTGTAGCAAAATGTACAATATAGGTCAAAAATCAAGGTCAAAGGTCAAAGAAGTCAAAGGTCAAAATTCTGTGTAGAAGTTTTGAAGCCCTCACCTAGTGCCATCACATAAAGCAAACGGAATCGAAATCGGGTAAGAAATGGCGAAGGAGTAGCATTTTGTAGCCAAATGTACAATACAGGTCAAAAATCAAGGTCAAAGGTCAAAGAAGTCAAAGGTCAAAATTCTGTGTAGAAGTTTTGAAGCCCTCACCTAGTGCCATCACATAAAGCAAACGGAATCGAAATCGGGTAAGAAATGGCGAAGGAGTAGCATTTTGTAGCAAAATGTACAATATAGGTCAAAGGTCAAGGTCAAAGGTCACGACTGAAATTCTGTGTAGAAGTTTCAAAGCTCCCATGTAGTGCTATCATATAAAGCAAACAGAATCAAAATTGGCTCATAAATGACAGAGAAGTAGCAAATTGAAGATTTTGATCACACACGGACGCACACACGGACGCACACACGGACACACGGACGGACGGACGGACGGACGGACACACGGACACACACACGTACGGAGCCCGTTTCATAGTCCCCTGCTCGAACTCGTTCGGCGGGGACAAAAAACGCACACACACACACCAAACCCCACAAAATTACAAAACAAGTAAACTGTTCAAATGTCAAACGATGAAAGGAGAGAGGAGAACCTCCCAGGGTACATAATTTATGCTGTGCTTCATTTTACCACAGTTTTTGTGCATCTTCGATCGTACTTATTACTTTTCTGATGGACTTGCCGTTTTCCGCAGGCAGCGCTACGAGAATTCGCCCATCCTGCAACCATGCTGCGGAGATTTTAGTGACAACCTTGCTTCCTTGAGTATTTCATAGTTTGACGCGGTCAGATCCTCAGCGATGGATATCCCTGTGTTTTTGAGCCGGCGCCTCACTGCCATGATGGATTGCCGCGCACGGTAAGTCGCGAATTTCACGATGATCGGCCGGGGACGTTTCTCGCTACTCCGCTTGGCTTCCGATCCCGATGCGACCACGGCCCATGATGTTGGAGTTGACTTGGTTTGCGATTCTGATTTCCTCTGCCGGTCCGGAGTTGCCGTCGATGTTGCAGATTGGTGAGTCATCACGGCGTCCCCCCTCTGGATTGCCCCAACACGGTGGCTACGGTCTATGTCTTCGGTGCGAAGATCAATCCGAAGTTTTTCTTTCGCGATACGAAGCATGATTTCGTCAGTATTTTCACCTTTGTTTTCCATTATTCCAAATACTCTTACACAATTTCTCCTTGAGTACTGCTCGGCATCCTGCGATCTGTGCTGGAGTTTATTCATTGCTTCTTGCTGACTGTCAAGGCGTTTCTCAAGATTCTTGATTTGTTTTGCTTTACTTTCATTTTCAATTTCAAGCGTGACGATCTTTGACTCATTCAAATCAACTTGTTTTGCAACTTTACCAATTTCCTGCTTTAGTTCCTGTAGCTCCTCTCTGATCGCTTTCTTCACTGTCTTCTTGATAGTTTCTATGAATTCTTTGTTGCCGATGACTGTCAAGCACGAACATGGTGAATCACACACTGCCTGTGATTGTCGCGTTTGCCTTCCAGTGTGCCAGTTTCGCACACTTTTCTTATCAGACGCCGGGCGATCTGGGCCATCCATTTAGATGAGTAATTCGAAGGGTTGCACACAACAAAAGACGAGATGCTTCCTTTTGTCACAAAACAAAAGAGTTACTAGAGCTTGTGAATCAGAGTCGCGCAAGTTCGAGTTTATGTTGACCGATTTGGAAGCTTCTCGTCACCCAGCTCTGGCCCCGTGGAAACTTGGCGGAATGTCGTACGTCAAAACTGCATACACCATCTATAGATAAGACCACTTCAAAACGTATATTTATTAACTAGATTGCACGAAATAATGTTCAGACTCACTCCTGGGAGGTCCATAATAAAACGGGAAAGAAGCCAAATCGTTCACATGTCGGATGAAACTTGACAGATGTCGATGTAAAAGTGAAAATTTGAACTAGAAATTAGGCCCGTACGTGTCCGTTGATGGTTACCTTGATCTTTTTGCCTCAAAATACACTTACAGTTTTGCCTCAAAATACAAACCTTTGCCCAGGGTCATAGAACTCTTCCATGCCATTTAAATTACATTCAGTCTCTGCCACTGTGATACTGGAGATATCCTCAAAGTTCACTCCAAGGTCAGTTCCAAAAACTTCTAATCTTGTTCCTCCATCTACTGGTCCAATTGCAGGGTAGAACTATCGAAGAATTTCAGAGAGGAAAAACTATAATTATTATGCTATTGATCATGTATCACCCACAAAACTGAAAAGGAACATGTGCTTTCTATTGACATTTGCTAAAATTTCTTAAATTACTTTTTCAACATGTCACACACCCATTGCTTGTCAGTTTTCTATCTACAAGCAAAAACAACACCCACATAAGAGACACAGACTAAAGTTTCTTTCATAATGCATATGGCATAAATTCATATATTCTGAATTTTGAGTCACATTTTGTGAGTAGAACCTACATGTATGCCGAGAGTATTTTGATGTATACAGAATTTCAACCCTTACATCAAGTACACACAATTTAAAAAGATAATCGCTTACAAATACGCAATCTGCATAATACACATGACCAGTCCTGCATACAATTTACTATGTTGTATTATGCAAAATATGATGTAATTTCAAAAAGCAAGGTACAAGTTCAAAAACAAAATTATTCAAAGCATTCATTGACTACACTGTTTTTAATCACTGTTGTCATATCCCTATCCAAAACAGTATCTCCGTAACAGGCTGAACTGCATCATGACTTCCCAATCAAGGACATTCTAATATTAACATCATCCCAGGTCAATGAACATTAAGTCTGATAATGTACTTACACCAGTTATTTCAGGGGGATTACATTGTAGATATTGGCTTTGATCAAGGGGAGTATTCCCCTGGCAGACTTCGCTCTCGTGGACGTTGCAGTCATCACCACACCAGAGACATTCTAGCTTTGTAGGCGTCGACACGGGTGATAGACAGCGACTGCAACTTCCATTATTCACTGAACACTTGTAGAGTGTCACTATTACATTGTAACAAAAACATTAAGAAGTAATTAGTGCAATTTGGAATTTCAGCATACAACAGAAACGGAAAATCATATTACACGATAAAAAGATTGAGGAGATTCTAGGTGCATACCGCTGGTCTGAGATGAATGACTCCACACGAACAGGAGATCACTATTTACTGTAAATGTTGATATTTTCGCGCAATTATTTTTTCGCGCAATTATTTTTTCGCGTTGGGTGACTCACAAACATACTCGTGGGTTCCTGAATTCGTGCTGTGCAATTGTCAACCCATTCAAAACGTGCAGATAAAATTGTGAATGTATTTTAGCGGGTTTTAGAATTCACGCTAGCCACACTCCTAAGAAGCGTGAAATACGTAAAAATTTCTGTGTTTACAGTAGTTTGCCTCAAATTTATCAATAAGGTCCTCCCCTGATATAGGGCCTATGACTTAATTCTTAATTTGAAAAGTATAACATTATAAGCTACAATTATCATGAAACTGAACTTCACCTATTCAACAGATGAGTGGTTTCAAGTTGGGTGCTAGTGTTAGTGTTGGTGATGGTGTTATGTTTACAATGCATTGAATCAAGCTAAACCACTAAATATCACAGCATCAAGTGTGATATCAATTGTTACTAGTGCTCTTGTAAGGCATACAGTAAAATAGTAATTCCACATGAAATCAACCAGAAATGCCTCAAGTTTAGTACATTACACAAATAACAATGAATGAATACAAATTTATGAACCTCTTAGAAAACAGCATAGATTTCTTTTTTTAACTCTGTGACAGTACAAAACTATCCAGAAAGGTTTTGCAGATTTGTATTTTTAGTCAGTTTTAGACAAACTGCCTTTCTAACATCCATACAATTGTACATGTACCATACACATGCCCATACACATACATTTGTGTACAATGTGAGTGACAATATGCTATCCATAAACTCACTTATGGGTTCACATTCTCTTCAATTTGGGTCATTTTATGATGAAGTAGCAATTTAATCCAACCATGAAATATACAAATTATTGATTTGGAGTAAACCTGATTAAGATTAGCAAAATAAGATTGGGTTTAAGAAATGTATGCCAACATTTAAACACACACAAAAAAACCAAAAGTGACATATTTCATGAAACCATGCAAGAGACTGATGTTAGCCAGGAGATAAACATCACTCAATTCACCAACATGAAGAGGGGAATTAGAGTTTATATTTTTGTGCCATTATTGGACTGGATATCTTAAGCCCTTTTACACTTGTGTTTCTTAACCCCATACTTTCTCTGACCCAGGACTATCGTTAGTCCCGTACCAATTTTTTCAGCTTTTTTCATACACTCGCCAATTAGTCCCGTACTAAGCTCTTGTCCGGGGCTAAGGAGAAAATTGACCTTTTTACACTCGTATTTCTTAGTCCGGTACTTTCCAAACCACAAGAATATTCATGATTACGCTGTGCACTGTACATGTACACCCACGCACCAGCAGCACTTTATTACCTCGTTTCTGATTGGTCAGTGGGGGTTGGACTTCGTCTCCGTCGCTTAGCCCCGGATTATTTTTTCGTTCTGCTTACACTCGCTTGCTTGGCACCGCAATTGCGGGGTTAGCACCCCTGCTATTTTGCAGGGCCAGATAGTACCGTACTATCGGTAGGGCTAGCCCAATTTGGCAAAAACAAGTGTACTGCAAAAGTGGATATTTTCGCGCGACTAATTTTTCGCGCTTGGCCGGGTTAGAGGAGTTTCGCATGTTTATAATTCCGCGGAATCAAGACATCACGCATAGGAATGTATGGCAAGCAAAAATATTCGCCTGCTTTTATTTTCGCATTAGTTTCTGGTTGCGCGAAATGCACGAAAATTTCAACACCGCAAAAATTTCCACTTTTACAGTAAACAGAAAGTGGGCTATTAAAAAGGGAAGTCCGGTACTAACAGTGGGGCTAAGCCCCCCCCCCCCCCCCCCCCCCCTTAGCCCCACCGTTGGCACAGGACTAAGCAAAAATTTGCAAGTGTAAAAAGCCCTATACAGTGCTTCTTGAGTCATTAGTGAAATGTAAGATAAACTTCACATATTGACCTTGACCTTTTGAATACCTTGAATCCCTCACATCTTAAGTCTTCATTTCAATTTGAATTTTGATAAATCTAAATATCTCATTTATATAATTTACACTAAGTCATCATCCAGTTATTGCATGATTTGAATATAGCGTGTGTATTCCTGTGTATTCTCGTTTGTATTCAATATCTCATTCATTGTTTATATGAAAAATTGGAAGACTAGTATCTGTTCTTTAGTTCTTGGTATATAGTTGTTAATGAATTAAACTCCATTCAAACTCAACTCAAACTCATCAGACAGGTAGACAATGTAAAACAAAATGCCTTCAGTTTACTATTTCATGATAGAAATAAGAATTAAAATGGAATGCACAAAGTAATATGGTGTACTTCATGTATGTAACTTGTGCAAACCTTCAGATCCCGTCAAGTCGTCAATGACGTTTTGGGAATTCCAGCGGACAGACACACTCACATTGGTTTGGAGGACTTCACTGCTGTACGTGTACTGTGGGTGTCAAGATTACAATTTGTGCATATTATGAGGAACGTGAAAATCAAGTCCATATCTCAACGAATACCATTTCCATGTTTATTTCCTCTACATTCTAAACAACCAAGGTGTAGTGCAAAATGTATACAGTGCATGCTATTACATATTGAGTTCAATTTCATACTCATAAATGCATGTGCTTGAGCTTATACTGTACAGATTAAAGCAAACTTCATGCTACTACACCTACACGTGTATACTCTGTAATAAATGAGAGAATGACCATTCACTGGACAACAAAAATATGATGGCATCACTCATTTTGCTCATTTCTTTCCAGACAGTAAATGGAGAAAATTTACAGTATGTGGTAATTAATAAGCACATTTCAATCACTATGTTTTTACACAAACTGGCAATTATTTATCAAACTGCCCTGAAAAATTGGACTGCAGGTACATGTGATTTACAGCTACACTGCTACCTATTACCCATTGAGGACGGACTGATTTTGCTGCAACACTCATTTCCCATAGACACCTGCCCAAGTATACTCAGGACTCGTCCTCAACGGGTTAATAGTCAGTTACCCTGAATCCAATTCAATTCAATTCAATTTTATTCCACATGCTAAAAAGTATACAAAAAACACAAGTACATGTACATGGACATAACATATATTGCATATTAGGTTTACATAAAAAACAAAAGGAATGATGCAAACAGCTATAATTAGCATGCGTGGGAATCAGAAAAGACCATATAGGACTTATCAAGGCCGATTCCCTTACAAATGAGGCTACAAATTGCAATCAAAGATATACATTTTTAGAATGAATCTATACCATTAGAAATTATACACAAAATTGCAAAAAGGACAAAATACACACAAAAGACTAAACAAAACCAAGCAAGAAGGCAAATATCCCAATAATTATTCAGCTGCACTTTGGATTAAAAACATTCTATATCTACGTTTAAAAGATGATAATGTAGGACATTCTTTGATAATAGCAGGTAACTCATTCCAGGACTTAGCTCCAATATATCTAATTGTAGTCTTTGAAAATTTATATTGCAAAAAAGGTAAACATATGTTATTAGCACATCTTGTGTTATAACTATGGACTGCACTATTTTGAACAAATAAGTTATGGAAGGTTACAGGTAAAACGCCTCTAAAATATGAAAACATAAATATGGCCACTTGTAATTGCACTATTTGATCAATTTTTAAAACTTTCATTTTCTTGATAATGTTGCAGTGTGCTCAAAAGGGCTTACGTCACAGACTATTCTTATTGCACGCTTTTGTAATAATAACACACGGTTTAATAAGTACAATGAAGTGTGACCCCATACTATTGCACAATAAGTTAAGTGGGGGGAAATCATTGTGTGATATATGGTTAAAAGAATCTTAGAAGGAAGTGCATATTTCAAATAACTCATAACACCTACAATTCTGCTTATTTTCATACAAATATCATTTATATGGTCTTTCCATGTTAAACCATCATCAATTATCACACCAAGAAATTTAATATTATTCACTTGTTTAATTTTAACATTACCTATATGTATTTGTAAAACATTTTCATCTATTACCTTATTCTTTGTTTTAAAAATCATATAACATGATTTTTCTATGTTTAACATCAGGCGATTTGCAACAAACCAAGAATATACTTTCTTCATTTCTGTGTTAACCATATGATTGACTTCATGAACATCCCGACCAGAGAAAAATAAGTTTGTGTCATCTGCAAATAATATAGAAAACAAAGTAGGACTTACAAATTGCAGATCATTGACAAATAACAAAAAAAGGAGGGGACCCAGTACAGAGCCTTGTGGGACGCCTGTTTTAACATAACACAAATCTGATTTTATATCATTTACAATTGTATATTGTGAACGATCTGATAAATAACTCTTAAACCAATTCAGAGCACTCCCTCTTATTCCATAATATTCCAATTTAGTAATAAGTATACTATGATCTATACAATCAAATGCCTTTGTTAAATCTAAAAACATTCTAACCACAAACTCATGATTTTCAAATGCATTTGATATTTTTTCCATTGATTTGAGTAATGCCATATAGGTGGAATAACCATGTCGAAATCCAAACTGCTGATGATATAAAATATTATTGTTATCAATGAAGGATATCAATCTAGCATAGACTAATTTTTCAAACAATTCGGTGAAAATTGACAACAGCGATATAGGTCTATAGTTTTGTAATTGGTGCTTATCCCCCTTTTTAAAAACTGGAATTACCTTCGCAACTTTAAGCTTCCGAGGGAATATACCATTTTCCAAAGATGAATTGAATATTGCACATAAAGGTTCCATTACAAAACAAATAGATTTCTTAAATACATTGACATGGATATCATCGTCACCAGGACTTTTGTTTATATTCAGATTACTTACAATGGTTAATATTTCGGAGAATGATTCCCAGAATGATTACAGACGTCAGAGCAAATAAACCAATATGTCACTTCCACATGAAATGCCACTGGGATAAAATCTGTATCTATTGGATTTTATGATCCCTATTTTATGCACACTTTATACAATAATGATATCTGTGCTAATTGGACAAAAATGAAACTGCATACTTTTAGGAAGGTCTCCTGGACAACAAGATATCCATGTAAGCCATAATGTCCACATGGAATGTCATTCACTCATAACTGAATTACGGACTCACGGTGCATTATGTAAGGTATAACGTTACAAACTGATATCCATGAAAACTATGTTGTGCATCTACATGAAAGTTCTTCAACAGTATTAGTATGTGGACATAGTATGCTCATAATAATTATATGACTTTATATATAAGTCTACTCTAAAGTATGTGCTAATGGACAAAGCTCTGATATGGCTATACCAGGGCTCAACACTAATGGTGACCAAGTTTCCCGGGGCTACTCAGAATTTATGTTGGGTCACCAAATTTCCAGTAAGATTATCTTTTGGTGGCCCAACTGATCTACTATTAAAGATTCAAAAGGGATTGTTATGTTTGCTAAACACCTCTTTTGAGCAACCAAAATTTCAGATTTAGAGATTTTAGTGGGCAGAGCAGACCACTGGAGAAAAGATTTGTGTCAGGTCCTGGATAGACAACATAATCTGCTTTGTGTTTCCACAAAACACCTTAATACCCCATTTTCCAATATCATAATTGGTATATAACAATTCAATAAACTTTCGTATGGTTAGTGGTCACATTATTCCAGTCATATCATTATATGAAGAGTAGTGTGCACATTCATGAAAACCGAAGCATACATGTGAGGTAGTCACTGTCAACAATATCTCACCTGTCGAGCAGGACAGTTGACAAATGTCTCATTGAAGTCTGTTACTGCTACAGTCTGTTCACTCCCGTCTACATGCATGACACATTCATACTTAGTGACCTGTAGAACAGAACAAGGCAGGAAAATACACTAAGTGCAAACTGGACTCTTCCCCATTTATAAAATCTCTGATTTCCAATTATATCAACAACTGGCTTCACTACAATGCTGTGTCTGTTCTGGTTCATGAAAGTGGAGCTGTCTTCCTGCAAATGAAATGTTTTCCTGAAAGGTTGCAACATTTATCAGTGCCTTGTCCAATATCTGCCTCATCCCGTCTCTCTATGCACACTTTCTAAAAGTGGATGTGATATGCAGTCACTTGACTTTTATACTAAAGACTTGAACAATGTAAGAATGAACTTTCTGTTTTGAGTTGAGATGAAGAAGATTGCAAACACTTTAAATGTAATCCACATGAACATCTTACTCCTACAAGTTATGCCTTAAGTACAGTTGTAACATTTCAAAACTTTAGTTTCTTTTAATACCTAGCTGTGTAGGCATACTGCAGCAAAACATATGGATTTATTCTGTTCGACCACGACAAGGACCTACAGGCCTACTGGCAGAGAGAAGAAAACTAAAAATCTTTACATTCTTTGTAAAAATAACAAGTCAGAACATATCCCTTGTCATCTCAAGCATTATACTGACTTTGATGATTCATCAACACATTCTTTTTGAGATAAAATGTTGTGCTATCTGCATCATTTTAATACACAAACTGATTGAATGGAATATCATATTTGAAAGGTTTCTGTATCTCCCATGGGGGGTGGGTATCTATGATGATATGGTTGCATGTTTTCATCCCATCTATTTGTGTTGATACACTTGACCTATGTTATACCTGGCACTCTCCCAATTCTATTGATTCAGATGATGTTACTTTACATTCTTGGGGTGTTACTTGATGACAGAAAAGCTAACAGAATACCTTTTTCATTAAAAACCCTTCAAAGTGTCATGGGTTAAAAATGGGATGACCTCTATTAAAGGGATGGTATAGAATTTTGTAGTATTGATGGAGTTGAGGATTTGGCTTTTAAATTTTTGCAAGATACCAAGAAACCACCTATGAAATAGTACAGAGCATACCATAGTAAGAGGAATTCAAAATCTATTTGATGAAAATCGGTTTTGGAATTGCTGAGACATCCAAAAACAAAGTAAAACAAAGTGATCGCAATAAAAGGTGGGTCCCACTTTTTATTAGGATCACTCTGTTTTGGATATCTCAGCCATCAAAACCAGTGTTCATCAAATAAATGCTGAAATCTCTTGGAATTGCATGCTCTTTCACATTTCATAAGCGGTTTCTCATTGATTTTTAATAATGTTTAATAATGTTTATGATATCACATTTGATGGAAATGTGTAGGTCTATTGTATCAAAAAAGTCCTACCATATAACATTTTTGCAATAAACCCTAAAATATACGGAGATATCATATTTTTTTTTTATTAACCCATAACTGCAGACGGTTTAGTCTGGCAACATTCTTATTATAATTACTGTTCATATTTTGTCTATTTAACAATACTTAACATCGATTACACAGATTCATTTTTTTTTAAACAGTAGTATTTTTCTATTCCAAACTCACATTTTGGAACTATTTTAAAGAACTAATGCTGGGTTTTTGTTTCTTCTGCAAATGGTAAATTATGCCTCTAAATTTTGTCACAATCCATTAATTGTGAGATGCCTATGACAAGTAAGAAATTTTGTTTTGAACCATGATGATGGTTTTCCTACCTTGTTTGTATCAAATGGGAGATTGGATGCCATTATGCTGTAACCAGCTGCAATATTGACTGGTATCAGGGTTTCTTCTGGCACACCGAGGAGCTGAGGGCAATATCCCTGCCCTGTTCTGCCTGTCTGACTTGGCATCTGTTGGTTGAAATGATATAAGCAACTAAATCTCAGCTTTAACTCATCAATAATGCAATTTATGGAAGCACAGTGTTACAGTGGATAAGAGCAAGTATTTGTAATCAGAATGTCTTAGGTTTGAGTCCTGCTTGGTGCATTCGATTATCCAAGACAAATCATTTTTACCCATCATGAAATCTCTGTCTTGAAGCAAGATTTTAAGTGGGTAGGCCCCTACCTGGCAGTGCTTGGGCATTAATAATAATGGAAGGGCCCTCTGGCAGAGCTTGGCACTGAAAAGGCTACCCTGGGTGTATATCAACAGATAACATAAAACTGTTATCAAAATCAAAATTTTAGCTGTGACATATATATTAGCTGTGGCTCCAGCACATGGAAACAATGGTCACTGGTTTGTGCCCTCTCGAACAATAATGTAAAGGTTATGCCGCATGATAATAACAATTTTTTTTTTTGTAACAAGATCCAAAGAAAAGATACACATACATGCATATATTAAATAACAGATACATCATATGTACTTCTAGAGATATAAATTCATATTCACATATGGTTTATATGTGATGTAGAAGGTAGACTCACATTATCTCCATTAACAATAGTGTCATCTACACATGATGAGCTGTCGTGTGTACACCTGTTTTCATACACACACCAGTCACAAGGCCACCGGCTAGTCACACAAGATGAACAACTACAAATAGGGTGAGAACATTGTTCAGAGTAAGTTACACTAATTATAATGTCAGATGGGGTAGCATGTTTCAAAAGATCACTTTGTAAACACTTTCTTTCTTTTTCTTTGGTTTGGGTGTATCATATTTGAGATGGAGTACGTCAAATTTGGTTAAGCAGTGAGAATTCCACTGGCATCATCAGCTTCGATTGAGAAATATATGAACATTAGAAAAATCTACCGAATTGACTTCATTTGATACAACATAGTGCAGATATAAGAAACTCCACTTGAAATAATTTAAATTGTGAAAGATTCATAAACATATGAAAGGGACAAACAAATAAACATAATCCATTGATATCTAATTCCAAAGTAACTTAAACCTTTAATTAAGGTAATTCAACCAAAGTAGTATCTAGTCTGGGACTGCAATAGACACGACTTACGATGAGATGCGAGTGCAGTCAAAAAAGAAGAAATCTCTCTCAACAAAGTTCACTCCACTTTCAGTCGACTTGATTGAGAGAGGCACAGCCACATTGTCAGCTGTAAGTAGGAAGACATTAACAAGAAAGGTAAATTGTTTGCCACAATGTCAGAAGATACTGATGAAACATATCTTTTTGCGTGTGATTAAGAATTTAAGCATGCCTTGCCAAGGAATTGTATATTTTGTGTGACACACCTGGTACAGATGAAATTCTGAACTTGGACAGCATTTTCTGATGGTTTAACAAAGAATGCAAGTTAAACAAACACATAACCATAGTGAGAGTAATACATTGATTTGTAATTAATCCTTATGGAATTTCAGAACATAAACATATGCAAAAAGGAAGAAGAAAGGAAGGAAGCTGACCGTGTCTGATGCCATGGCACATTCTTCCAACACAGTAGAATGTTTCTCAAAAAGAACAAGTGTGCACATTATTGCACGGTTTTATCAGGAACTGTCTTGTTTTCAAGTTCCCACAAAATACAACATCAACTACAAGTAACATATATCATGCCCTACGGTTTTTGCTACAAAAAAAAATAATAATCTTGAAGGCAATTTACACCATTTGTGAAAAATTTCAAAATTAGAAAATTAGCAACATCTGGTTGTATACCAAATGCTATGCAAAACATTACTAGAAAAATCACAAACTGCACTGCCATTCTTCTAACTTTGCATGCTCATCAAAATAGAGACTGTGAGATTTGTTCTATGTGACTTCTGTCCAATACATCAATTCTTCCTTGTGACCAAAAACACAAGTGTAGCAGTAGCAGTAGTTGCGGAACATCAAACCACCAAGCCAAGATTACACTACATAGTGAAAAAAAAGCACTACATTTGTAACTTTATGACTTGTTATACAAATGCAGTGCAGTTGCAACATGAATGAAACGCTCCTAAGGCTTTGTACAATGTATGTATTAGTATTTGCAGTGAGAATGGATCTATTCTGCCAGGAACTTGTGCAAAATGTCTTTAATACATACAATTACATATCAACCCACTGAAGACGAGTCCCAAGAATACTCGGGCAGATATCTATGGGAAATGCTTGTTCAAATAGCAAAATCAGTCCGTCGCATCTTTATGAATTTTAAAGTACTGTAATTACAATACAAACCTCCTCCAGGTATTGGTGGTACAGAGCTTGAAGGTGGCGTAGTACAGTTAACTGTATTTCCAGAAGTAATAGCTGACACATCATAGGAATCAAACACACACCTGTATTCAAAACTATTTGTTAAAGCAGGCAGCTGCTGTACTGTGATGGCTAACTGTAAAATGAAGAACAAAAGATGGAAAGTTGCAATCTGTAACATTAAAATATATGCATCATACATATCATAGCTCAGTAAAACATGCCCATGCAGTGATTTTATCGCATTTCACAAGTCAGAAATGGAAATCTCCTTTTGTTCATCTGCATATGAATAGAACATGTTTGAGCTTTGTTCTACCTGTATGATAATTAGGTAAAATAATAACAATCTAATATTACACATATCAAAGACAAAAAATAAAAATACAGCTATAAAATACCACAAGATTTAAAAAAAAAACAGTTTGCAAGTGTGTATCAGTAATAGACACCACATGTAATGTTGCATTTATAAGCACAGGAGACAAAAGCAAGAGCTTTACATGTATGACAACTAATAGAAAAGAATGTTGCCAAAGATCTGTAATATCAGTTGGTTGACCATGGAATCATTCAGTCTCCTGAATATAAGCAACCAACTGCACATTTAAACCAAAATACAGAACACACAGAGTGACAGGTTTGCCCAAGACTAGTAAACAGTAAACACCTATACATTGTTCCCTCATATGATAAATGGCCATTTGCCATACATTACACCGTAATTTTACACAATCCATAATACTGCTTGGTTCAACATTCTCGAGGAAATCACATACACATTATGAGAAGTGAGCTACACTGTACAACAAAGAGAGTTACCATAAATGCAGTTACAAATGATACTTACCTTTTGTATAATATGCATAAATTATTTCCAAAAATTTCTGATGATCATTTAAAACCACAAAATGAGAAACAATTGGATTCTTCATCTTCAATCCAAGCAAAAACTGATCTTAAATAATTTATACACAATCTCTGTATGACAGATATTCTAAGTGGATACTGCCCACCTACTCCAATGCTGCTACTGCATTGGAAGTCACATCATTAGTCTTGAATATAATGTGCTTATAGAGGGTGCTTAATTTCACCTTATAAACTAATAATCCCTTCATTACAGTTGTTATGGAGGTTTACTTCCTGTTTTTTGTCCCACTCACAGCACAGAGCACTACTTGGTGTGCACAAAGTATGTACGTATGAAAAGACCTTTCTTCAGAGCCTCTTTTCTCAGTAACACTTCACCAGAGCAATTCAATGTAGATTTTGATTCATCCAGGTAAAATGTGTAGTATGCTATTAAAAGCGTGTAAATTAAACCTGTTCAACTGGGCTTACTGTTCTCTCCGTGATTTTTACAAGTAAGTCCAGTCAAACAGATTTAATTTACATGCTTTTACTTCTCCAGAGTGTACACTCTCTTTTGTTACTGTAACCCATTGAGGACGGGCTGATTTTGCTACAACACGCATTTCCCATAGACACCTGCCCAAGTATACTCGGGACTCGTTCTCAACGGGTTAAAGGGGATGGTTAGTAACTGATCAGCGGGAATCAGTGGGAATGCTGGGGTCGATTGTTCCAACCCTTGTGGGATTCATTTAAGAGTACATTGCATATCTATTGTTGTGTGAAAATAATTTGCTTCAGAATGGTCTCATATTTAAGTAATGTGCAGTTTAAAGTTTCCAGGTTAGCATGCCTGTACAGTGACAGGGTATTAAACTACACATTACTTGAATTTGAGACCGTTCTGAAGCCAATAATTTTCACACAACAATAGATATATAATGTACTCTTAAATGAATCCCACAAGGATTGGAACAATCACCCGCCAGCATTCCCACTGATTCCCACTAATCAGTTACTAGCCATCCCCTTTAATAGATAGGTTAGTAGAGTCCATTTGTATTGAGATATACATCATTTTAAAGCATGGGTTTTGGTCTTTCAGAATCTACCCTAACTAAAAACCCACATCCAGTGACTTCTAGTTGGTTTTGTCATGCAGGGTCATTGTATATACATGTAATTTACAAACAGACACAGAACTTACTGGCTGTTCACTCAGGTCATGTCTAATGTTGTCTGAAGGCTGAATGTCAGACATGTTAACACACTGTACAGCATTGTAGGACAACCATCGAGTAGACTCATCTCTCCGAGCACAGTCCATGTATCTTGTACATCTGACAGACAAAACATCACATTGAAAAATAATATGTGTGCCTTGAAAATGATTTTAATTTCACTTTAAAGAGCTATGAAAGAAAGAGAGGGGGGAGATGACTACAATGAAATGTTTATAATTGAGATTCAGCTCAACAGCAGGTACAAGTAAAATTACAGTAAATGACGTACATATCCTTTATACATTATTCTAAAGGAGCATCACATCTAATATATGTGACCCTGCACCTCAAAACAAACAAAAAGTCGCCAGACATGAATTTTTAGTTAAGACCATATTCTGAAAGAGAAGAATTTAAGCTTTAAAACGATGTATAACTCATATCAAATGGACTCTCCTAACCTATCTAAATATTGGAAAGAAAGCACAAACTCAGGAAAAGTGGGAACTGAGAAAAGAGGCTCTGAAGTACAGTGTCTATTCAAGCGCTTAATCTTTACCAAACCGTGCTGGCTGTGCGATGAATGGGACAAAAAAAAAAAAAACAGGACGTAAACCACCAGAGTAACAACAATGAAGGGATTATCAGATTAAACTGAAATTAAGCATGCCTCATTAATACATTCTGTCCATAATTAATGCCAACTTTCAAAGCAGTAGCACTATCCTTCAAAAGTTATTAGAGTTGAAAGTGAAGAGTGTGGACAAGGTTTTTCAGAAATGAAAAAGGGATTCTAAAGACACACCTAATCACACTATTCTACCAAAAATGTTCGAGATAAACTGCTAAAAAACACACTTTCCTGCCCGTTTTATGATACCAAATTTTAGCATAATGTAAAAGAAGACCCGCTCTTTCAGAAAATATGAAAAAGTCAAGTTCGGCTAGGTTGACCCATTTCACTTATTTTCAGTCCTCGCGCAAAATCTGAGTGTGCGACTTTATGTTCGTTTTGAGGTGCAGGGTCACATATATAAGAAAAAAAATAGCTGATTGTTTTGTCATTAATCCTTTCATCCTCCTAAAGCCAAATAAGGTAAAAGGTAAACTGAGACAGCTCATTACCACATTCAAAAATATGTTTAAATTTGTTTTGTTTTGTTTTGCTGTGGTTGATGTTGTTGTTTTTTTTCTTCATCTCCAAAAGAGAAAAGGGATCTAAAACTGTTTGATGTCTGCAATACCTGGCTTCTAGAGTGCACCATCCACAGTAAGGGTCTCCATAATCACCACCATTTTCTCCAATACATTCATCACAGGTCTGGTAATTACTGCAGTTTGCCAAGGACAGCTTCAATACCTGTATGTTCACAACAGTAACAAGATCAAACCTTTGAATGATAATCACAATAACTGACAAAATCTCTATACAACACTCATCATAGGTCAGGTTACAAGACAGAAAGCACAGTTTGCAGTGGAAAGGTTTACTATGTACAATGTAGATGTTCACATCAATGAGATCAAATGTGGTTTCTGACAAATTTTCTGAGAAGAAGCTTTTGAAATGTAACAAATTGCATGCATCACCACTGAAACTAAGGGAAAACGATAAAACGTCTTCCAATGCTCTGTTCAGATCAAAAGTATGAGATGGTAAATACTGGCTTGGTGTCAAATTGTGCGCTCATAATGAATAATTCTGAAAATGTTACTTTAGGTATCTTTTTCATATATTTGCTGTCAATTATTACCCGTGAACCTTCGTCAGAGCCTGTTGCCAGGATGATTTGCTCCTTGTCCCCATCCAGAAACACATCTCGTAAAACAGATCCTTGTCCAAGGGGAACATTTTCATACTGGTAGGCTGACGAGTCGTTCAATATATGAATCTATGTGATAACAAGAGCATCATATGAGACAAAAAACTAGAAATGTCGCTATGGCGACTGATGCCTCCGCCATAATGCATGATTCTCCCAATAGGCGTATAGTACAATGTCTTCACAATGTGTGATCCATGACATTTTCACATAACTGGCAAAATATTAAAAATGACAGGTTTGTCAGAAATGTCTTGAACTGGGTTTGCCATAATTTTCTAAGAGTGCAGGTATACATATTTGGGGAATTTTGGGGAAGTTTATGCATTGAGTAATTTCCAAGGTATGAAGAAAGAGTGTGATAACGGTACAAAATATATATATATTTTTTTTGGGGGGGGGCATTGAAACCTGGCCTTTGACCCTTAACCTTTGACCTTTGACCTTTGACCTGTGACCTTCAGGCTGGAAATTTCCTGGAGAATCTCCATTAGGTAATGCATGTACTAAGTTTTGAAACTAATAGCGCAAGCACTGCATATACTAGTATATGAGGGAAATAGTAAAATTTTGAGTTGACCTTGACCTTGACCCTGACTATTGACCCATGACCCCTAAATTTCCTAGAGAATCCCTGCCAGACAGTACATGCGTATGTACCAAGTTCCATGAAAATACATTGAACCATTTGCAAGAAAAGTGATATTGCAACATTTTCACCTAACCTTTGACCTTTTGACCTTTGACCTTATGACATGAAACTCTCATTGGAGAATCTTTATGCAGTAGTACATGTCCACACCAAGTTTCAAGAAAATACCTTTGGGCATTGCATAGATATGGGGGAAATTGCAACATTTGTAGAATTTGACCTTGACCTTTTGACCTTTGCCCTCTTGCCCATGTCACTTAAAGGGGCTGTACAGTACTGGTTGAGGTAGGGATTCATGTTTTGAACATTCCTAAGTGAGATAATGAAAAGCCTCTTATAAAATATGAAAGAGCATGTAATTCTAAGAAGGATTCAACGTTTATTTGATGAAAATTGGTTTTCAAATGGCTGAGATATACAAAAAAGTGCTAATAATAAAAGGCGACATGCCACAACTTTATTAGGATCTCTTTGTTTCACCTTGTTTTTGGATATCTCGGCCATTTCAAAACCGATTTTCATCGAATAAACTTTTGATACCCCTTAGAACCGCATGCTCTTTGACATCTCATGGAGTGGTTTCTGAATATCTCGCAAAATGTTAAAAGCTAAATCTACACCTCGACCAGAACTGTACACACCCTTTAAATCTACTCAACTAATTGTCCCATCATACATCATCCTTGGACCAAGTTTGGTGAAAGCTGCTTCATCCAGTTTTGGGTTATCACGTAAACAGATAAATTTTAGGATTTGACCTTGATCTTTGACCTTTGACCTCTGTCCGATTTCACTGAAAAACTAATCAAGTAATTGTCTTATCATACATCATCCTCCAACAAAGTTTGGTGAAATTTGCTCCATCCAGTCTTGAGTTATCACGTAAATGGATAAAATTTCATGATTTGACCTTGACCTTTGACCTTTAGCCGATTTCACCAAAAATCTAATCAACTAATTGCCCCATCATACTTCATACTTGGACCAAGTTTGGTAAAATTCCAGTAAATATTACTCAAGTTATCGCGTAAACGAAAGCGGACGGACGTACGGACGTACGTACAGACGTACGGACGTACGTACGGACGTACGGACGGACGGACAACCTGAAAACATAATGCCTCCGGCACCACTTCGTGGCGGAGGCATAAAAAAAACTGATGCAGAGTTCAGACATTGCATGATTGCGTGAGTAATTATGTCAATGTTGTCTTATCAACTGAATATATCACAAGAAATTCTATGCAATCTGACATGGTGATCATGTAATCCATGGCTGCGTTTATCAACTCCTTTTCTCAGCAGAAACAGGTTATCCAAACAGCTTTCAAGGAATTTTTACGAGTTGACAAACGCAAAGCTGTTTTGAAAGCCCTTTAGGAAAGCCTTTTACGAAAGGGTGCGTTTATCAACTCTCCTTTCCCGGCAGAAACAGG
Organism: Diadema antillarum; assembly: GCF_040938485.1. NCBI lineage: Eukaryota > Metazoa > Echinodermata > Echinoidea > Diadematoida > Diadematidae > Diadema > Diadema antillarum. The sequence goes on from NW_027271462.1 coordinate 3,611,092, forward strand.
TTATCCAAACAGCTTTCCAGGAATTTTCATGAGTTGATAAACGCAAAGCAGTTTTGAAAGCCCTTTAGGAAAGCCTTTTCGAAAGCCCCAAATTTGTGACGATCCAAACAGGTTTCCTAAACAGGTTATCAGAAACCTGTTTGTAAAAGCCTTTCGAAGTTGATAAACGCAAAGCTGTTTTGAAAGCCCTTTAAGCCCAGCTCACACCTTTGCGGTTTTAGCTGCGTATAGCTGCGTCAGTCGAACGCAGCCTTAAAGCAGCCTAACGCAGCACTCCGCGTCAAAATATTTTGTAGCAGTCACATTGTTGCGTTGTAGCTCGTATATTTTGTACAAAATGGTTGCCTACGGTTGCCTTAGTTTGCTTTTCACCTCGCTACGAAGATACGAAGATTGCTCGCCCCGTTGCGCGTGTACCTCGTTCGCCACTCGTTCGTTGCTCGCTGGCATCTCGCACTAGCTCGTAGCATCACGCACTAGCTCGTAGCAGTTCGCATGAACTCGCTTCTCCTCGCTTCACTGCTCATCCACTCGACTGTTGCTCGTTCCGGCTCGTTCCGTTGCGTATCAGTTTGCCCTGCTGCGTATAAGCTCGTAGAGAGCTTCACTGGTATATAATTGTTTACATTTTACAGTTAGGGGGGGGGGAGGGCACAAAGACTTTTTGGTTCAAATTCTTCAAAAAGCACTAAATTTGGTACACGTGTTGCCAAAACCATACTATTTCAATTTTTGATGGGCGCCAAGAAGGGCGCCCTGAGGCAATATTGGCCAAATCCAATATGCCCGCAATCTGAAATTCAAAAGTCACTTCCATTGTTAAAAAGGTAAACATTTCACAATAATTTTCAAAATCTGTATTATAGGTTTTCTGTGTCAATGAAATCGATTCTGAATGTTGTTTTCATGGTCTGAAGTCAACTTTTCCTTATAGGGTCACCCTTAATGTCGCTTTGGGTCAGGACATTATTTTCACTACAGGTTATTTCAAAATGGCTTGACTAATACGGTCACTATAACAGGAATGACAACCTTGCTCATTACCTGCAGTTGTTGAGGACTGAACAGAGCATATTACTGTGTTAAAAAATACTTTTCAGCAATATACATTGTGTGGCAGTACAATTCTGAGAGAAAAAAAAAAGATTTTCCACAAAACCTACAATAACAGCGGGAAACTCAGTTTGAGGTGTTTTTAAAAACTGATATGTTTGAATCTGATGTTGCTGAAAGCATACAATCATTCCAAAAGCTTCATGATTTGGTAAGCATATTGTGTTTCTTAGTCAACTAAGTGAATTTTAATTAAATCTAACTAGATTTTGTATGAACAGATGTATACGCAGTCATAGCGAGCTAAAGCGGGCAGCATCGAACAGGATCGAGGAGGAACGAGGTAAGGCGAGGATGAACGAGGGGGAGCGAGCGACGGACGAGCTAGATTCGCAATGAAGCGAGTTACATCCGCAACGGTCCTTGCTAATGCGAGCAGAGTACTAGGAGTAGAGTGAGGTGATGCGAGGTAAAGCGAGGTAACGCGAACTAAAGCGAGGTAAGTCGAGGTGAAGCGAGCAGGTATCGTAACCATACGCAGTGAAACGCAGTTCAAAGTAAAGCTGCGTTGGCCTGCGTTAAGCAGCTCGTTGTCGCTCGCCCTTGCTCGTCCTTGCTCGCATTAGCTGGTTGTCCCTCGTCTTAGCTCGTATGGATTTTGATCTTGCGTTCAGTTGCGGATGTTTGAAAAAATTTCAAACTAGCGAGCTAGAACGCAAAGCCTCTGCGTTAGTCTGCGTATTAACCTCGTATTAGCTCGTTTCATTGCGTAGTGCTGCGTTGGGCTGCGTTAGACTGCGTTCGGGCAATACGCAGCTGAACGCAAGCTCGAAACGCAAAGGTGTGAGCTAGGCTTTAGGTCGCCCTACTGCGGTTACGCAACCATGCGTTTCCCGTTTCTGAAAAGACGCGCGCCACGTAAAGTGCACACGAGTACGTGTACACAGGTGTATACAGCTGTGTGTAATGCACGCATATGCTTGGAACAAGGAGGTGTTTCTTTCACGAACAAGGTTTGAGAAATAGAGTAGGAACAGTCTCATTCCCTTCGGATCCCATGTCTCATGCCGCCACTCAGAAATATTTGAAGTATGTGCTAAACTGGAGCTGCCTCACAATTAGGCCAGACAATTGATTCATGTGGCATTGTATCATGACTCGTCACTCTCAAAGGAAGATAATTATGTCTTTATGATGGTAATTGCTTTTCGCCGTCCCTTCTTAGAAAACAAGCGGCACATTAATAGTACAGGCAGTCAGGGCTTTAGGGCTCTCGAAAGGGCTATTGAAAGGGCTATCGAATGCCGTTTAAACAGGGGAAAGTTGATAAACGCAGCCGACGAAAACAAGCGGCACATTAATAGTACAGGGGAGTGGACAGGGCTTTCGAAAGGGCTATCGAAAGGGCTTACGAAAGTCGTTTAAACAGGGGAAGTTGATAAACACAGCCCATGATAGACATGATAGGCCTCTTTGTTGTCTTTCACATGGTCTGAAATGTCTATGATCATAAATGGACGTCACTGTAAAAGGGAAAATTTACCATGTGTTCAAGTTGAATTCAACGGCTTTAGGTTAAGTCTAACAAAAGCAGTGCCAGTAGAATTATGAATTAGATAAATTATGATAAAAAAGTAACATAGATTCCCAATATTTTCATGATTTAAAAAAGAGTGATATACATTCATCACATACTTAAGGGTGATGATATCACTGTCAATGTATACTACATCAAAGGCTCCACAGACCTGCACACAAACATTCACACAATTTTTCTGTCTTGAAATGAAATAAATACATACCCTTCACATCAAATTGTTGTTGATTTATAATAACAAAGTAATGATGACACTTGTTGAAAAGAAGGTGTATTATACTTGGTATATTAACCAAACATGATTTCTCTGATGGGCAAACAATATAGCAGAATTTTGAAGTACAACATCGTAGTGACATTTTCATCCCATGTACTTTGCATACAGTGGTTATAACCAATCATCATGAAAATATGTTGAACTTTGGATTTCTAGTTCATGAATTGAATCTTCCATTCTCAAACACTAGAACCATTTGATTTTACTCTGCATCAAAATCCCTTCAACACGGAGTGGCAGATGGGGACTACAATATACTTGTAAGTAGCACAAGTCTACTACAAAATGATTCATTTAATATGCATTATAAGTCATTCTATTGTATACCACTATTAAATGTCACAATGGACATGTCCATACACAAGCAGACAGCTATACCTTCAACAAGTCACCCTCCATACTTCCAATGAAAGCCACAGTATAGTCTCTCTCTGTAGTAGTGATGATAGACGTAGGCTCCATATCAGAGAAGGTGAGTACTGGTGAAGCAGTCACTGGGTTCTCACCATTGGCATAGGCAAAGTAAGGTTGGCCATTTTCAAAATCAAAGGCTGAGCACTGTCTGCTTGCTGGATTTGCCGTGTTCGGGGCCTAGGATGGTGAACACAGCACAATCCACCCAAAAGAAGAAACAACCAAATCAAGTTTTGAAGATACATGTGTATGCAGTTCCCTCCCGTGAAAATTACAGCGTAATAATCATAGAGATTTTACATTTACCCTTGGAGCACTTTACAAAACAAATGTGCCTCCATCATTCGGGGTCATCCCACTAGACCGACTCCCACGAGTCATACAGCCCATGATTTCGACATTGAAAACAGGTCCATGAGTCATACAGCTCACAAGTCATACAGCCCATGAGTTTGACACTAGGCAAATAAAGTCAATGAGTTTAAAACTAGGTAAAAACAGCCCACGAGTTAGACAGATACAACACGGCTATTAATGTGTCGGTCTCGTGGGCCTTGTTAGCTTGGCAGAGACTCCAACTCTCCCACTTTCGACAGGAGATCTCCCGCCGAAAGCCCACTTATGCAAAATCTCCCGTTCTCCCGTTTGAGATTTAATTTCTCCCACCCTGGCTCTGTGTCTCCCGTTGAAATGATTTCTTACTTTTTGTCTTCGTATGTTGAAAAATAAGCCTTTAAATAGCACCATTTTGTTCAATTGTTCGATATCACTCAGAATGTTCATAATTACAATACACGCTCCTCGTCATTAATGTATTTGCCCAGACCCAGAACCTTGTCTTACCAACATAATATTCGTTTTATGGGCCCCAAGAAATGGAACAATTTATCTAAACACATAAGAAATGCACCATCTCAAAATTGTTTTAAGATAAGACTCCAGAAAAAGTTGTATTCATCCATATAAGGTAGTTAATAGTGAGGGCTGCTAAATTTCTCTTGATTATACTAAAATGAAATACATGTACATGTATGTACAATGTTGCCTTGTTTGTTTTAGTATTACAAGTGTATATATTTTTAGGTTCTCTTTACCTCTCCTTAATGTATTTTTTTTCTTTCTTCTCTTTTCTTTTCTTTCTCTTTTTCCTTCTTCCTATCTGTTTTCCCTCCTACATCCCTAGCTTTAGTCTCTTGTGTATCTGTATTTCGTCTTGTAAATGTATTAAATCAATGTCTTTTTAGCTATGTTTCAATCAGATTCAACTACGTTTTCAAATGTTAAAGGTGCACTCACTTCAAGCTGTGCTTACTGAGTTGTCACCTCCAGTTTGTCATTACTGAATTGTTACTGTTGTTACACGAATTGATCTGGAAATAAATGTTCTCTTGAGTTGAAATTGAATTAAATTGAATTGAATCAAGAACCCTAGTTATTAGAGCTTCTAGGGCCCAAGCGGGCCCTGGATCTCGGCCGCAAGGAACTTTGCGCTCGTGATATGCGCTTGGCGCACATCAAGTTGGAGTCTCCCGTTTGCTAGGGGTTTCAGTCTGGAGAATCTCCAGATCAGAAGGTGCTTAGGGTTGGAGTCTCTGGCTTAGTGTCAAATTCATGGGCTGTATGACTCTTGAGCTGTATAACTCATGGGCTGTATGACTTGTGAGCTGTATAACTTGTGAGCTGTATGACTTGTGAGCTGTATGACTTGTGAGCTGTATGACTTGTGAACTGTATGACTCGTGGGTGTCGGTCTCGTGACGTGCACCCCATCATTCATCCTTTGGTCAACACTCTGTATCATGATCAATTTTGACATATATATTGACATTGTTCATGCTCTTTCCATTGATGTATGATTTGCTCTATTTCAGAAATTTCAACATGTAGTTGGTTTAAACATACAAAAGCAATTTGGAGAATCTTGTTCTTGAATACAACTTTGTCACGAAGGCATGAAATTTCTTGTTCAGACAATTTTTGAGCTCAAAATATGAGAAACTTTATCATTTTCCACAACCTGAAATTGAACCTTCACCTCATTTCCAACATTGATCAGAAAATCTTACTACATAGTCCCGAGTCTTGTTCAGGGAGTGAAAAACATCACATTCACTGATGAATTATCTGAAATAAATAAACTGATCTTGTTTATTCATTAAATCTGCGTATCTAAACTCCATTTTCTATTTAGAATTCATCACATTACTTTAAAAGCAATAGGATTAACTTTTGTTAATTATGCAATATCACACTCTTAGAGTGGGATTTCACAGAGCACACGAACGATTTGCGAAGGACGCGAATGGCAAAATCCAGCATTCGTATTTCAGTCTGCAAAAGATCGCCAAACAAACGTGAGGGTTCGGAAGCGTTGTCAATTGTTCGTGAATGTCGTTTTTACTTCTGCCAGAATTTCAAAAAAGTTTGAAATTTTTTGCGAACCTTTTGCGCACACTTGGTCGTGATTTGCTCGTGAATTGTGCTCGAAAGTATCTTTAAAGCCTCGTCATATGCACAAGACCTTTGCAAGACACACGCGATGTTCGCAAAATGTTTGTGAAACCCCAAACAGACTCCGAAACTTTGGAGAATGTCTTGCGTATGTTACGCGAAATCTGCGAATTTTTTCCGATCATTTCACGACGTAATCGCAAACTGTTCGCGTACCTTTTGAGACATACTCGCGAACGTTTAGCGCACGTTTGGGGGATGTATGACCTATACATTTTCTACAAATAAAAATCGTAGCATACATCTAAACATCAAAGAATTACTAACAACAGAAATTAAAGACTAGCAAAAGAGAAAGAAATGTTTGGTATACAAAAAAAAATCGCAGAATACCTTAAAATTAATCTAAGGTATGTAAAATTTCATTTTAACTATAAAGATTATGACACGGAGGAACTGCAAAAACAAATCAAATGCTTTACTAGTGGAGATAGGTATTAGGAAAAAAATGTAGGCAAGCACACGATAGAGAAATGAGAGAAAGAGCAAGGAGAAATAGAGGAAAGAAAAAAAAATTCGACTCAAGACAGCTTCCACCTCTCCTTGGGTACATTTTCTCCCATGATTATTGGAAATTTTTCGTTGTTCGCATTTCGTCGCGTGTTCTTCGTGAACGTAACATGCTATACTTTAGCAATGATACACACGACATTCGCACATACATGTACGTCGTGGAAAATTCTCACAAATTGCGCAAGAATAGTTTTCGGCTTCATTGTCGGAACACATTCGGAGAAAAACTTCGCCGAATTTTGGATTTTGTCATTCACGTCCTTCGCAAATCGTTCGCGTGCTCCGTGAAATCCCAGCCTAACACACCATAGCAGCATAACTGAACAAACATACCTATTATTATATTTTCACACCTGTGAGAGAAGCCTTAAGCTGGAAGCTGGAAGAGCGAATTAAGATGTGTCAAAAGATCAAAAACATGTACGCAGCTTATAAATGTGCAATAAAAGCTATGCTATTTCCTCATTCACAATCTCTGGAGGGTTCTGCAGTATGTATCATACTGGAAATAAAAATAGTGCATAAAAATATGTTACACTTACAGTACCACATATGCTGCCCTGCAAGTAGTCAACCGATTTTCCATCACACCCATCACTCGAGAGTGATGGACATGTGATGCAGTCATCAACAGCTTGTATAAATCTCTGCTGGATATCACTCATCTTGTAGAGACACAGAGCAGACTGTACAGGTGATGAGTTCTCCTTGGTAAACACAGCATACATGACGTCATCGGTACTATTGATACTCAAGGAGTCAGCTAGCTGGGATCCTGCAGGACCAATGTGAGCTGCTTGGATCACGTTGTAGTTTGATCCTGTCTGATCTGTGCATTCTAGTTGAATTTGTGTGTATGACTCGAGGCTGGGATCAGTTGTGTCTAAGCAAAGGCGACCAATTGTTGTAGGACTTGATGGTACGTCGGGTTGAATTGTATAATAAATGTACGGAGACTTCACAATTGCTTGCTTGTAATAAACAATTCCCTGTTCACTGCATGTTAACTTTATTCTTTGTCTAGATATGTATGAAGTAATGTTGAACTTTGAAACAGGGCTTGAAACCGACCCAGTGATACTTACACCTGTAAAGAGATACTGAGACCTCCGAGGAAAATCACTTATAGCTACCACTCCAATTGAGGACACATCCTCTCTCTTCACTACTACTTGCCCATTTTCACCATAGTGTGTTTCTGCATCAGTTATATTGGATAGCTTCCTCGTCTCACAATAACCATCACATGTTCCACATGTAATGAGTGTCTCTGTAGGTGCAGGTGCCATGACGAGCAGTCTGTTCTTGTCCTGTTCACCAAAATACTGAGATCCCTCTATATTGCATAACCCAACCTCAACGGTCTCCCTCAAGTTAAAATCTGCTCCTAGGTGGTAAATCTCCTCCTCGGCTCCAATGTAGACATCACCAGTAGTGTTATCTACAGCCATGAGTCTGAAAGGCAGCCTGGGATTGGGACTGGAGAAGGATGACACCAGGTAGGAGGAGAGGGGGGCAGATTCAGCATCATGCATCACAATCATGATGCTGAAGGCGAGCAGCATCAGTTTCAACGCTCCGAACATATTGAGCCAGTCAGTAATATCTGTTGTAGTTAAAATAGAAAAGGAAGGGTTATATTACTGAGTATGTATGGTCTGATTTATAGAAATAAATGAGAGGAGGGGAAGGATGGTGAGCAGGACGAGGACAATTAAACTCGAAAGAGCAGAAAATAAACAGGCTCAGGGGGAGGAGAATGGAAAAAGAGGCGAATGACATGATGATAAGTATATGGACGGAGTATTTAATAAAAGGGAAGGTGAAATCCGCAGGGAGACAGGGAAGAAAGTTTGCGTGTTTTGCCTGTTTGTTATAGCACAAACTCTTCAGCTAAAATTCTTAGGCCAATATTCTTATTTCGAGTGATTCAATTTCCTTTCAGCTGGAATAAGAATGTCTTTTAATCCTGGCAATGTCAGTGGTCGATATAACATGGACGGCATAACGTAAGAGCATTAAAATGAAACAAAACATAATGCAAAGTTCAACGTGAGAAGTAATCGAAGGAGAAAAAAACAATGTTAAACAGCGTTTCAACACAAATCCCATGTGTAGAGCAATATTACTTTTTGATATACTGCCGGGGGGGGGGGGGGGGAGGGGAGCGTCATCGTGATGACCATTGAAGCCATGAACATTTAATCTCTCTGGAAAGAAAAAACAAACAGACCTTGAAACTAACCGAAACCACGCTAAATAATATGATTATCGTAACTCTGAATAAACCACATTTTCTTATAATGGTATAGTGTTTCACTTACTCTACAGCTGTATAGGACCGGGATAATCAGATTCGCCAGAATTCTCAGAGTTATGTCCAGTCGATAACTGTCGAGTATAATAACTGCAAATTTAATCGATGATAGGGTGTCACTTAAACATAATTCAACGCTACATTGGAAGTAACAGCAGATATGTCTAATCGAAACTGTTTGAACGCGAGGTCTACCTAAAAACAAGGTGGTCACAAGTACGTGAGTGTACTATGGACCCCCTTTATTTGAGCCGTAATCGAGCTATATCAATATAACTCAATATAGATTATTGCAAATAAGTTCTACTCCAATAAATACATACACACATAAGTGTATTGAAGAAAAATAGATTCGATTTCTAACGTATCTATGGCACCTAATGGCATACATTATTTTCTGAAGAGGAAGCTTTGTCCTATCTCTCTTTGTACACTTTGTACTTATTTACTCAAGCCGGGAAACTTGCCTGCTTAATATTAAAGGTATTTCCCCTCTTCGGCACATCTCTCAATTTCCATAGATCTCTTAATGAAGATGAATAATGTTACAACCCCATCATCGTGATCATGCACTGCTAAATATCTTTATGCGTTGCAAGTACCTTTCTTTTTCATTTCTTTCCGGGATGGTTTTGTCATGAAAACGAAATAACACTGTAAACATTCACGTAATTTGCAGTAGACATAAAACGTTTCTGGAAATACAGCACCAGTTTAATCTATGCTATCTTGTTTATCATGTACAGATTGAAACGAAGACATAGCCAGAAATCGTGGCATAACTGTAAGACTATAGTCGATCTACTCAGGGAGGTGAGACGACATACCTCCCTGGGCCCTGTATTTATGAAATGTTGGATATAATCGATTTATAGTTGATTTCTATCATATTTCTATCAAAAGTATACGGCAGCCTGTGTGGTAAGGAAATTTATAATAGATTATATTTAATTTTTTAATGAAACGGGGCCCTGGTCTGCTTCACGCAAACACCAAGTGAACATGGCAAACTGTATTATGGCACAGAAAAGCTTTCATCTTCTTTTCTGTTTTTGTTTTTGATTGTTACGGTTACCATTACAGTGTGTTTTTATCACTGATTTGTTGTTGCTGTTGTTGTTGTTGTTGTTGTTATGTTTGTTTGTGGGTTTTTGTTATATTCTCCAGGCGTCTTTATTGAAAAGGGTTCAAAATGAGAGGCACTACGTTGTTGCCTATGATTATATGCTGCTATCGTATGACATTGTAAAAGTGTTGTTTTTTTCACATAGGATAGAAACGTCAGAGTCACAAAGGCAACCGTAATAATTCATTGTATCATAATTACACGAGTTGAATTTCCTCATTATTCATAGCTTTCACGTCACATACACACACACACGCTCACACACACGCACACACACACACACACACACACACGCACGCACACACACACACATACACACACACACAAACACACACACACACACACAAACACAAAATTTGCCAGTTGATTCATAGTATGTTCTTTTCCGACGTCAAGCACCTTTCATTTCGAAATTTCCGCAAGTAGCAAGCGAGAATACTAAATAGACGCCATTTTGATGATTTGGAAACCAGAAACTATATAGGGGAAACTGAAAAGTGCAATTCAAATTGGTTGTGAGTAATGCTTTTTCGGAGCTCATTTTTACAATCTTGACATGCTTGAAGCGAACATCACAGTTCATTACGTGTTACCTCATACCAAGCGATGCTTAACACTACTAGGATGTGGTTTCCCCCGTCATTTTGCTCGTTTGTTTTATGGTTTGTTTGTTTGTTTGTTCTTTCCCTTCCTCTTTGTACAGTGTACATCACGCGGCTACAAGCAATGTCCGAACGAGTTCAGTTTTTGACATGGAAAATATCACTGCAGGTATTCTGTATAGCCTTAATTTGAAACACTTCAATTTTTGCTATTGGTTGATAAGTGTGGGATTTTTAGCTGATTGATGACTTTTTCGACGCGTAATATTTGGTATGATTTCTACTACCTTTGTACTTTCGCACTTTATGTCACTACCACTATGTGCCTTCATTTTGATCGAAATTCGTTTTCTCTTGAGAAATCATCAAAATGTATATCCGAAAGTGAGCATAATCACACTTGTAAAGAAGCTACACTTTAGGGTATGATGTGGCAGTGTGAACGGGTACTGCGGGCCGTAGTGCCATAAAAATGTACAACACATCTATGGACCTTGAAAGGGTGGTTCTATTCATTTATGTCTGTCATGATGTCATCGCACACGTTAAACATTCACTGTATGATACTGAATTATACTGCATTATGATGCAGTAAAAGAAGTGAAAACTTATCAAAATGATCACAACTCACTGCAATGTAATTGTATGAAAGGCAAACACTCTGATGCGTCCAATTTTTATTAGCGAAATCTGATTCACTTCTGCTTTTTCACATTATGTAGGGAAGAATATAATGTAGGCCAAAAGAGAAGAAAAACTGATCACTACACAGTACCCAGGTTGGGAACGCGTACTGACAGTCTCGCAATGTATTCTGTGGAACAGAAATCATGAACCAAAATACAAGCTGCACAACCTCTAAGCTCGCCTCTAAGGGGTATACAATAAGGCTCCTTCCACAATGAGAAATCAAAAAAAGTGGTAAATTACGAGCAGTAGATAGTGGCGACAACAGCTTATAACTCGAAAGTCTTCGTTAAACCTGACCTCAATCACGTCAGAAGATTGTGTCCTATTCATGTCACGATACAAAAAGAAAATTATGCATCACACGGAAATGTTTGTTTAAAAAAAAAGAAGAAAAAAATGATTATATTATGGTTTTTCAGCTCAAGGTGCGTTGCCTCTTCCCATATCGTAACGGAGCATTGTACGCACGTTTACAACCTATTATCACGATCCTTATCTTTATGTTATTTACTTATCTAGAATGGTTCTAAAATTGGACTCAGACATTTCTCCGACAATTACATTACATGTATCTTGTTTTGTCATACAAAATGGGAAGAACAACAAATCGACTGAATGCCAAGTAAATTCATGAATCATAAACCGACTAATTGTCTGTCAGATAGGCACCTCCATGATTTTCATATAAAACTGTATAAAATTACATGCATCACATGCATAAACATGTTCTTCAGATTGTACAGTTCTACACTAAAATTATGAACCACAACATTAAAAGAATATAAGCAAACAATTATTTGTTGGGAAAACAAACTTGCAGCAATATTGTTCTGTGACTGATACAATGTACAAAATAGGACTACAATAGGCCTTCTGATACCTGAAGATAAGCGCAAAATTCTGTTTCCTCGGAACTTAAACATACAGCAAACGTCTCAACAAAGCCTGGCCCTTTAAACGCATTAACTGCCACCCTCATTTTGGTACGTTAACAATATATCATATAATATATCTTATCTGCATACGTTTGTTTTGTTTTTTTGTTTTTTAAGTCAAATAAACATGTAAAAAAGAAAGCTTCTAAAAGAATAAAGACAATATTCATGTCACAAAAGCAAACTGAATATTACAAGTTCTGGGGATACATGAAAGCTTCAAATAGCTTTTAATACGACTGGTTTCTTACATTTGTGAGTCATTACCCTTTCTTGCCAACGTTTGAGCTTGCAACCCTGCCAATAATCCAGCCAATACACTGTACTATAAGGGAAGACGTCTCTTCCTTTTATTCATCTTAAAACGACTGTTTCGCTCTCTATACAATATCATAAAATCTGCAAGTCGCATTATTCAAATTTTTATCACAGCAAACAATACTAGCCATTTAAATGTGTTACATGAGGTTACTCTTCGAGAGTGTCCTGAGGCAAATTTCGCATGAGTACAATAGATTTGCGCACCTGTCCATACATGAAACTTGCCTTTGGCAGAAAAATGTCTTGTCTGTCGAGAACTTAAATGAATGATATAGCTTTGGTTCAGACGCGGCTTCAGGTTTCCAGGGTTTTTTTATGACGATTTTTCGAGATAATGAGAAACCTCATTTAAAAAAAAATATGAACGAGCATACAATTCTTATAGGAATTGAAATTTATTGATGAAAATTGGTTTTCATATGGAAAAGGTGGGAACCACTCTTTTTTAGGATCGCTCTATTTTTAGGATATATCAGCCATTTCAAAACTAATTTCCATCAAATAAATTTTGAATTTCTTTTAGAATTGTATGCTCTTTAACATTTCATAAAGTGGTGTCTATGTATCTCGCAAAAAGTCAAAAGCTGAATACTAATCCCAACCAATACTATACAATTCCTTTAATAGACAAACATTCATAAGATTTTACATTCGAATCACGTAACGGAAAGCACAAACCCCTAATCAAACATAGTCATCACGTAAGGCAAAGTGAGCAAACCAAGGTGATAACGATAGTTTACCATTGACGTCAATTCTCACGTCTTTTGGAGTGTTTAATCTCTTTACGACTTGCTAAACCCTGCTTTTTTTAAAGCACAAACCCCTAATCAAACATAGTCATCACGTAAGGCAAAGTGAGCAAACCAAGGTGATGAAGATAGTTTACCATTGACGTCAATTCTCACGTCTTTTGGAGTGTTTAATCTCTTTACGACTTGCTAAACCCTGCTTTCTTTCAACGACCTGTAAGTTTCCTGTTCAGCATACAGTGCCTGCACTGTATCACACTACAATGTATTTGACTGGCAAGCTGTTGAGCATTGTCATGCAATGTCAGTTGCAATAAGTCTTGAATACTCTTCATTATTTTGGGTTCACATTTCTCCCAAGCAATTCTCCTTTTATGCCATCGTTTCGTAATTCAGACTGTATTCGTACTGAAAAACTAAAAAAAAAAAACCACACACACACACACACACACACACACGATTTTACATCTGCACTGCATTGATCTTTCAATATGTTAAAAAAAATATATTATCCAACTTTGCCGCAAATATCCTGCCCAACCCCCACTCACTATGTTCCTAACAATACAAATATGATATGTATATACAATTGGAATGCTTTCCACACTATTTCTTTTTTTACGACAGCAAAACAGATTGGTTTTGGATTCTTCAGTGAAAACGCATGAACTCTAAAAACACCATCTTTTTTCTGCACACAGCCCAGAACAATCAGATCTGTTTTTCATGCAACAAGCTACGTGTAATGCAAGCTGGCTGAAGTTGAGCAATGAACATCATTTGGAATATACGCATACTGGCTAGAGGGCGTGTCAGAAATGTTGTTCATTATCACAAACTGAATTTCACCACATTACAAGCAAACGTTATGTAAACATGTTCATAGAGTCACGCTGGGCATTTACTGCAAACACCCAGGCAAGGAAGTCAATGTATAATGTCTATTATTAGCCTGTGATAATATAAACCACATCATATGCAAGCAGTAGGCCTACACTATTGTACTCTTTTAATATACCTTGTACCGGTGTCAGGCAAGCTGCACCAATGAGGAAAAATAAATTGGACAATGAAAAAAAAAAAAGTCTTCTCTAAAGCTTTGCTCATGAAAATCAGTCACACATACGGAGGCATGAAATCTTCATCGTTCTTAAACAATCACCAAATACGGAATGCTTGTAGCTATCTTCCAATGACAAACATGAACGAACAGTACATTTTGTGCATTACAGTCAATGTCTACATCTTCAGAAGTCATGTGGCAAAGAGCAGAAGAGAAATATACACGGTGGGCATTGTAAAGGATCAGAATAAACCATAAACTAAGCAATACCAAAGAGCCAAAATGCACGATGGAACTACTGTCCACTATGTCACAGCATTGCATAAGCAATAGTATTCTCGTGATAAAAATGCACACACCAATTATTTTAACTACAAACATGGCAAGGGCATACCTGTCAGATCACTACCTGAAGAAATACTTGTGCCAGAATTTAATATCAATTTTCTGGTATAGCAACCATCATTTTTCATATAATGCTTAGGTGTTCCTTCCTGGAGTTTTTGATAATGCCTTTTGATCTACTGAATAAAATGATATTTTATGTATCATACTTGTTATTTTTACTCGATACTTCAAAATCTAGATTTAACTTCATATGACATAAAGAAATTCTATATCATACTTCCAAAGCTGTGTAATATGGACATATATTTGAACATTATCTTTGCCTTTATATGAAAAAGGAATGAAGAAACATGAAGGTGGGTTAGGCACATGACCATTAATAAGTACAAAGTTAGCAAAGTATTTGCATTGCAATAAAGTACTGAAGGCAAGTAAGTCATAATTATTTTCAAATAGTACTTCCTTTTTTCACCACACTGTGGTGCAAGTACACTTTACAGCATCATACATGTACCACAGCACTAAACCATATCGACCCCACCAATAACATTTTGCACAAGGAAAGTTATACAAAATTGTTCCAGACTTTCCAGAAATATTTCTCTTTTTTTTCCCCAATGTACAAATGTATATAGAGACTTTAAAAAAAACACCTCTGATAAAAACTATTTATTTACACATGAATTTAGCATTAATAGCATAGTACAAGATTAAAGACAATTTTAAAAGAATACTATGAGGAATGTCATAGTCATTGGATTTGTCATGTTCCTTTGGTAACAGCAAGGCAGCAACCAATCCGCAGTGCTCATTTTGCACATCTATTGTCACTTAGTATTAGAACTTGAACCAAACTTTTTTGAAACATGGAACTGAGCCCCTCATGGATCACGTACTTTGCTGAATTAGTCAACTTTCTGAAAGTCTATCTTACGACGCCAGGTTGACTATAAATCATATTCTGTGTGTGTGTGTGTGTGACACAACTCTGGTTATCAAATCTACTCAAAAGTATATTCATGTACCATTAAAATCTGTCATAGTTTGCACTACATTGGACAAATACTGTATCTCCAAAGAAAGTATTTATGATCTTTGTCTAAGCCAATAATATGATGTAAAGAATGGTATGTTTCACAAACGCAAACCACATCAGATTTTTGTCAATCAGGCGAATTTACAATGAAGAACATATAAATCTTTTTACCTCTGATTACACAGCATCATCATCTGATAGTAAATGTTTATAATAATATCTCCATCTTAAAATATGTCTGGTACATAAAACATGTTAAAAACAAAACTAAGTCAAAATGTCTTCTAACTGTGTATGTATTAAGATTCATTTCATGAGAAAAATGTACAAATCAAGCAGAATACTGGTCCAAAAATGGTATAATTACAATTACATGCCACTGATCCACAAGAACTCTTGATAATCAAAGCCTCCTTGTCTGAAATCATTACTTTCATTCCATCATGACGGTTTGAAATTCTTTGCAAGGTGTTGCCCAAAGATTGTCCGGTGCGAATTATGGCATCAGTTCTGTGATGGAATCAAGCTGAGTAAGGGATAAGAATGGGAAAAACAATGTTACCAGTAATCTGCATCTGAATTTGAATTTGGATCCTATGCTTTAATAACAAACAGCTTCCACCATCCATTTGCTGTCCTCCCCCCTAAAAAAAAGATAAATATATACATATACATATATACATACATACATACATGCATACATACTGTAAAACGAGGAATTTTCGCGTGCATTTCATTTTCGCGAATTTCGCGAGCGCCGAAATTCGCGAGATTAAAATGCACGCGAAAGTTTTTGTCTACACTACATGCATTGAATGCCAGTGGCAATTCGCGAAAATTTCATGCCACGAAAAAGGCTGTCGGCTCCAATTCGCGAAAATTTCACGCCGCGAATATATCATGTTTTACAGTACATACACGTATGCAAGCGTATGCCTCATGTTACCATAGATGTAATGAAAAGTGTATACTTCCAATGGTTAACTTGTACGGTACATGTAGTTTTGTAAGCTATGTATTAATGTATTGTAGTAACATAACGTTAGTAAGTGAGGGGACTGCACAATACAAGTTCGCTTTTTGGCAGCCCCTCAATTTTCATTTCCACCAAGTCCTTAATGAAACAAGATGTATTATAATTATGTTACAAGATATGTTATCATTTGACATTTGTATTACCTATGTATATTGATTGGAAATGAAAATAAAACATGAATGAATGAAAGAATGAATGAATGAATGAATGAATGAATGAATGAATATATATTTGAATTACATTTATATATATACACACACATATGTATACATATACGCATATTATGTACAGTATGGCCATTTTGTTCAAAGGAGGTAAAAGAAAGAAAGGAAAACACTAGAAAAGCACTCTGAGAGCGCAGACCTCCGCCAAGCATGCAAATCATTTTCACCACTGATCTTGTTCTTCCGTGGAGATATCAGTGATTTCCACTATACATACTTATAGCATTGTGTGCTGAAAGTTGCCAGATTTCCCAATATAGAAGCCTTTGTTACGTCATAAACACTCAGCTGCACGGCGCGCCTCACCCCAGCAGAAACTAGAGCACGCACTTTAGTGCGCGCAGGCAAACCTCAAATGCGCGCAGGCAAACCTCAAATACGCGCAGCCTGAACTCCCAAGTTCATTGACCCTACCTGCCAAAATGTCAAAAATCCTTCATAAATTCCCCCAAAATTATCGGGTCACTACCAAAAGTTAATCGTTTGGTACTTGTGTCATTCTCAACCTTTCCTGCAAGTTTCATCCCAATCCGTTCACTACTTTTTGAGATATTTTGCACACGGACAAACGAACCAACTAACAAACAAACCAACGGTAACGAAAACGTAACCTCCCCCCTTGGCGGAGGTAATAATATAGAATTCCCAAATGGTCTTAGTAAGCAAATAATCAACGTTGGTGAAGGTGATGGGACAAACTATCACTTCCGAGGCGATCTGGATGTAGCTATCTTTCCGAAGCACAGCTGAGGAAAGATAGCGTACACATTCAGATCGCCGAGGAAGTGATAGTTTGTCTCATTGCCTGAAACTAAAAGTTGATTATTTGCTTTATATTCCACATCAAGGGTCCTAGAAATTCCCATTTTATTCCACATCTGAAACCGTTTTAGCTGTCTTTAGGTATCCTTAGGGCTTAGGCTACGTGTGCGCGTAGATGACAAAACAATGAATTTGCTACGCACACCGCTCGGCACTGAAGTGAAAGTGCGTTGCACTGTGTACTATCAAGTGACCTAGTTAAATGATAGTCCACAGTGCAACGCACTTTTATTTTGCGCGTACTCATCTCGCGTTAAGACTGTATGGACTGCCAGAGATCAGCAAAACAAACAGTTGTCTAAGTTTATAGATGACAAAACAATGAATTTGCTGCGCGCACCGCGCGACACTGAAGGGAAAGTGCGTTGCACTGTGTGCTATCAAGTGACCTAGTTCTTCTCAGGTGATGTTATGGGCAAAACTACGCTTTATCACATGATCAGCTCTTGACCAATCCTATAGCAAGATTCTTAGTATGTGGAATATAATACATCTTACACCTCCTAAACAGACAAAAGACTATGCATTCTGTTCAGTCTCCCCTGACATTGACTTTGCATGGAGAAATCTGTTTATCAGAATTGCTGTAGAAATGTCATCACCCTAAAAATCACTCTAAGTGATCATTGTTAAGAAAAAATGTTGTCATGTTATACACACACACCCCCCCCCCCAAAAAAAAGAAAGAAAAAAAATTGACAAAAAACAAAAAACTGAAAAACGACATGCGTACATAAGGTGCAAATGAGTGAATTATTATGCACCTCCACCATGGCCCTCAGTATACATGCGTAGGTTAATATTACCTGTTAGAAATATCCATAGTGTCTGGTCAATTTTTGAGCTACTTGTCATTTAACAGTAATGCATGAAACTGATAACAATGGATGATATACATTGTATAATTCAGGCTCATAACTAGGATTTCATGGGAGGGTTCAGAATCACACAAAAAAAGTAGAAATTACGCGGTGCGTAATATATGTCCCCGCCGGAAGTAGCATTTTGTAGCAAAATGTACAATATAGGTCAAAAATCAAGGTCAAAGGTCAAAGAAGTCAAAGGTCAAAATTCTGTGTAAAAGTTTTGAAGCGCTCACCTAGTGCCATCACATAAAGCAAACGGAATCGAAATCGGGTTAGAAATGGCGAAGGAGTAGCATTTTGTAGTAAATGTACAACAAAATGTAGGTCAAAAATTAAGGTCAAAGGTCAAAGAAGTCAAAGGTCAAAATTCTGTGTAGAAGTTTTGAAGCCCTCACCTAGTGCCATCACATAAAACAAACAGAATCGAAATCGGGTAAGAAATGGCGAAGAAGTAGCATTTTGTAGCAAAATGTACCAATACAGGTAAAAAATCAAGGTCAAAGGTCAAAGAAGTCAAAGGTCAAAATTCTGTGTAGAAGTTTTGAAGCCCTCACCTAGTGCCATCACATAAAGCAAACGGAATCGAAATCGGGTTAGAAATGGCGAAGGAGTAGCATTTTGTAGCAAAATGTACAATATAGGTCAAAGGTCAAGGTCAAAGGTCAAGGCTGAAATTCTGTGTACAAGTTTCAAAGCTCCCATGTAGTGCTATCATATAAAGCAAACAGAATCAAAATTGGCTCATAAATGACAGAGAAGTAGCAAATTGAAGATTTTGATCACACACGGACGCACACACGGACGGACGGACGGACGGACACAAGGACACACACACGTACGGAGCCCGTTTCATAGTCCCTTGCTCGAACTCGTTCGGCGGGGACAACAAAAGTGGATCTGTCGGTTCAGGTTTAAATTGCCTTATGCACTACTATACTTTCCTTTATATCAAATTAGAAGATTCCTGCTATTCATGTGTGTAAATATGAAAAACATTGGGCTGCTTAAAGTACAATAGATGTTCACTGAAATTTTAAGAATCAGTGTTTATAGTATAAATCACATACGACACATTTAAAGAAATCAACACACCATACAATGGAAGAAATCATAAGATCACATTAGCACAAAACAAAGAAAATGTGAGGTGGAGCATCAGGTAAAATGTGTTATTGTTTTGACTCAAATCCAGGGCTTGTTTCAATTTCAATACTGTAAAGAGTCGCATTTCAAAATCAGGGGATGTTCCATAAAGTTGACAGGCAGATACATTGCATTTGGGGTTAATGTCATTCCTAAAGCAGAGAGGCTTTCATATGTGACCCTGCATCACAAAAACCACACAAAAAGTCCCCAGACATGGATCTTTAGTTAGGGGCAGATTCAGAAAGAGCAGACTCTAACCTTTAAAATGATGCATAATTCAAAACAAATGGACTCTCCTAACCTATCTAAATATTGGAAAGAAAGCACACACTCTGGAAAAGTGTGAACCGAGAAAAGAAGCTCTGAACTGTAGGGTCTTTTCAAGCACTTAATCTTTACCAAGCCATGCTAGCTGTGCGGTGAATGAGACAAAAAGCAGGATGTAACCCACTGTAGCAACAACAATTAGGGATAATCAGATTAAGCTGAAATTGAGCATGCTCTATTAATACATTCTGTCCATGATTAATGCCAACTTTAAAAGCAGTAGCATTGTCTTTTCAAAGGTAATTGGACTTGAAAGTGAAAAGTGTGCAAAGGATTTTCAAAAAAGGAAAAGGGGCCTCTAAGACATACCTGATGACACTACTCCACAAAAAAGGGTTGTAGAAAAACTGCTGAAAACACACTTTCCAATTCATTTTATGATCCCAAATTTAAGAATCATGTAGACAAACAACAGCTCTTTCAGAAAATATGAAAAACTAAAGATTGACTTGGTTGATCTGTTTCACCTGTTTTGAGCCCTCCCCTAAAATCAAGGGGTGCGACTTTTTGTTGGTTTTGTGATGCACGGTCACATAATTCTCTTGCACGGATATCAAAGTTAAATATGAAAGTGTAGAACATGTTAACATAATGTGACACATACAAATCAAGATGTACTTGAGCTGCAAAGCTTTCCAAAACTGGCAAATTAGAAGACAGGTTACCAACACATACATTCACACAGACACATACCAAATTTAGAAATTTAAAACAAATAAAAACAAAGATGAAGTTATTAGTTACTTTTTTTTTAAATCACTTTCTCTTGTAGTTTCAAAGGCACGACAAGGGGGATTTTGACCAAATGTTTTATTATTTCCCAACACCTCAAATCTACGCAATCATCCAGAGGGCTTGTTATTTGAAGTACTATAAAAAAGCAATGACACATTAAAAAAAAAAAACATTGATGGGATACTCTTGGAACAACAACAAATATTGCTGTGATAATTGAGTTAGCAATGGTTAGCAAAGTTAGAGATGGCAGAGTTATGGTGATAAAAGGGTGCTTCATAATCACTATCACAACAAAGGCTAAAATGCAAATAATATTACCAAGAACTACTTTTTGATACCTCTGAATTGTTATTCTAGGCAGAGATTGCATGAGTGAATGAGACGAGGTAAACCCAAATCCCAAGATTGCTTCACGTGCAGCCACTCACTAGTTCAGCTGTGTCGTTACAGGTGAATTCATACAGCTGCTTCAGGGTCCCAACTCGGCTGAACAGACCGGCGAATTCCTGAGGGTTAGATTTAGGTGAAATAAATAATTTCCTTTAACTTAACTGCACGGTCCTCTCAAGACAGTACTCAGGGGCGGATCCAGGAATTCTGTAAAGGGGGGGGGCGTGACTAATATTTCTAGCGCCACTTCAGGGTTTCATTTCATTGTTTTTCTTTTTATTTCTTTTGTTTTTTCCGAAAATTAAAGGGGGGGCGTGCGTCGGTTCCGCCCCCCTCTGGATCCGCCACTGGTACTTCTAGTTAGAGGTGACTTCTGCAAAAAAGATTATTGTAGACGTCCTGAAACTAGTAATCAATGAATAGGAAGTTCTTGACACCATATTTGTGCTTTTGTGCGGCATGTCTCTCCTACCAATTTATAATGAGTGTTTTATAAAATAATACTAAAGAATCTTATTTGAGGCTGCTGCTGTATGTGTATCATTCGTTTGCTCGCAGAATATTCAAAAGCCTCTACATTGCTAAACTTTGATAACAGAATCTTGAATTGCCATCAGATTTCAGAAGATTGAAGGCCCTGTTTTTTTTTTCTTTCTCTCTCAAATTGGCATATTTCCAAATCTAAAAATTCTTCCTGATAACGTGTATACTTTATCATACCTTAGGCTACAAAAAGGGTGCGCAATGATAACTGCAATACCAACTTACATGAGGTAGTAACATTTTTTGGGATTGACAATCAAGGTAACAAACTATTATCAGCTGCCACATGCATGGCTTTAAGAAATTGAGGTTGATACATAGCTCACTAAAGTCAATACATGAACTGACCCCCCAAATAAAAAAAAAGAATAAATAAATAATTGGAAATGCAGCTGCCAGGTCAACCAAGTAAGTATAAAGCTACATGCCTGTCCAATCCTGTCATACTCCACATGCATTTCCCTGTCTGTTGGGGTAAACCGGCTGGCAATGTTCCGATAATACTCGCTGATGGTTTTGATGTAGCCAGGAAGATCTTTTACAAAGAGGACACGATTCAGGGAGGAATCCTGCAGTGTGGGAATTAAAAGGGAATAATAAGGGTTTATCATCACAACCTTTGGAGAGTTTTGGTGATCAAAATATCCATGTTGACAAATCAGTGTCCAGACTTTGGGCAGACCAGTGATTGTACAGTAAACAAAAATACATTGGCATTGTGATTTGTCTGCAAATGGGCAATCAAAGCAAAAAATTCAGATGGCAAATAATCAAGCCTTCTCGACACTACAAACTATTAGTATGAGGTAGAGAGTATTCATTTATCAATGATACTTGAAGTATCATCAGTATGTAATTTAACCGATTGATTCTAATTTCTGATTACTTGCACTATTTGTTAAAACTCTACTTTCTCACTTTGGCATTATCATATCAATGTCATTTGAAATTTCAAAATTATTAATATGAAGCCAACACTCCTCAACTATTTCATATGCAATGTGAATTCTTCCATTCTTCAAATATCCATACCCCATTAAACCAGATTAAAAAACACACACACACACACACACTTAATCTTCCATATTTTACAATGACCCTATCCTTTGGAATACACTTCTTCTATCAACTAAAAACAGTAAGAATGAGAAGGTTTTATAAACAATTCCTCTTTGATGGAATGTACCAGAAGTAAAGCCTAAAATGGGTATATACTATGTCTCCTCTGTTTCTTCTTTTCTCCAGAATAAGACCTGGTATCTTCAATCCTTGTTATAGTTTCACATGAATTTGTTCGATATTTGCCCTTGATAAAATGTAATAATAATCATAAGGGATCATTTCAAACAAGCTTCTTGTTTGGATTTGATGATCTTATCATTTAACACATTGTGGGATTTTGATATTTGTAAACTGCTAACATTTGTAAATGTGCCTTCAAATTGGAAATGAATAGTTTTCCCTCATAATAACCAAGCACCGTTGCATAAGCTTTGCAGTCATGAGCAAAGTGGCATTTCCAAGGTTTGGAAAATTTTTGTAGTTGCAGTAACAATAATATTACAAGTAAAATGATAGAGAAGTGTACATCAGCTTCAACATTCCACATCAGTATTCAATGCCCAAGTTCAATGTTTATGTTCATACATGCATGGTCAAGAGAAAAAAAAACAAAAACACAGACAAAGCGTTTCTCAGCAACAAATTCCATTTTCAGGACAAAATAAATGCAGTTTCAATCTTTCAGATGAGCCAGCAAAACATCAGGTACATGTACTAAATCAACCTCATCTATAGACATATGTCTCATGTTATTTGCTGTTGGAGATTGGCTTTTTTCTTGGTCAACTGCATGAGTAGTGATCAGTGCATACCTCTTTCTTCTCAGGGATGACCTTCTTGAAGGCGTTGTCCAGCATGTTGGCCAGGACCGAGACACTCTGGTCAGCACAACGAGACTGGCGCATGTCAAACACGTAGGAGGGATGGGTCAAGGTGGTCACCCAGTAGTGTAGAGGAAGACTTTTAGTGATAGATTTGACAAAAAGATAAGAATATAATAGTGACAATGAACAATCCACTACAACGTATTGGTCAGCACAGCATAACCAAAGCATGTTCACACATACCAAAAGATATTTTTCTCTAGAACAGTGATAGCAGTGTGTGAATCAATTAGTGGTGTGGAACACTTCAAAAGGAGAAAGAAACATGCATATGTATCCAGATACATTTGATCTATCAAAAGAAAGAATAACATTCACTTTTTCTTCCATTTTTTTTTCAAAGTCAAGACAGAAGGAAACTCAAAATTTCACATTTCAACATGATGATGTGATTTGTCCCCCTGAAACTGCTTTAACAGATAAACACATGCAGAAGTAGATTCCTAGCCATAAACTTACTGTAAATTCTAATACTATCAAATAGTAAAAAGCTAAAATGATCAAAATTTCATTTAAATAGAAACTTTGAAAAAAGATCATGAACTCAATTAAAATTCACAGTTTGCTGAAACACTTATACTGCAGAGAGTCACATAGTCTATTCAATGAGATGCCTTGGCCTTGTATACTATCCTAGGCTATTTTTCTATACATAAAAATACATCATAATGACATTGTTTTCTTTGCAAATTATTCAGCAATTCTAAATTCTCACCTGTTGCTCTTCCAAGCCTCAGCACATTCTCCAATTTTCTCATTCCCACCACAATGCTGACCAGCCATCTCGTCAAAGAAGTCAAACAGGTATTTGATAGTGACCGGCGTCTCCTCAGGTTTATTCAAGATGGTGGAAAGGAAGTTGTTCAAGAAGGGCTCGATTGTTTTCTGTACCAAAATCATGTAATAGCCAGTTAGATCTCTAATTTAGTATTGATAGTGAATAAGGGCATGACCAAGAAAAACAAAACAAAATGAAAACAAACACACACACACAAAGAATGTCATTTATATATCTATTTCATTTTTCAGATTCTGATCAAATTTCAAGCAAGGCAGTAAATAAAACTGTTCTGTAGTAATGAAGTACACTGTATACAATGACAGTTAAAAGATCTAATGTGTGTATACTTTACGCATTAAATAACATGACATTTTCTTACAACATTACTGTGTATGAATGTTTCGAAAATAAAGCTATCAAGAGATTTTTGATAAGTATTCAAAACAGAAAATTGCACAGAAATATCCCTTAGACAACGATATTAGCATTTACAAGTGTACCTTAATATGAAAACAGCTTAGCATTTACTTTAATATCAAAACAGCTTTATTTGATAATGTAATTCATAGAAATAAGGAGTGATTAAGTTGGTTTTAATATTAGTAAGTACTGAGACCAGGGGACATTTCCCATCATATGTACCTTGGTAACCAAGAGATGGGGAGCAGAGAACTCCTTGTCCAGCTTGGTCCTGGACTGAGGGGCATCTGTGTTCATCTGCTCCTCTGGAACCTTACAAAAGACAATCAACAAATCTGAAGTTTTATTCCAGCCCAATCACCAAAACAAAACATAAAAAATTCAGGACTATTGTATTCTATCTAGTGTCAAAAGGTATCTATCTAGATATAAAATGATCTTCACCATCAAAAATTTACACATTATGCAGTACAATGTATGAGCCCGATGAGGGCTCCAGACACCCATGTAATATTCCTATACTTCATTTAATACTAGATCATGTAGTATGTTGTATTAATGGTCTCCAATAGCAGGGCTCCAGTCTGGTGGCTTGTTTGGGACACTCAAAATTTGAAATTTTAGTGGCCAAAAAAAGGAAACATAAAAAAAGCAATTTGAATCTCAGTTGCCCCAGTGGGCAACATACAGTTAATCTCCCAGGCTATTTGGTGGCCCAGCATCAATCTTCAGTGACTCCTGGTCGTCACGCCACCACTTAAAGCCCAGCTATACCTATAATATACATAGATGCTAATATTAATTTGAAAACAAGCTAACACCTCTTGCAATGTATAGTTCAGCAAGATACTCAAATGATAATGATGAGTTAAAGTTTTATCATTGCCACTTTTATATGCATTTATTACATTTTAAAACATTTAATTTCTTTCCCTTTATCCTCGTCATCTCATCATTTTCTTCAATAAAATAATTCATTATTGCAGTTGACATTATTGGTAGACAGAATCACTTACTAGATGCCACAAGCGATAGCCTCCTTCACGTGTCTGAATCTTGGTGTAGTCTCTAATCCTCGCATCATTTTGTCCCTGGCCATCATCTTAGGATAGAGAAAACAAAATGTTTACATCCTCACCACCTCCTTCCTTCCTTCCTTCTTTGGCAAACCAAGCTTGCTTAAAAGCCTGATAAAGTCAACTATCGTCAAATTTCTAACTTTGATACCTTTTTTACATTCTTCCAAATTCTACATGTATGCTTTGCAGTTAAACCTAATACATCAAGCCACAGAAATACAGAGAAGTCTCTCCATGAAATCGACATTTTACATGTTTTTTTTTATATCAGCCTTGAAGTTTAGATGCAGTAGATTTTGCTGAATACAAAACATTCAAACATGATATTGTATGTCAAATATTCAATTTTCTTCAGGGGCGGATCCAGGAATTCCGTAAAGGGAAAACGCCATTACAAAATTAAAGGGGGGGGGGGTGCATGCACATGCGCATATATGTACATGTACTGTGTCCTGTGAACCAGAACATGTACATGTACAGTATGTATGCATGCATGTTACATTTTTGTGGGTCAGAATGACATTTTAATAGCATCTTGTAAAATTTGTTAATAGCAACAGACTCACAAAATTCGACAAAATTAAAAAAACAAAAAACAAACTTAAAAAAAAAAAAAGATATTGCATAATATATAGTACCGGTAAATTTATCAGCATGAATGTTACAGTTGTATGTAATATTTTATAAGGCTAAAACTCACAGATATGAAACATGAGGGTATCCACTGACACTGGCTGGTAGTTTCCACTCCGGTTTTCAATGGAAGCAACTTTCTCAATCAATGCCACACGGTTGTTATCAGTAACCTACCATAGATGGGAACAACATACAGTCTATTGTTTTCTTTCAATCAACACATACAACAGTGTAACTAAACTTCATTCAAGTACATAATGTATGTTGCCAAGGAATCAATGTATAAGTTACCACTTGATTGAAATTCATGAATATAATAACTAAAACTATGGCACATAAAATTAAGCAAATATATTTTACGGTGAAAAATTTGAGCAAATGTTCTAACCTATTTCACTTTCTGTCCATTAAAATTGAAGTGCTGGTAATTTGCAGACTTAATCACTTTTAAGAGCAGTGCCAAAAAAAAGAGTATGGGAGGATGATATGAGTTGAGTACTATACAGTGTGATGTAATTCAGAAACATTAACCCATTGAGGACAGGCTGATTTTACTACAACATGCATTTCCCATAGACACTTGCCTGAGTATACTGTGCCTGACTATACTGTTGCTACAACATTAATTTCCAATAGACACTTGCTTGAGTATACTCACGACTCTTCCTCAATGGGTTTAAGGATGATTATAAAAATGTTCTTTCCTTCCAGACAGATCATTTTCAAAGTATAATCCAATCTCATACTAGTACTTGATTTTATAAAGGTCTTTGAAGGTGATAATCTAAGCTAGGCATCAACTAGAGACTTGCCTGAGTTCAGCAGGAGGTATTTAAGATATATCATTGTCCCTTTGTGGATACTTTCAAAACAACTTTGACATTGTAAATAGAGTGCATCTGACATGCAAATGGCTTATGACTATGGCTGTTCAGATGAAATATTCATGTTTACACTTGATCTGTCACTATGAAAGCTTACAAAATTGACCAACATACATCTTTCCTACACTGTATTATAAAGAAATAATGACAAATCTTACGTTCAAATGCAAACATTTTTTAGTAAATCAGTATTATACATTGGTAAACACAGCGAAGTGCGCTGGAGTTTAGGCATTCAAACACTACAGGCTTCCATAAATGGACATGAAGGGTCAATTCAAGATGCTATTGGAACACACTTCAGAAAAGAAGTGAAGTTTCAAGTGTCACGCCGTTCCATACAAGAACCTGGTGGCCTGTTTATCAAGTCTATGTGGATTTCAAAATTCAGAATGGAACAGGTTTATCATTTAGATTTAGACCTTTCAGTCATATTTCAGTCATAACTGACTTCACAACATTTTGTAATTTTTCTGGGGTTTGTGTATGTATAATCAACCTTGAGATATACAAACATATGATTATACAAATATATTCCAAGTGTTTATAATACGGTATGTGATAACATACCCCCATGGTCTCTATAGTGTTGACCTGGACAGGCTTGCTGCTGTCAGCCGGGGTGTTGAAATCGTCTTGGTCCCTCAAAAGTCTCTGCTCTCCTCCTGGATGGTACCACACTTTAAGCAAAATAGGGAAAAGAACACATGTTAAAATGACTATTTAGAGCTATTAAAAACACAAACTGTAGCTGTTTGTTACACTCTCATTGAGTTTAACATACATTTAGTCACTTGTGCTTGGGCATAACAAATATGGTCACAATGGATTTTACATATATTTGGAGAGCCAGCAAGTCAGTATTAAGTGTGTTTTTAACATCAAGCCTGTACTTCCAAGCACAAAAAAAGTTCATGATTCTATAAAAGTGGGAATTTTTGAACATTTCGCACAACCAGAAGGCACGTTGCACAAAGGAAAGGCATGCCAATCTTTTTGCCTGCCATACGTTCCAGTAATTAATAACCGTATTTCACAGGATGAGAAACACACTAAATCATTCTTACCTAGTCATGCGTTAAAAATTACTTGTGTGAAAATATAGCTGAAACAAACTGGCTGTACGACATTACATACTCAAATCCATCTCATGGGCTCTCTTCTGATTGACAACGTGCCGCCTCCGGTAGGCTGCATCCAGGATCTTTTGCTTGGCTTGGGTGATACTGTCAACATCCAGGACCTTGACATAATACTCGTGTTTCCCGCTGCTGCCCACCACAGATAGATTCTGAATGAAAGAAGAGATTAATTTAAAGGTCCTGTTTACCTTTGGGAGCAGAGATTTTAAAAATGATATCACTTTTGATGCATATGTGTAGGTCACCTGTGTATCACAAAACATCATACCTTATACAATTTTTGCAACAAAGCCTAAAATATAAAGAGACATCACTATTTTTCTCATTACACCATAACTGTAGACGGTTTAGTTTGGAAAAATTTTTATTATATCTATTGTTCACATTTTGTATATGTAGCAATATCTAACATTGATTATACTGTTTCAAATTTTTACATTGGTTGCTTCTATCCCTAACTCACATTTTTGAACTATTTTGAAGCAGTAATGCTGGGTTTTTGTTCCATCTGCAAATGGTAAATAATGGATTTAAAGCTAGGTCAATGTCAATAATGTCAATAAAAGAAAACAAAATGAAATAGGCCAACTGTTCTTGAGGAGGTTGTAGGGATGGGTATTACACAGGGCTGAATTATTTATGTGAAAGTTACAGATGCGTCAAGAGGTATAAAGTAACATTGATAGAATCAGGTGAGAAGAAATTGTTGCCTGAATGGCATGGTGTTATGATGGAAAACGTCAATATTTCCAACACAGTCAGACGACTGTAATCACTAGAGGAGAGGAATACTCCTTATCTGAGAGAAGAAAATCTTAAGTATACACGAAATTATTACAAACCAGAATATGGCCAACCTAAAAGAACATGAGGCAGTACTATAAGCAGTTGACAATACAATTTTCAGTCCTCCCTACCTATCATATCTAAATATTAAATTCTTCTAAAATGAACAAATCTACCACAAGTGTTTCTTTCACACAGGTAATTTGCTTTTGTTATCCTAAAGGTAAATGCTGATTATTTCCATATCCATATTTCAAAATGATGAAAAGCTGTTATAAGTAGTTATACATATAACAACTATTTCTGTAGCCTGGCTGACCATAGTATATCTTATACTGGCTTTCCTGCTGAGCAACCTTCTCGAATATCTTGCAGTCACCACTGTAGCAGTCAAAGGTTTAAAGCTTTCAATCTGGCTTGTCTGGCATTACTGCTACACCTCACTCATGCAAAAGAGTCAGCAACAATTATGGACAGACAATTGTCCGTTCCTACCACTTCCTGGAATTCCACATCCTCCTCCAGGAGACAGTCAAAGTTGAGGGAGAAGTATGACTGCCCGGTGACGATGTCTACCGGTCCTTTCTCACACTGGATCTTGATGGACTGGTACAGCAAGTACAGAGACTGGGCAACGTGTTTCTACAAACATGAAAAATTATGATGGAACGATCTGATTAGAATGACTTTAATGGGGTACACAGCTCAGGAAAAGATACAAATAAATACAGCAGTGAAAATGATAATTGTATTTTTTTTAATGTATTGCATAACCTGAGTGACTTTATAATTAATATTTCAGCAAAGAGAAAATATGAGTTTAAATTGATGCTTGGCCCCCCCCCCCCCCCCCTTTAATTTTGTAAAGGCGCCCCCTCTTCACGGAATTCCTGGATCTGCCCCTGAAAGTGTACAACAAATTTAGAATGATCATTTCAAATCCACTGATGCTTTGATTAGAAAAGATGCATGCAAATCTGAAAGTCATTAAAAAATGGAGAGATGATTGACACCAACCTTCAAGAAGCCAAACATGCAGAGAGAAAGCCAATTTGACAAGAGCTTCTCCAAAATAGTCTCAGTCCTGTTTGATGCACAGAAATGATGAGAGAAAAAATAGGCAAGAAAAATTGTTGACTATGAACATAAATGAGAAAAGAGAAATGTCACCAGTACCAGAAAAGTTATGAATTTGCTGTTGTCCAGCATCTAGTCATACCATGACACTCTTAACATAATTATCATTCTTTGACAGTTGTATCACTGCAAATAAAATGTAATATGTGCATACATTTCACATTGAAATTCTGTGTATGGAGAAGAAACATTGCAAGCCGAGACACAGAAATATATAGTGGAAGAGAATAGAGTACCAATGCTGGGGAGCTTATGACAGAACAAATGACATAACCAAGAGTTTAACCCGTTGAGGACTAGTCCTGAGCATACTTGTGCAGGTGTCCGTGGGAAATGCATGTTGTAGTAAAATCAGTCCGTCCTCAACAGATTAAAGTATGGAACTGGTGCAACAGTACTGAATTAATCGGCATAATCCAACTCAATGAATGGAGCAGCATTAGAATATGTTACAGAAGTTTGTACCACACTTAGAGCTACCAGTAAAGCCATGACACACAAAAAAAAAAAGCCTGTTGATGAATACTAAAGGATATATATACAGTATCCCTGATGAAATTATGTGCATAGTTTCCATAATCACAAAACATAGCATAACCATTCATTAGCTTTATAATACCAAACAGACCAAGCCAACTTCAGTTGAATTTCCAATACAGATGAGCTTCTACTCTAAGAAGCAGGTTTGTTCATCAGCTGAGCATAATTGTGCACAAGTCATACCTTCTGAAAAGTGACCTCATGTTACCAGTATCGGCACTGTCTGCAATTTTCTCCTCAAGAAGAGTCAGCAAAATCCTGGCATTTAGAGGTGAGAGATAAATTAGAAAATTAGATATTTGCAGTAATTTTGTGATCATGGGTATAAAGTAAGATGGTAAATTTACAAAAATCGAAGTAAACTGTACTGACTTCATGGAAAATTTATAAAAACTAGGTTTCCTCGTGTCTATTTCAAGTCACACTTCATCAAGCACAAAGTGAAACTATGCAATCAACACGATAACACAGCGCATGCAAGACATGACTGCTTAAGCTCTGATATGGATGTACTATAAAATGTTTCAATTATATATTTTGGATACCAGCTTTAATAACAGTTATAATGTAGTGGGCAACCCATAAAGCCTAATAAAATTGATTACATTTTTAAAGTTGTTAGCACAGATTTCATACAAGAATTATGCAGACTACAAACTTTGAAATAATGTGATTATACTTTGTCCAACTTCATTTCCACAGCCTTCAATTGACCGTCATGGTAAGAAAGCTGACAACCAAATGAATTATGGTTTTCAAAACTTAACAGTTTTGGAGTTGGTGGGTCCTCTGTAACATCTACAAGGATTTTTCAATCTTGTGGCAAACTAGGAAACAAAGCATTTTTAATATGTTATTATGTTGTATGAATTCAAACGAACCGATTCAGCAAATCATATGCTCATTGCTACATTTTGCATGTTCTATATCACTGCCACCATGTAAAATGTGCTTCTTAAAGTCAGAATTAATTCTCTGTACTGATTACAACTCACTTTGTGAAGTATTCAAATTTTCCCTCTGACACAAGAATGACTGTGATTAGTGAGGCAATGTTGACTCTGAAACATGGAGATACAAAAAGTATGAGGCTGACGTTAATGTCACAATCTGAACAAATGAAATCAAAAGCACATTTATTCAGATAAACAAATCACTGGCATCAGTTAAGACCTTCAAATATTGTTCCCTTTTCTCTTTTCACTAACATATGCTGTGCTATGAAAGTGTCGTAAGGGAAAGATTACATCCATGTGTAAAAGTTAAATGGACATGTAAATACATACAATGTACATGAATATTCTGATAATATATTTCCATTCCTTCAAATATTTCCTGTAGGCAAAAATTACTGGTAGCTTACATCTAACACTAAAATAACCAGTTGATCTGTTTTTGTTTTGTTTTCTCTCTCTCTCTCTCTACAAACTGGCCGGTAAAGTACCATCATATACAAGGAAGCATAAATACATTACATGTGTATACAATGTACATGACAATGTACATTGGCTCCAGTGTGGAAAATAATTGGAGCATACAAAGCATATATTCAACAAGACCTGTCTGAAATATCATGCAAATGACTATACCCTATCCTTTTTTTTCACTGACATGTAATAACAACTACTTTATACATTGCACAGACTGATGCATATACATACACTGTATGAAGAAGAAATATTCATATGGAAAAGCTAACCTGTCTCTGCGATGTGACCTCCTTTTGTCTTCTAGTTCATGGATGAAGTTGGTCAAGAAGTCTTTATTGCCGAGCTGCCTCGAGAACATTATCATGGCCCTTTCCAGATCAGCATCCAAATACTGCATTAGTAATAGAATTACAAAAAAATTGCAAAATGCTCACTGTTTCATCCAGCGCTGAAGCTATTTCACCTCATTATATTTTTGTACATAAAACTACAACAAATTCTTGACAGAATTCGTGACTTGATGGCTATCTCAGCTGTGTTTGTTTGTTTGTATTTTTTTCATAGCAAAAATCAATGTATTCCATACAATAAAGTAAAAGTTTTACAAATAAAGCGCAATAAAAAATGGAGAAAATACAAAAGGAGGATAGCCCATTATCAGCAGTGACAATGATTGTCACTTCTTGGTCCTATTTCATTTTTAAAAAAAATGTTAAGATAGCAACTCTTGCTAGAAGAGTACTGTAACTTCCAATAGCAACAGCCAATCAGGAAGCCCGATTCTTGTCATTACCATGACAATTGCCATTCCAGCAAGAGTTGCTATTATATATATTTTTTTTTCTTTTGGTTTGTTTTGTTTTGTTTTTGTTTTTTTAATGAAATGGGGCCCTGGCCTTCTATGAAGAGCAATGAAAGAGTCAGTAACCACAAGGGCAAAGTTATCTTTGAAGAGTTTTGAAAATGCATTTTTGTGACTTTATGAATTGGACTTACTTCGGGATCTGACGTGGCAGGAAGGACATCGAGCCCGGAGAAGAGCATGTTTCGTGTGTAGTCCTGGGTGTTGACAAAGGGAATGCCTAGACCTTTGACCTGTTCCTCTACTTCTGACATGTCAGCCTGGAGGTCATGGAATGCTGTTCAAAAGATGCATAGTAAAAAATATTAGGTCATTTTCACTCCAGAATACCTCTTTTAAATTATGAAAAATTATGCCATAAAGTTGCATGCTATTTCTTTTCTAAATGGCACAGTGTGAACCTCCACAGTTTTCTGAAAGAGGATTAATATAATACAAGAATTGCACATATGGCTATATCTTTAGTAGTAGTAGTAGTAGTAGTATCTTTACATAAGAGACCCGCGGGTCTAGCGCTCACCTGAGTATCGCAAGTTCACCTTTCACGCGGTCACTAATCTAAATTATTCACAGCTCTACCAAAATTTGACCAGGCATTCTCAAGTAGAAGATGAAAATGTACAATAAGGGCCAAATTTTTTAAGATTCCTTAATTTGGGGGGATTGGGGTCCCCTGGGGCCCTCTGGGTGGGGCATGGTGCCCATTTTGATAAATTGAGATCCTGACCCCCTAGGGATGCTACCTGCCAAGTTTGACGAAAATCCATTATGAGGTTTTCAGGAAGAAGATGAAAATGTACAATTCAGGCCCCCATTTGGACCTTCCCAACCACCCACCCCTGCCCCCCAAATGGGCACCCCTGGATCTCCTATGAACAAACTTGAAACTACAGTCATTAATGAACTCACTCATAGTATTTCATCTTAGCTCTATAACTTCTAATTCTAGAGAAGATTTTTAAAGATTCTTTCATTTTGGGAGTTTGGGCCCCCTGGGGGCCCCCTGGGTGGGGCATGGTGCCCATTTTAACAAATTGAGATCCTAATCCCTTAGGGATGCTACCTGCCAAGTTTGGTGAAAATAGGTAATGGGGTTCTCAAGAAGAAGATAAAAATGTACAATTTAGGCCCCATTAGGACCCCTCCTCACCCCCCTCCCCTGGGTCACAAGGGGGGCACCCCTGATTCTGCCATGAACAAACTTGAAACTACAGTCATCAATGTACTAACTCATAGTATTAACTTAGCTCTATCACTTCTAGTTCTAGAGAAGAAGATTTTTACAGATTCCTTAATTTTGGGGGGTTTGGGCCCCCTAGGGGCCCCCTGGGTGGGGCACGGTGCCCATCTTAACAAATTAAGTTCCTAACCCCCTAGGGATGCTACCTGCCAAGTTTGGTGAAAATGGGTCATGGGGTTCTCAAGAAGAAGATGAAAATGTACAATTTAGGCCCCATTAGAACCCCTCCCCACCCCCCTCCCCTGGGTCCCAAGGGGGGCACCCCTGATTCTGCCATGAACAAACTTGAAACTACAGTCATCAATGTACTAACTCATAGTATTAACTTAGCTCTATCACTTCTGGTTCTAGAGAAGAAGATTTTTACAGATTCCTTAATTTTGGGGGGTTTGGGCCCCCTAGGGGCCCCCTGGGTGGGGCACGGTGCCCATCTTAACAAATTAAGTTCCTAACCCCCTAGGGATGCTACCTGCCAAGTTTGGTGAAAATGGGTCATGGGGTTCTCAAGAAGAAGATGAAAATGTACAATTTAGGCCCCATTAGAACCCCTCCCCACCCCCCTCCCCTGGGTCCCAAGGGGGGCACCCCTGATTCTGCCATGAACAAACTTGAAACTACAGTCATCAATGTACTAACTCATAGTATTAACTTAGCTCTATCACTTCTGGTTCTAG
This sequence comes from Diadema antillarum, assembly GCF_040938485.1. Classification (NCBI taxonomy): domain Eukaryota; kingdom Metazoa; phylum Echinodermata; class Echinoidea; order Diadematoida; family Diadematidae; genus Diadema; species Diadema antillarum. Next base: position 3,646,296 of record NW_027271462.1, read on the forward strand.
AGAAGAAGATTTTTACAGATTCCTTAATTTTGGGGGGTTTGGGCCCCCCTGGGGGCCCCCTGGGTGGGGCATGGTGCCCATTTTAACAAATTGAGTTCCTAACCCCCTAGGGATGCTACCTGCCAAGTTTGATGAAAATCGGTCTTGGGGTTTTCAAGAAGAAGATGAAAATGTAAAAAGTTTACGCACGACGGACGACGGACGACGCACGACGGACGACGCACGACGCACGACGGACGCCGGACGAAGGGCGATCGCAATAGCTCACTTGAGCCTTTGGCTCAGGTGAGCTAATAAGCTACAAAATATCTACATGTACTCTTTGCAACACGTGTAGTAAGGTACTAGTAACACACATTTACACCAAGAAAAAAAAAATGATTGAAAAGACAAAAGTAGATACATAGACCAAAATAATGTAAGTTGCATGTGATGACTAGCACAAATATGATTTCCAATCACAACCCTACCCCATCTTTGTCCCTCATCTTTACCTAGAAAATGTCAAAAACTAAAGGAAACATCTCCTAGTGTATATCCTGTAGACCATAGTTCATACAGGCCTGTACCAATGGTAAAATCTTGAAATAATAAGAAATATAATCAACATACAGCACTCTTGTTCTGTCATGTTCAGTCTAACTAATGACCCTACGACATGACCCTATGACATCACATCCAGAAAAAGAAATCAAAATATTACAAAATCATAATTAACATATTAATTTCCCTTGCAGTATATTTGCACACAAAAAAAATCCCATATCACCTAATTTAAACATAATCTTATCTGTACGAGTGCACCTTTGTCAAGGCAGTATATGAAGGGGACCTATTGGATCTTATGTTATATTGAAGAAACAAGTGACAAAGATCTACCAATGACTGAAATTTTTCCATACCAGCTTCGACTTTCTGTTGGATTTTCTTTTCAACCAACTCAAGTTCCTGCGCCTGCTTGTCCAAGTTCTCGTAACTCCTACGGTACAGTCCGAAGCCAACCAGCACCATCACAATGATGATCAGCACAGCACCGCCACAAGCACCACCGATGATGGCGCCCAAAGGTAAACCTGTTGGGTACTGCACATAGCCAACAGAAAAGCCAAGGTTGCCTTGACTCACCTGCAAAGTGACAACAGTAAGATGAGTCAAGCATGTTACATGAATAGGGAAATTATTTGTATTTGTGAAATGAGTGCAGATATGGATGTTTATTATTTGCTGTAGCTCACAATGAATGATATTGGTCCATGGTCCATCTTAACACAAGAGACCAAGTTCTTAGTACATTATAACATGCCAACTTACAGTACTTACATGTAACCAATGTCCATTAAATGTTCATTTGTGTCTTGTGATCATGGTAATTTCATACCTAACCACATTTGGGGTTAAATCTTTAATGTCTCTTATGCTTTCAGTCAATAGAGCAATGAAAGCATATTTTCACCTGCTATTGATATACTTATTCTAACAGCATATTCCCAACAGCATCTATACTTAACAACATTTGGGGTTAAATCTTCAATGTCTCTAAGGCTTTCAGTCAATACAGCAATCAAAGCATATTTCCACCAGCTATGAATATACAATTTTAACAGCATATACCCACTTTTTATACCACCAAACAATTCTGTGTCTGTATGAATGTGCATGATATACATAACGATTAAGTAATAACAAGCAAGAGTTAGCAAATTCTTCGTATTTGTGTTAATTCAATAAGTTTTGGTGCTTACAATTTTGTTAATTCAAAAATGTTAAAAGAAAATGCATCAAATAAATTCTGCAAAGCATTGTTCATTATACAATGGATTTCTGGCAAAAAAAAAATATATATATTTCTACCGACTTCAAGAACAGATGATGCAAATTTCTTCAGGGGCATCAAAAGGAATAGTGTGCATGTGGTAACTATGGAATACAGTCTAAACTCATTTGACTATACCACATGGTTATAAAAAAAAAACAATATCATAATTTCCCTTATGCACACAATAGGCCTACCTACTGATCACAATATGTGTAAAATGTCAAGAAACATAGTGGACTCTACACAACTACAGAGGTTTTCTGTCCTTTAAAGAAACTGTATCTTCTCATTGTTTTCTCCATTTCACAGAGAAATGTTACAAACTGCTTAGACATATTTCTAAGTTGAAATCTAAACCTAGAATGTAAAATTATTTCTCCAACATGGACGCATTTGAATAAAAGGATGCGTCCCACTGACATTTGTCAGTTATTAAAACAAGAATAGAAATAGAACAGCCAAATAAGATGACTGAAGAACTTTAAAAACAATTTAATGGAGAAAGAACAAAATCAATCGATCAATGGCATAGTACACTACTTTAATATCTACAAAAGACAACTATGCTTACATGGACTGCTGGAAGATTTCTTGTCGGACCTTCCCCTAATGAACCATTATTAAATCCTGCTGATGGTGCCTTTTCTGGCATCTTGCAGATCAGCTTTTCGCTTTCCAAGATTTGGACTACACATTCACCGTCTCCACCAACAAAGACCTGCACATCATCTTCATTGCTGGCCAGGTTGAGATTATTTCCCTAAAAATATGACATGACGATAGAAGGGAAAGAGATAAGAAAAAGCATGGTAATTGCATAAAGCTGAAAGAAGCTACATTTTGTATTAAAGGGTGTGTACAGTTCTGGTCGAGGTGAAGATTTAGCTTTTAACTTTTCGTGAGATATTTAGAAACCACTCTATGAGATGTCAAAGAGCATGCAGTTCTAAGGGGTGTCAAAAGTTTATTCGATGAAAATCGGTTTTGAAGTGGCTGAGATATCCAAAAACAAGGTGAAACAAAGAGATACTAATAAAGTTGGGGCATGTCGCCTTTTATTATTAGCACTTTTTTGGATATCTCAGCCATTTGAAAACCAATTTTCATCAAATAAACGTTGAATCCCTCTTAAAATTACATGCTCTTTCATATTTCATAAAAGGCTTTTCATTATCTCACTTAGGAATGTTCAAAACATGAATCCCTACCTCAACCAGTACTGTACAGTCCCTTTAACATAGAGGAGAAAACTAATGAGAATTTAAATGGAAAACTTTAGGATGGGTGCTCAACTTTTCAGGATTTTATATGCTTTGAACTTAGTGTAATTACCATGATAGTCCCGCATGTTTCATGTTCTTCAGTTGCACAAAATACACCCATCATGCCTCAAATAAAATTAATGTAATTATATTTCCATATATGTATGTCAATTGCCATAGATTTAATTTCATACAGCATATTCACATATAACAAGAAATATGTATTGAGAAAATCCTTAAGCAGGTTATAGATCCCTGCTAGAGAAGGCAGCTCATCATGAGTTCATTGACACCAGTGAGAAGCAGGCAGGCGACTGCCATCTATTTATATCACGTGTCGGACATTTCATTTTTACACCCATTATACATGTACTTTCAGAATTCAAACTCAAAAGTAGTTTAATATATAAATAAATAAATATATATATATTATATATACTGCAACAAAGTTCATGCTGTATTCACCAACGGTTTATATATACATATATATAATTCTTTTTTGTGTGTGTAATCATACATATCTCTCTGTCTTCATGTAAATGTACAGGATGGTTCTTCGTCACACATCTTATGGTTTTGATCCCCCTTTTAATTCCTTTTTGTTGCCCTCTATATCAATAGTTGTCTTCTTCACCTCCACACGCTCTACATGCTCTGTACATGCATGTTGAAAATCAAACTATTTCCCAATGATAAAGAAGCCTTTCCGTTGTGTCTACCACTGTGTACCTCATCAGTCAGGTTAGTGCACACTGCGCTTCGAGTGCGCGCTCAGTGCATGCATACACACCTCAAACATATGCAGCTTGAATTCCTCTCTGTTTTTGCCCCATTTACCAATGATAGTCTTTCAAAAAAATTGAATAGTTATCTGGATTCAGACGGTTATTTTTTTTTTCTTTGTCCCTATTTATTGCAAATCCAGTTCTTTTTTATGCCACTTATGATTTATGAAACAGTGTATAATGACATACAGTTTTAATATTGTATATTTGCTCATGGGATCAGCCTCGAAAGGCCAATGGCCTACTGCTGATTTCCTCCACCATTTATTTTAATTGTTATGTCAATCTTGAACACACACTTTTTAATTTTTAATTGTGATTATGTACTTATCCAATATAATTTTTGGTTTGTATATGTATGTGTTGGAACTGATTGATTGTATATTTATATGTTTTTACCTGAACTTGTGGAAATAAACTTGAAACTTGAATTTTTTTAGCAGTGTCTTGGTATACTAGAACCACACTTCCCCTAACATTCAACTTTACTGGGTTAACCTAATGGAAGGAATTTCAGAGATGAATCTTGAATATGAAAGGATACAATACAATTTCCTTCTCAAGCATTACATAGATTACATGTAGATGGATATAATTGGCGTATGACATTTTCACTGATTCCACTTTCATTTTAATAGCAAATCTCACATTAAGTTCTAGCAAGTTGCTTTCAGGCAGATTGAAAATTGAATCTGGTCCCTCAAAATTGTAGTAAACTGGATCTGGGAAGTATGTGATGATTTCATTCCAGTTGATGACAAAACCATCAAAGTCAAATTGTAAGGAAGCCGTAAGACCATCCTCAGTTTGTCTTCTCCTCCGTGATGTCGTGTCCCCAGGATAGGTTGGCGAGGGACAAGTAAGAACGGTGGCACTTCCATTGCCATTACAAATCTGAAAATAAAGGCAGATAGAAGTAAAGAATTCAATGTTAAGAATTTATATTTCAACATTAGTCTACAACACAACCATTTTTAACACAAAAGTATCAGTTCTACAAAAGTTTGCCCCTTTATATTCCGGTCTTAATGCATGAAACGTGCTTGAGAGAAGTTCTTTCCTTATGGTTGTTGCTTTTACATGAATCAGAAATGACATCATTAATTTGAAAATGACACTAGAAATGCACTCAGAGAGCGCAGACCACCGCCAAGACAGCAAATCATTTCTAACCATACACATAATAGATATACTCTTTCCCAATTAAAAAATCCTTTTGTTTACGTCATCAGTTTCCAGCTGTGCAGTGGCTTGCCCAAGCACAGCACACGCTTTCAGTGCGTGGGTGCATGCAAACCTCCAGTATGTGCAGCTTGAACTCCCAAGCTCATATGCCAAAAGAACAAAAAAACCTTCAAAGATCTATAAAAATTCTTGGATCACTACCAAAACTTAATCATCTGTTCCTTGTGTCTTCATCAACTTTTCCTGCAAGTTTCATTCAAATCCATTCACAACTTTTATTATTTATTTTGTTAAAAGAGAAACCAACACTGATGATCACTTAATCTCCTTCCTTGGTAGAGGTAATGAAGAGAGAGAGAGAGAGAGAGAGACAGATAAAGATTATGACATATATTCTGTCACCTAAATATTCTTTCAGAATACATTGTATATCACAGGCTTTGTTGGTCCGAATTCTGAATTATAGCATGTGTCACATGCTAACAACAGGAAAACGCACTGACTCCTCATATTTCTGTCAATCACTCCAAACTGGTTGGCCTCATCAAGTTCTTAATTTCAAAGAAGTCTCATTTGATGCAGAGACTCCAACTCTCCCGCTTTCGACGGGAGATCTCCCGCCAAAAGCTCATTTTTGCAGTATCTCCCGTTCTCCCGCTTGAGATTTAATTTCTCTCGCCCTGGCTCTATGTCTCCCGCTTGAAATGATTTACTTATTGTCATCGTATTTTGAAAAATAAGCCTTAGATAGCACGAGAGAGCATCAAGAACCCTAGAGCTATAGAGCCCTAGACCCCAGTCGAAAGGAACTTCGCGCACATCAAGTTGGCGGAGTCTCCCGTTTGCCGTAGGTTTCAGGCGGGAGAATATCCAGATCAGAAGGTGCTTGGGGTTGGAGTCTCTGTTTGATATCCTGAATAATATGAGCTATTAATAATGTTGGTACTAATGTGAGATAGCATTTCACGTTTATGAATACCAGCACTTATGAATTTCAGGAAAACTTCAAACAACACAAAATTTCAGGATAATTGGGAGACCTTTCACAGTACATTTACCGGTAATCATAACTTGTAAGAATTCCTCTTATACAATATAAATACTTGCTCTTTGGAATCATATATCGGGGTAATTTGAAGAATTAACTGCAGACATATGGTGTAGATAAAACATAAGCAATAAAAACCATGTACAGACCTCTGACGTCTCTGCTCCAGAAGTTTGGGATATTGCCTTGATAACTGGCATCTGAATCAAGTCAAATCTTTCTCCAGTGACAATTATATCCAGACCTCCCCTGAAATGGCAAAATCAAGTATTAGTATATTACATATGTGATGATGTTAGGTATAAAAATCCTGACTAAAGAATATTCACACTGATTTAAAACCAATCTTGGTCCTATTATACAAAGAGTATTTCTAAATGAAACATCAGAATAGCTATGTACAGCTGAACCTCTCGTATCCGGACAAGTCGGGACCGGGGCTCATCCGGATAAGGGATTTGGCCGGATACGGGAGACTCAATGCTTTGTACATGTACATATACATACACATGTACTGATGTAGCCCATTGTAGTACCACATGTAGTAATGTGTATACTGCAACCTTTTCATTGTTACATTTGGGGATGTTTGGGGATGTTAAAATGTCTGAAGGTAAGCAATTTGGAAGGAAATTTGATGTAATATGTATGTCAATCATGTTGGAAGTAATATGTAATTCATGTGTGTTTGTGTAGGAGTTCTCAAGGAGTTGGGAATCCCCCTTTCCTCCCGTATGGCTTTATTTTTTTAAAAAAAATTCACGGCGAGATTGCGTCCGTATAATAGAGAGATCCGGATAAAGGGAGGCCGGATAATAGAGGCTCAACTGTAGTTACCATAGATACAGCTAACCAGCTTCAATTGACATATACACTGTAATATTACGGTTGTACTTACTGTGATTTGCAATTTAAGTATAGAGGACATATGCTTGCAAAGGCATTGACTCATTTTGTGCCACACTTACAGAAGGTAAATTGGCATGGCATTACCAGTGAAGCACTACATACTATTTAGTAACAAGAAGAATGAATACAGTGACTTTTTAAAGAACGGGTTTGTTAAACTCAAGAAATCTCTTCCAAGAGTCTCCTGTTGAAATTGACGATTCCACCATGTTGATCCATTATGTCCACTTGATATACGGTTAAAGTCTGACTTACGACATAATCGACTGTGTCCTGTCCAAGCCAGTGATAACTGGGTTGGGCTGGAAGGTAAACTCATCGGCTGTTGTCAGCTGTGTTCCATCAAAGGTCATAGTCAGAGCGTAACTACCCACTGAAGATTTTGCGGTTGTACACGATGTTTCATTTGGACTACGAGCACTGTGGAAAACAGAAAATACATGTATACATGCATTTCTTCTTTTTTTTTCACTGTATCCCTCCATGAAACTACATTACAATATATTATTTATACTAGACCAAATGAAAAAGAATTTGAAACAATGGCTTGGAATTTGAAACCATCAGTTTCTGCTTTACCGGGCTAAAACCCTGCCAAAAAGTGGAAGCCAGTTCATAACAGTGATGTAATGAATTTGGAACAAACACCCAATTCTTTTAATATCTCATTTTTTTCTTCATTCTCTTCAGTACATCTCTTTGAAAACACCTTAGTCTTTAGGGTGACATGTTGTTTGATGAATTACATACTTTTTTTTTTCAAAGAGTGCAATGGACAGATCTTTGTTCTGTTTGTTATGCTTTTACTCATGAGAGTGTCATAATGAAGTCTGAATAAGTTGCTCATTGTCATACATCTATAATTGCTTACTCTGTGTGTGTGTGGGGGGGGGGGGGGGGGACAAAAAAGTCCTCTCCTGTAATTGAAATTAGATGATTATTAACCAGGAGTGAAACTGCACAAAACATTGATAATGGTTTCACAATCACATATGAGTCAGTCTCCAAGCTCATTCAAAATGCTACGTTTTCTTGTATGGTGTACAGATATGCATGCAATCCTATAAAACATCATCAAGAGCATAGTATACATATAGTGTACATATCACACTCACACAAGCTTGTCTCATCTGAAAAAGGTTTGCAATACTTCTCAATGTAAACAGACAGAATTAAAAAATCATCGGCACGCGCTTTAAAGCCTCTTATTCTTCTAAGGTCACTCATATATATGCTGCATTTGGAAACTGTACTATTCCACAATATTTTGAAATACGGGACCTTGTATATTTAAAGAGCTTCAACATAGGTCAGTTTGAATAGTATCAAGAACCCATTTCATATGTGAACCTGGTATACCAGGCTCCAAAAATGTAGACAAGAGTGCCTGCATTTGAGGCTTATAGAGTCATGTTTATTTGTGTTGTGCTGACCAGAAAAAAAAATACTTTCTTCATTGTTCTTTTTATGTATCAAAAATGTATTTTGGTCTAATTTACCATTTTCAACATAGTGGTGTCTTTATTTGCCTATCAAACTTGTATGAATAACTTGGTAGCAATCAACGGTGAGCTCAGTAGATTTTGAATTTCGCTATTAATGCCAGTGTCATAGCGTATGACAAATGAGCCCCATGCAAGCTCTACTCAATTCTCAAGTGCGATCAATATTTTACATTGTAAATGTAGTTGACTATAGAGAGTTCAACTTGATACATGTGCTGCTTGATGGGCAGATTACCATTAACCTGTCTGCTTTTTGTTAACCAGCAAAAAGAAGCTCGGTTTAATAGGGGCATTAAAGGCTCTCAGAGAATTGTAGGGAAAACCAGTCAAGTCCTAATCAGCAAGTGGGTCACATTCCCTGCGTACATGACAAATGACTTGCCTACCGGCTAAATGTAAGCCTACCCACATGCAGCTTTCTAATGTAAACTCACATATCAATACATTCTGCATCTCCAAATCGGGCTATTACATTCCTTCCGGAAGTGAGGAAATCTCCAGAAATCGTGACTCTGGTTCCACCTGCCGCTGGTCCCTCTGTCGGAGTGAATCCACTTATCATGGGATCCTTGGTAGAACACATATGAACAATGGGTAAACAATGTATGTGTCTGATCAGTCTCAAAGTGTTCATTTCAGCACTGGGAATCTACACGTAAAGCTATACTTATACCATATGAAGGCACCTTTCGTGTGAACATCCTTGAAGTATTTCTGATATTAGCAGTTCAAGAAACAAATTACAGGAAAGGAAATAATGCCAGATGCAATGTTAAAGGGATCATATAGTTTTGGTCGAGACCTAATTTCAGGTTTCTAACATTTTTTTTGTGAGATAATGAGGAACCTCTTATGAAATATGAAAGAGCATGTAATTCCATGAGGAATTCAACGTTTATTTGATGAAAATTGGTTTTGAAATGGCCTAGATATCCAAAACCGAGCAATTTTAAAAAAGTGTGGAACCCACACTTTTTTACAATCGCTTTGTTTTACTTTGTTTTTGGACGTTTCAGTCATCCCAAACCCGATTTTCATCAAATAAACTTTGAATTCCTCTTAGTATTGTATGCTCTGTACTCTTTCATAAGTGTTTTCTTGGTATCTCGCAAAAAGCTAAAAGCCCAATTCTCATCTCAACCAATACTGTACCATCCTTTAAGTTGTCATCATGAAATCAATCTAAAAATATTCTTTTCGCAGCAATAATAACAAGTAGGAATACAGTATCATCGCCAATCAGCAAAAATGGCTTCTACACTTTGGCTCTTTTCGTCACTTTTAATAAATTGAAGTGTGCTACATCATTGTCCTCTGGATGAGTTTAGAGAATCAGAGCTGAGAATACACAGCTGTATTTTCAAGTTCACTTTAATGGGTCCTTGAAGGAGTAAATGGGGTAAATATCAGTCTCATAGAATACACTTACTCTGTAGAGAAACTCCTCTTCACTGTTTGCCTCTCTCGCTTGATTATCCAGAGTGACTGTGAGGTCAATTTGTCCCTCCACTATTTGACCTGCTCCTCCCGTCAAACAGCTGACACTAACAAGAAACAAGAAACAAAACAAAACACAACAAAACAATCAATATGTGGAATTAATGCACTGCATGGACTGAAACTTAGGCAGTCTAAAAATAAAAAATAAAAAAAAGAAATGCCTAGCTAAAACTCTCCTATGGGTGCCTTGTTGAGGTAAGTATACTGTCATCTTAAATGCTTTTTTTTGGCCCAAATCAAGGTACACAATATAAATGGTATGTTTGAACAATTCATATATTAAAATATCACTGAAGGTGATTAATACCCCCGCCCCGTGACGACAGTCTTACCCAAGAAATGATCTTTCCTTGATCTTCTGCCATTTAAATGCCGTTACCATGGCAACGCAGCTTCCGACACGTCCGAAAAATATGTCTTGCACATCTTCCCACCAAGACTATTGTGTGTGCCACATTTCATAAGCTTTTGTCAAAAACTGAGGAAGTAGTTCAATCCACAAGATCTTTCCTTGATCTTCCGCCATTAATATGCCGTTACCATGGCAACGCAGCTTCCGACACGTCCAAAAAATATGTCTTGCACATCTTCCCACCAAGACCAATGTGTGTGCCACATTTCATGAGCTTCAGTCGAATACAGAGGAAGTAGTTAAATCCGCAAGATCTTTCCTTGATCTTCTGCCATTTATATGCCGTTACCATGGCAACGCAGCTTCTGACACGTCCGAAAAATATGTCTTCCACATCTTCCCACCAAGATCAAGGTGTGTGCCACATTTCATAAGCTTTGGTCAAAAAACTGAGGAAGTAGTTAAATCCGCAAGATCTTTCCTTGATCTTCTGCCATTAATATGCCGTTACCATGGCAACGTACTTTCGGGTACTGTCAAAAAATGCGTCTTGCACATCTACAACCAAAGGCACACATCTGTACCAAGTTTCATGGAAATTGGGCAAAAACTGAGGAAGTAGTTTGCAACACAAAATTTTCCATCATTTTGGCTCATAATATGTGAGCTGTTACCATGGCAACATACATTTTGTCACTGTCAAGAAATGTGTCATGCTGACCTATATCCTAAGACAAACATTCAATATGAATTCCATGAGAATTGGAAGAACACTGATGAAGCAGTTTTGCCATGAAGCATTTTGCCCAATATTTTACCAATAACATGCCGTTACCATGGCAACGCACTTTTTGCCACTGCGGAAATATGTGTTTTGCACATTAACATATTCAGATGAACATCTGTACCTAATTTCATAAAAATTGATCAAAAACTGTGGGAGGAGTTCGCGACGCAAGATTTGTACCCATTTTTGCCCATAATATGCCGTTACCATGGCAACGTACTTTTGGGTACTGTCAAAAAATACGTCTTGCACATCTACAACCCAAGGCACACATCTGTGCCAAGTTTTATGGGAATCGGTTGAAAACTGAGGAAGTAGTTCGCGACGCAAGATTTGCAACGGACCGACCGCCCGACCGACCGCCCGACCGACCGCCCGACCGACCGCCCGACCGACCGACCGTCCGCTGATTCCTATCTACCCCCTTCAAACTTCGTTTGGCGGGGGTATAATGAGTGTAAGGTCACCTTGCTGTCTCACTTTTCTTCATGAAAAGGATGTATTGGCTATAAATAGCAAATCGTTTTTCCTCTTTTTTTTTTCTCTCTTTTTTGTTTTAATCCAAAACAAGGTGCCCAGGCAAGATTACTTGAATGGGAGTATGCAAAATGCTTGCAAAAACACCAAAAATGACAGAATGGTATGGTGTAACATAGGTGTTTTTAAACCTGGAGGACTCCAATTTTACACAAATATATAATGAAAACAATCCTTGACAAGCACTTTGTACTGCTTTTCTCTTTTGCTGCATAAAAAGTTATGGAGACAGAGAGAGCTACATGGCAGGTACAGAACAGTTTCTTAATAATAAACCATTTTTTGGAATGCAACAGCGAATGTTTGGTGTAATTTCAGAACAGGAAATGTCACTGCTGTTGTCTTGTACACCAAATATGCAATGAATCTGTTTTGTGCAATAAGCCCACTTCTATTTATGTCTACTTTCACACTTTAAAACAAATACATTTTTCATTCACTATTTGACACGATCAATGGACTCCTCAGGAAAACGGGAACATACTTTTTATTTAAAAACTTTTACAAAAAATGTTTGTTTCCTTCACTCTCTCATTCTTATTTGTATAATTCCATGTCAGCCTTTTGGACTTGAACTTGAAAAGAATGTAAATTAAAATGTGATGTAATTCTCATAATGCTATCACAAACATATGAATCAAATTTTATCCCCATTAATACAGATCATATAAATTTCCAGACAATTGCATGCGAGTTGGCTGAGGTCGAAAGAATTAATGAGAAATATCAATGAAGGTGATTAATACTCCACATAACAATTCTGTGTTTGTACACTGCCAAGAACGATGGATACGTGTTTGTAACATTTTATGATATATTGTACTAGTATACTATAAAGCTTATTCCTACTTTGAGAGCCATAGTGTGCAGTTACAAATTGTACCAACTTTATAGGAACTTTTCTGTTCTCTTCAAACTGTATCTTGCACAATTCCACATCCTGGATCCAGTTTTTTAAGTGTGCCAATTTTCTTGTGACTTTCTCTAAAAATTGAAGAATATCAGACTGAGTAGTATGACTTGCAAAGCTCTTTACTTCATTTTGGAGCCATGATGTACTTTCATCATGGCAATAATATTTGCTGCAGTTCTTGTACAAAATTCTTGCAGAACCCTAAATAGAGCTGATCTTGCACAATGTTTCTTTTGAATTGGTTACAGCTTTATGATATGTTCATAATATCTGACCCTATTAGAGAAATTGGTAACAAGATGGTTCTGCATTCTTTCCTTCTCTTTTTTTTTTTAATTCAATCACTACCCCAAATGCTTTGGTTGGCTTACGGTTGTGCCTCTGAATACAAACCTTTGCCCAGGCTCATAGAACTCTTCCATGTCATTTAGATCACATTCAATCCCTGCCACTGTGATATTGGAGATATCCTCAAAGTTCACTCCAAGGTCAGTTCCAAAAACTTCTAATCTTGTTCCTCCATCTACTGGTCCAATTGCAGGGTAGAACTATCAGAGAATTTCAGAGAGGAAAAACTATAATTATCACATGCTATTGATCATGTATCACCCACAGAACTGAAAAGGAACATGTGCTTTCTATTGACAGTTACTAAAATTTCTTAAACTACTTTTGCAAAATGTCACACACCCACTGCTTGTCAATTTCCCCCCCCCCCAAAAAAAAAAAAAAAACCAACACCTACAAAGAAGAAACAGACTAAAGTTTCTTTAATAATGCATATGGCATAAATTCCTATAATCTGAATTTGAGTCACATTTAGTGAACCTACATGCATAACAAGAGTATATACAATGTGTATGTGACCCTGCATCACAAAACGCACAGAAAGTCGCCAGACAAGAAATGTTAGTTAAGAAAATAATCTACAACAGCAGACGTTAAGCTTTAAAATGATGCATGATTCAAATCAAATGGACTCTCCAAACCTATCTAAATATTGGAAAGAAAACACACACTCAGGAAAAGTGTGAACTGAGAAAAGAGGTTCTGAAGTGCAGTGTCTATTTAAGTGCTAAATTTTTACCAAGCCACGCTGGCTGTGCAACGAATGGGACAAAAACAGGATATAAACCACCAGAGTAACAACAATGAAGGGATTATCAGATTAAACTGAAATTGAGCGTGCCTAATAAACGCATGTTGTTCATAACTGATGCTAACTTTCAAAGCAGTAGCATCATCCTTTCAAAAGTCATTAGAGTTGAAAGTGAAGAGTGTGTACAAGGTTTTTAAGAAATGAAAAGGGGACTCTAAAAACACACCTAATCACACTATTCTACCAAAAGATGTTCAAGATAAATTGCTAAAAAAAACACACTTTCCTGCCCGTTTTATGATCCCAAATTTTAGCAAAATGTAGAAGAGGACTTGCTCATTCAGAAAATATGAAAAAGTCAAGATCGGATAGGTTGACCCATTTCACCTATTTTCAGTCCTCACATAAAATCAGTGTGTGCAACTTTTTGTTCGTTTTGTGGTGCACGGTCACATATACAGAATTGCAACCCCTACGTCAAGAACACACAATTTTAAAACATGTTAGCATTACAAACATGTAATCTGCACAATACACATGACCAGTCCTGTACACAATGTACTTTGTTGTATTATACAAAATATGATGTTTCAAAAAGCACGGAACAAGTTCAAAAACAGAATTATTCAAAGTATTCATTGACTACACTGTTTTTAATCACTGTTGTCATATCCCTATCCAAAACAATATCTCCGTAACAGGCTGTACTGCATCATGACTTCCCAATCAAGGACATTCTAATATCAACATCATCACAGGTCAATGAATATTAAGTCTGATAATGTACTTACACCAGTTATTTCAGGGGGATTACATTGCAGATATTGGCTTTGATCGAGGGGAGTATTCCCCTGGCAGACTTCGCTCTCTTGGACATTGCAGTCATCACCACACCACAGACATTCTAGTTTTGTAGGCGTCGACACGGGTGATAGACAGCGACTGCAGCTTCCGCTATTCACTGAACACTTGTAGAGTGTCACTATTAAAAAAACATGAAGAAGTAATTTTACAAGATAGTGCAATTTGGCATTTCAGTATAAAATACAAACGGAAAATCATATTACACGATAAAAAGATTGTGGAGATTCTAGGTGCATACCGCTGGTCTGAGATGAATGACTCCACACGAACAGGAGATCACTATTTACTGTAAATGTTTATATTTTCGCGCAATTATTTTTTCACGTTGGGTGGCTTAAAAACATAATCATTGGTTCCTGAATTCAGCCTGTGCAATTGTTAACCCATTCAAAACGTGCAGAGAAAATTGTGAATGTATTTTCATGGGTTTTAGAATTCACGCTAGCCATACTCCTGAGAAGCGTGAAATACGCGAAAATTTCTGTGTTTACAGTAGTTTGCCTAAAAAATTCATCAATAAGGTCCTCCCCTGATATACATAGGGCCTATGACTTCTTAATTTTTTAAAAGTATAACATTACAAGCTACAATTATCATGAAACTGAAGTTCACCTATTCACCAGGTGAGTGGTTTCAAGTTTGTTGCTAGTGTTAGTGTTGGTGTTAGTGTTATCTTTATAATGTATTGAATCAAGCTAAAACACTACATATTGTGGTAATGTGAATGATTTTCACAAATCTTAACAAGACAATTTTATGAATGGTTGATCGATTTTGCCATTCAGGAGTATAAGTAACAGAGTGACAAATTTGTTTTATCTCTCATTAAGGAGAAATGATGGTTATATCCTGGGGAAGATATAATTGTGAGTTGTATTCATGTTAATGGAAGCATAGTGTGTATGAAGCTTGTTATACACTATATTCATAATCACAGATAGTATGTGAAGCTATGAATAAAAAGTGCAATGACAGTGTGGGAAAGAAGTTATGGCAATGTTTATGTTGACAAAAGGGGGAAAAGACCTACTGCAATGTTTATAGTAAGACAGTGAATTGTTGCTACTGAGTATGTTAGATATAGCACTACACAATATGCATAATGGTTATACAACTTGCACATTGCTAGATACGATTGTCAAAGAATATCTATATGTGATATGTGAATAATTTCTCAATATATTCTGTATAGATTTAGATGAGAAATTAATGTAAAAATGTAAACACGAGAAATATGTGTTTTGTAATATTGTATAGATTTTACATATAGGCTTAAATGTAAATTGTTATCTTTTTGTAGATGAAGGACTTGGTTACTCAGCTGGTTGGAGAACCAGTACGATGAGGAGACAGTTGGGTGAGTCAGGATGGCTCGATGGTTCATATGTATATATGGAAATTACAATGAATATGACAGAATGTTAAAGCATGTTATTGTGAAATTTTGTGCAGTGTTGATGCATTGAATATCTCACAGAGAAGAAAGAATAAGTTCCATATTGTCTTATTGAAATTGTACACTGTATGAACAAAGAAATCAATACTCTTAGCATATTGTCATGCTGTTTCTTTGCCCTGTTTCTGAATTCTTTAAATCTCACAGGGGTCTATTGTAAGGACAAGGTCTCTTCTCTTGTTTAGAGGTCATCTCTTTTACGAGTGAACAAGGTCTCTTTTAGAGGATCATCTCCTTTAGTGGACGTGATCTCTTTTAGAGGTCAACGTGTTTACCATAGTGTTCAAGCGGTCCATTGCAGTCTTCGAAACAGACTTTACCACAGCGTTTACCAGTTCATATGTTTGACAGTCGTCAAGACAGTCTTAGGTCTTTGTGTTACAAGTTTTGATCAAGAGTTTGTTGTTATCAAATTAAATTTAGCTTATTCAGTTATATCCTACATGAGAGTGAAAGTGTAGTGGTTTTACTGTCCCACGTGAAAGCCGGACTACGACAATATCACACCATCAAGTGTGATATCGATTGCTACTATTGCTCGTGTGAGGCCTAAATGTACCATATAAAATAGTAATTCCACATGAAATCAAACAGAGATGCCTCAGTTTATATTAAACAAATAATAGTGAATGACTACAAATTTCTGAACTTCTTGGAAACAGCATGGATTTCTTTTTTTAAGCTCTGTGATTATACAGGAGCTCTCGGTAGACTACTGTAAAAAATTTTCGCGCGACTACGGGTAAGAAGAGTTTCGCGTGGGAATTTTGCAGCAAAAATATTCGTGTGTATTTTTGCGCTAGTTTCTCGCGAAATACGAAAATTTCAAACCGCTCCACTTTTACAGTACCTTTAACAGTTTCTAACATACAGTGTACATACAATGTACCATACACATGCCCATACACATACATTTGTATTCAATGTAAGTGACAATATGCTATCCATAAACTCACTTATGGGTTCACATTCTCTTCAATTTAGGTCATTTTATGATGAAGTAGCAATTTAATCCAATCATGAAATATACAAATTATTGATTTGGTGTAAACCTGATTAAGATTAGCAAAATACGATTGGGTTTAATAAATGTATGGTGACATTTACACAAACACAAAAAACCAGAAAGTGACATATTTCATGAAACCATGCAAGCGACTGATGTTAGCCTGGAGGTAAACATCACTCAATTCACTGACATAAAGAGGGGAATTACAGTTTATACTTTTGTGCCATCATTGGACTGAATATCATACAGTGCTTCTTGAGTCATTAGTGAAATGTAAGATAAACTTCACATATTGACCTTCACCTTTTATCTTGTGTCCCTCACATCTTGTGTCTTCATTTTCATTTGAACTTTGATAAATCAAAAAATCTCATTCCAATTAATTAAGCCATCATCCAGCTATTGCATCTATCATACAGGTATGTATTCACGTGTATTCTCATTCGAATTCAATATCTCTTTGGTTTCTGATATAATAAACTGGAAGGCTAGTATCTGCTCTTAGTTCTTGGCATACTATTGTTTAATAATAAACTCCACTCAAACTCAACTCAAACTCATCAGACAGGTAGACAATATAAAACAAAATGCCTTCAGTTTACTATTTCATGATGGAAATAAGAATTAAAATGGAATGCACAAAGTAATATGGTGTACTTCATGTATGTAACTTGTGCAAACCTTCAGATCCCGTCAAGTCGTCAATGACGTTTTGGGAATTCCAGCGGACAGACACACTCACATTGGTTTGGAGGACTTCACTGCTGTACGTGTACTGTGGGTGTCAAGATTACAATTTGTGCATATTACAATAAATGTATGAGGAACGTGAAAATCAAGTCCATATCTAAACGAATACCAATTCCATGTTTATTTCCTCTACATTCTATTAAACAACAAAGGTGTAACCAGGGAGGAGTTCTTTCTTCCACCTCCCTGGTGTAACTGTGCAAAATGTATATGGTGCATGCTATTACATATTGAGTTCAATTTCATAAATGCATGTGCAGCAACTTATACTGTACAAGATTAAAGCAAACATCATGCTACTACACCTACTTTGTAATAAATGAGAGAATGACCATTCACTGGACAGCAAAAATATGATGGCATCACTCGTTTTGCTCATTTTTTTCCATACAGTAAATGGAGAAAATTTACAGTGGTAAGCACATTTCAATCACTATGTTTTTACACAAACTGGAAGTTATTTAAATCAAACTGCACTGAAAAATTGGACTGCAGATGTACATGTAATCTACAGCTACACTGCTACCTAAATCTTTTAACCCATTGAGGACGGACTGATTTTGCTGCAATACTCATTTCCCACAGACACCTGCCCAAGTATGCTCGGGACTCGTCCTCAACGGGTTGATAGTCAATTACCCTGAATCCCAGAATGATTACAGACATCAGAGCCAATTATAAACCAATATGTCACTTCCACATGAAAAGCCACTGGGATAAAATCTGGATCTACTGGATTTTGTGACATATTTTATGCACACTTTGTAGAATAATGATATCTGTGCTAATTGGACAAAAATGAAACTGCATACTTTTAGGAAGGTTTCCTGGACAACAAGATATCCATGTAAGCCATAATGTCGACATGGAATGTCATTCACTCATAACTGAATTACGGACTCACGGTGCATTATGTAAGGTATAACGTTACAAACTGATATCCATGAAAACTATGTTGTGCATCTACATGAAAGTTCTTCAACAGTATTAGTATGTGGACATAGTATGCTGATAATAATTATATGACTTTATATAGGTCTACTCTAAAGTACATGTATGTGCTAATGGACAAAGCTCTGATATGGCTATACCAGGGCTCAACACTAATGGTGACCAGGTTTCCCGGGGCTACTCAGAATTTATGTTGGGTCACCAAATTTCCAGTAAGATTATCTTTTGGTGGCCCAACTGATCTACTATTAAAGATTCAAAAGGGATTGTTATGTTTGCTAAACACCTCTTTTGAGCAACCAAAATTTCAGATTTAGAGATTTTAGTGGGCAGAGCAGACCACTGGAGAAAAGATTTGTGTCAGGTCCTGGATAGACAACATAATCTGCTTTGTGTTTCCACAAAACACCTTAATACCCCATTTTCCAATATCATAATTGGTATATAACAATTCAATAAACTTTCGTATGGTTAGTGGTCACATTATTCCAGTCATATCATTATATGAAGAGTAGTGTGCATATTCATGTAAACCGAAGCATACACATGTGAGGTTTGTAGTCACTGTCAACAATATCTCACCTGTCGAGCAGGACAGTTGACAAATGTCTCATTGAAGTCTGTGACCTCTACAGTCTGTTCACTCCCGTCTACATGCATGACACATTCATACACAGTGACCTGTAGAGCAGAACAAGGCAGAAAAATATGGAAGTGCGGACTTGATTCTTCCTCACTCATGAAATCTCTGATTTCCAATTATATTCTACAACTGGCTTTACTACAAGGCTGTGTCTGTTCTTGCTCGATGAAAGTGGAGCCGTCTTCCTGCAAATGATCCTGAAAAGGTTGTAACATTTAGATATCAATGCCTTGTCACATACAAAGTACATTGTATCTGTCTCATCCTTTCTAATGTACTCTTTTGAAGTGGATGCAGCCACTTGACTTTTATACTGAAGACTTGTAGTTCTATGCAAGAATGAACTTTCTGTTTTGATCTGAGATGAAGAAGATTGCAAACACTAATGCAATGAACATCTTATTTCTCAGTCCTTTAGTACAGTCTCATTTCAAATTTCAGTTTCCTTCAATAGCTGTGTAGGCCTACTGCAGCAAGACATATTGGATTTATTCTATTTGACCAAGATAAGGACCTATAGGCCTACTGGCAGAGAAAGAGAATTAACAAAATCTTTATGGTGATAAATATAAATAGTCAGAATATACACCTTGTCATCTCAGCATTATATTCACTTAGATGGTTCATCATCACATTCATTTTAAGATAAAATGTTTTGCCATCTGCATCATTCTAATACACAAATTGATTGAATGGAATATCACATTTGAAAGGTTTCTATATCTCCCATGGGGGATGGGTATTTATAATTATAAGGTTGCATGTTTTTATCCCACAATCTATTTGTGTCGATACACTTGACCTACAAAGTTGTATGTTATACCTGGTACTCTCCCAATTCTATTGATTCAGATGATGTTACTTTACATTCTTGGGGTGTTACTTGATGACAGAAAGTCTTATAGAATACATTTTTCATCAAAAACCATTCAAAGTGCCATGGGCTAATACTACATCGAGTCGGATGACCTCTTTTAAAGGTATATTATATTATTGATGGAGATTAGGATTTATAGCTTTTAAATTTTTGCAAGATACCAAGAAACCACTGGTCTATGAAATAGTACTGAGCACACCATTCTATTAAAGAGGAATTCAAAGTTTATTTGATGAAAATCGGTTTTGGAATGGCTGAGACATCCAAAAGCAAAGTAAAACAAAGCAATCATAATAAAAGGTGGGTCCCACTTTTTATTAGGGTTGCTCTGTTTTGGATATCTCAGCCATTTCAAAACCAGTTTTCATCAAATAAAAGTTGAATTCCTCTTGGAATTGTGTGCTCTTTCACATTCATGAGAGGTTTCTCATTATCTCACCAAAAATGCTGGAAATCTGAAGATAGGTCTCAACTACATGTATTATTATGATTCTTATTATTGTTATTATTATCAGTATTAATATTGTTGTCATTACCATTATTATTATTATTATTATTATTATTATTGTCATTCATTTATTCATTTATTTATTTATTCATTTATTCATTTATTTATCTATTCGGCAATTCAACACACAATACAAGCGCACATAGAATACAAACATAAAATTGCATTACATGATATAAAAATTGTGGTGATTCCAGGTGCATGCCCCTGGTTGCCAGGGGAGGAAAAGGCAAACTCAATCACCGAGGCTCAAGGCCTTCCTCCCCACCCAGTACATGCACCCAGAATCAGCTATATAAATGTAAAACAGTTACAAACATTATAAAACAATACATTATTACACAAAAATGCACTGAATGCAATCTCAAATGTAACTAAAACTATCACTGTATACAACAGATGCCCCACCCTGACCTGAAGGTGTTAGCTCATCCACCAAAACTGGTTATTTCATATTCTTTCAAAAGAAAAACCAAAACAAACAATTGTATTATTATAGTACCATGGCAGCAGGTTGCCCAACGATGATCAAAAATATCTTCTGATCATTTAAAACTGAACATCCTTACCCAAATCTCAATGCATAAACCCAACCAATGGAGTGAGCAAAACACTGGTAATACATGTATATATATATATATATATATATATATATATATATATATATATATATATTTCTAAAAATACTGCTTTCGTGGGAACACATTGTCTAACACCGACATTTCTAAATTCATTTATTTCATTTATTCCTTTCCATTCATAGGGTGGATAGCCCTTTCAGCTCAAGGCTGATTTCCAAAGGGGTCCACATACAGGTAAAGATATAGCATATACAAACAATGAACAAATACAGATGTAACTAAATCTATACATAACATCATTTTTATAACAAAAACAAATTGTATATTATTTTGTACAGTGGTCAAATAAAAAAAAAGGAACAAATAGATCATTTGACGTAGACGTAAGACTAAAGTATATGAAACTTTAAATGGAGAAATAAATTATACAATAGTTTGCAAATTGTAAATCAAATATAGTTTAACAATTTAGCATATTTATGAAAAAAAAAGTTTTTTTCTAAATATTATACTGAATCATCCAATTCAATAAAATCATGTCTATTGAGGGTAAAATCAATCAAAATTCAATCAAAATTATCTAATTAACAAATAAAATGAACAATGTAAAATATGATGAAGGAAACATATGAAGTTAAATACAAAACACTGTGCAAGTTACATATTATCAAATATATCCACAGATATTGAAAAGGAATGGTTTTAACAGAGGATAAAACAATAATTAGTGAAAAAGACTACATAAAATAGTATTTGTGACCCTGCACCTCAAAAAAACAAAAAGTCGCCAGACATGAATTTTTAGTTAAGACCATATTCTAGAAGAGCAGACTTTAAGCTTTAAATGATGTATAACTCAAATCAAATGGACTCTCCTAACCTATCTAAATATTGGAAAGAATGCACAAACTCAGGAAAAGTGTGAACTGAGAAAAGAGGCTCTGAAGTACAGTGTCTATTCAAGCGCTTAATCTTTACCAAACCGTGCTGGCTGTGCGATGAATGGGACAAAAAACAGGAAGTAAACCACCAGAGTAACAACAATGAAGGGATTATCAGATTAAACTAAAATTTAGCATGCCTCATTAACACATTCTGTCCATAATTAATGCCAACTTTCAAAGCAGTAGCACTATCCTTTCAAAAGTTATTAGAGTTGAAAGCGAAGAGTGTGGGCAAGGTTTTTCAGAAATGAAAAGGGGATTCTAAAGACACACCTTATCACACTATTCTACCAAAAATGTTCGAGATAAACTGCTAAAAAAACCCACTTTTCTGCCCGTTTTGTGATACCAAATTTTAGCATAATGGAAAAGAAGACCCGCTCTTTCAGAAAATATGAAAAAGTCAAGTCCGGCTAGGTTGACCCATTTCACCTATTTTCAGTCCTCACGCAAAATCAGTGTGTGCGACTTTACGTTCGTTTTGAGGTGCACGGTCACATTTAGTCATGCAATTAAATTAAAAAATATTTTTCAAAATTAAACCAACTTTGTCATTAGAAATGGTAAAAATGAGTTCACTATTTAATGAAGATCAAAATAAAAAAATATTTCAAGTAAAAGTCATGAGTCATGAATGGACGGATATGATTTTAAGAACAAAGTTTGGCTACATAATGTGTAAAAGGAGCACAAAATAATATATACAAGGTGGGTATATGTAAAATCAAATGTTTGGCAAAATTCATTAAAGGCAAACAAATACATAAAAAGAGACCAGGAGGAGGATTAACACGAGTGTACATGAAATTAACACAACATAATTAAGATTAACAAAAAATATATGCAATTTAGATGACAGTACGTTGGGAATTAACATTCTACTTATTATAACATTTCATAATTTGTGAAACATTTGAAGTACAATCAATAGCAAACAAACAAGCAAACAATTTGACTGAAATAAGTTTGTAATTTACGAGAAGAGGAAAGGATATAAAAAGCCAGTGATTTCATCCCGGGGTACCAAATGAAAATCAGTCCTTTTATTGAATTATTTTTTTTTTTAAAGGCTGTACCCTGGGGTTGCCAAAAAGTGGAAATTATTTTGGTGCTGGAGCTAGCGGCACTAGCCACTACACTGCAGTGTACTGAAGCACAGTCACGCTATTGCTACCACAGTGTGCCATGCATGCATCGTATAACATGCAGTGGCATGGGAGCGACAATGTACAAGCACACACAGTGCATGCATTTCTCTACGGCTGTCCTCGAGCGGACGTGAGGTGGCGCTACACAAAGCGGTAATACGGGGTGCTACGGTACCCCGGGGTGCTACGGTACCCCGGGGTAACGCGTTATGCATCAAATACAAATAAATGCTAGTGAGGCTTTCTTACCTTAACCTGAGAAGAAATAACAAATAACACAGTCAGCTATTAGTTGACTTTCTGAATAAGTTTATCTCGAGAGTTTAGCTTTTGAGAGAAGAATTGGGATTATGTCCCATATTTCTTGAGATAGAGAATTGAATAACTTAATGCTGCTGACAAAAAAACAAACAAACAAACAAGCAAATTTTCACTTTAAAAAAAAAGTGACCTTGTCTTTTGACTTCCTATTACTGTGTTCTTCTTTAGATATCAATCATACTTAGCATTCTCACAGCAGACATTATTACTAGGCAGGGGAGAACATCATGTCATTCTTCACTAATTAAGATAATGAGTGTAATCGAATCAGGGATTTCACACACTGTATTGAAACACAAATTGTATGACACTACTTGCAATAAAATATTCATAGTAGGAAATGGGAACTTGGCATGCTCATAGTCAAGCTGTTATTTCCTCCTTGCAGCAAAGATCATTCATATACATTTTAAATGGTAACTAGAAAAGCACTCCGAGAGCACAGACCTCCGCCAAGCAGTTACTTTCAACTGATATCTTGCTCTTCCATAGAGATTAGTGATTTTCAACCACTGAAAAATCGCCTGATTTCCCAATATAGAAGCCTTTGTTACATCATAAACCCTCAGCTGCTCGGCACACCTCGCCCTAGCAGAAACAAGAGCAAGCACTTTAGTGCGCGCATGCAAACCTCAAATACGCGCAGCCTGAACTCCCAAGTTCATTGACCCTACCTGCCAAAATATCAAAAATCCTTCACAAATTCCCCCAAAATTCTCGGATCACTACCAAAAGTTAATCGTTTGGTACTTGTGTCACTCTCAACCTTTCCTGCAAGTTTCATCCCAATCTGTTAACTACTTTAGAGTTACTTTGCACACGGACAAACTAACTTAAACTAACTAACGAACGAACAAACACACAAACCAACGGTAACGAAAACCTAACCTCCCCCCTTGGCAGAGGTAATTAAGGCGACTGTGAATGGGGCAGTACTAAGAAAGTCCTGTGCATGATACATTGCATAGGGACTGTATGGGTATCTACAACTTGTGGTATGGAGAGAGATGCTTTGAAACTGTAGCCTCATAATTTCTTATTACCCTTTTAACAAGGACACTTTCACCTTCATGCACATGTGGAATGAGTGACTGCAGCACTATTATTCCAACACATCAGTGAAAGTTTGGAGAAAATTGTGCAATTCATTCACAAGTTACGAATTCTTAAAGTGTCTGTGTAGTCGCTGCTGGATAAGACTACTATAGTGTATGATGTCACATGCATACAAATATATACGGAAAATATAAAGAGAATTTGAATACATTTTTTTTTTTGAAAAAAAAAAAGTACACTTTTCCTCGACTTGTCGCTGATGTACATTAAGGGTAATATTATTAGCCCTGCCTTCTGAAAGAGGCAAGTCAAGAATTCTTTCACAATGCAAGAAAAGTGAAAATATGTTGAATTTTCTGTGTTTTCTTTATATCATTGTACACATATGACATCACAGGCTGGGTAGTCTTTTCATCCAGCAGTGACTGAGCAGAAACTTCTGAGAATTTATAACTTTTTAATAGGTTGTCCAATTTTCCTCAAACCCTCACTGATGTGTTCTACTAATATTGCTGCATTTACTCAATCCACATGTCCGTGAAGGTGGACTTGTCCTTTAAGTTTGTCACAATCCATATATTGTGAGATGTCTATGACAAGCAAGAAATTTTGTTTTGAACCACAATGATGGTTTTCCTACCTTGGTTGGATCAGTTGGTAGATTGGATGCCATTATACTGTAACCAGCTGCAATATTGACTGGTATCAGGGTTTCTTCTGGCACACCGAGGAGCTGAGGGCAATATTCCTGCCCTCTTCTGCCTGTCTGACCTGGCATCTGTTTGTTGAAATGATATAAGTATTTGAATTAGCCAACTTAATCATAGTTTTTACTCATTAGTCATGCTATCTATGGAAGTACAGTGTTGCAGTAGACAAGAGCAAGTATTTGTTATCAGAATGCCATAGGTTTTAGTCTTGCCTGGTGCATTCCATTATCCTGGACAAAACGCTTTTACCCATGAAATTCTTCTCTGTCTTGATGCGAGGTTTAAAGTGAGTAGGCCCCTACCTGGCAGTGCTTGGGCAATAATAATGGAAGGGCCCTCTGGCAGAGCTTAGCACTGAAATGGCTACCCTGGGTGTATATCAATAGATAACACCATACTGTCATCAAAATCCAATTTTGTGACATCACACTCCAGCACATGGAAACAATGATCACAGGTTTGTGCCCTCTAAAAAAAAAAGAATGAAGCAAACAATTAAAAGCACAGTATGGATTATGCAGTATGATAATGACAAATTAATTTCTTTGTAACAAGATCCTAAGAAAAGGTACACATACATGTATATATTACATAACAGATACATTATATGTAGTCACTACTTCTAGTGATTAAAAGATAGACATATTCACATATGGTTAATATGAGATGTAGAAGGTAGACTCACACTATCTCCATTAACAATGATGTCATCTACACATGATGAGCTGTCGTGTGTACACCTGTTTTCATACACACACCAGTCACAAGGCCACCGGCTAGTCACACAAGATGAACATCTACAAATAGGGTGAGAACATTGTTCAGAGTATACACTAGTTATAATGTCAGATGGGGTTACATGTTTCAAAAGATCACTTGTAAACATTTTCTTTCTTTTTCTTTGGTTTGGGTGTATCATATTTGAGATGGAGTACGTCAAATTTGGTTAAGCAGTGAGAATACCACTGGCATCATCAGCTTTGATTGAGAAATATATAAACGTTAGACAAATCTAGCAAACTGCCCTCATTTGATACAACATAGTGCAGATATAAGAAACTCCACTCGAAATAATTCAATTTGCGAAAGATTCATATACATATGAAAGGGACAAACAAATAAACCTAGTATTCCATTGATATCTAATTCCAAAGTAATCAAACCTTTAATTAAGGTAATTCAACAAAAGTAATATCTAGTCTGGGATTGCAATGGACTTGACTTACGATGAGATGCGAGTGCAGTCAAAAAAGAAGAAATCTCTCTCAACAAAGTTCACTTCACTTTCAGTTGACTTGATTGAGAGTGCCATAACCACATGGTCAGCTGTACACAGGAAGACATTAACAACAATAAGGTAAATCATTTGACACTATATAAGAAGATACTGATGAAACAAATCAATTTGATTTTGGTTAAGAATTTAAGCATGTCTCACAAAGGAAATGTATATTTTGTGTGACATACCTGGTTCACTTTATATTCCTTACTTGGACAGTACTTTCTGGTGGTTTAACAAAGAATGCATAGTGAGAGTAATATATTGATTTTTAATCAGTCCTTAAGGAATTTCAGAACATAAACACATGCAAAAACAGAAAGAAAATAAAGCTGACTGTGTCTGATGCCATGGTCCACTCTTCCAGCACAGTAGAATGTTTGTCAAGAAGAACTGGTATGTACAATATTGCATGGTTTTATAACGAACTACCTTGTTTTCAAGTTCCCACAAAATATCAAAATTTGTACTACAAGTAACATACATCACGCCCTACGATATCTGTTTTAAAAAAATAATAGAATTCCTGAAGGCAATTCACATCATACAGGAAAAATTGACAATTTAGAA
The DNA here is from genome assembly GCF_040938485.1 of Diadema antillarum. Taxonomy (NCBI): domain Eukaryota; kingdom Metazoa; phylum Echinodermata; class Echinoidea; order Diadematoida; family Diadematidae; genus Diadema; species Diadema antillarum. The sequence goes on from NW_027271462.1 coordinate 3,673,661, forward strand.
ATTTGGCAGCATCTGGACGTACCAAATGCCTTGCAAAAATATACATTACTAGAAAAATCACAAACTGCACTGCCATTCTTCTAACTTTGAGTGCTCATCAAAATAGAGATTGTGGGATTTGTTGTACCTGACTTCTGTCAAATACATAAATTCTTCCTTGTGACCAAAAACACAAGTGCAGCTAGTTGCACAACATCAAACCACCTAGCCAAACTTACATTGAACAGTGCAAACAAAAATCTCGACACGTTTCTTACTTTATGATTTGTCATACAAATGTAGCGCAGTTGTAACACGAATGGAAAGCTTCTTAGGTGTTGTCATAGTATTTTGTTGTGAAAATGGATCTGTTCTGTCAGGAATCTCTGCAAAATGTCTTTATTACGTATTTCATCTTAAAAACAGCACCTATATATGAATTGTAAAAGTACTGTTTTTATTACAAACCTCCTTCAGGTATTTGTGGTACAGAGCTTGAAGGTGGCGTAGTACAGTTGATGGTATTTCCAGAAGTAACAGCTGACACTTCATAGGAATCAAACACACACATGTATTCAAAACTATTTGTCAAAGCAGGCAGCTGCTGTACCGTGATGGTCAACTGTAAAAATGAAAGTAGAAAAGATGAAAAATTTCAATCTGTGACATCCAAATATAAGCATGATGAAGGATCAATGTAATATACATCTTTCACTTTATATTTCATAATTGTAAACATTTTCTCGATTGTTCTTCAAGGCTTTGTTCTATGATAATATGTGCAAAAATAAAACACACTGATAGGCACATTCACAATAAAAATTAGAAAAATGCTTTTATAAAATACCAAGTAATCAAAAAATCAGCAAAGCTTCAGACATTACATGTAATTTCAAAAAAGCAGAAGAGACAAAAGCAAAAAGGCTTACACGTATATCACGCACTAGAAAGAATGTTGCAAAAATATCTGAAAAATCAACTGACCGTGGAATAACCAGTCTCTTGAATTTGACCAACGATTGAACATTGACACCAAACTAATCTAGGGTTAAATACACACAGAGTGACATGTTTGCCCAAGACAAGAAATCACCTATATACACTGTTCTGTCATATGATAAATGGTAATTTGCCATGCAGTTTACTGTGATATCACACAATCCATGATATCACTTGGTTCAGCATTCTCAAGGAAATCAAATACACTAAGAGAAATGAGATATGACATAGAGAGTTACCATGATTGCAGTTACAAAATGATACTAATGAATCACAATTCAAAGGAATTTCAAATGCACATTTATTGTAAAACCACAGTATGAGAAACACTTCAATCCAAGCAGAAATGAATCTTAAATTTGATACACAATCTCTATATGACACTCCCATCTCTACAGATAAGACAGTCATATTCTAAGTTGTATTGCCACCCAATCTTATATCAATTGGTCCAATTCCTAGATCATCTAACGTTAAAAGAGAATACAGCTAAACCCACTTTCTCTAGGGAGAATCATACCACATGAAATGGGACCAAACAGGCAATTTAGATCAAGTGACAATTCACTTCTAAAACATTATGTACTACTGTATGTACATTGCATAATTGCAATTAACTTTTTGCCCTGCACATGCCACTTGTGCTAATTTAAGTCAGTTCTGCACTTGTAATCTTTCTACTCACAGATAAAAACACAGTCATACCTGACTGTATTTGCATCACAAAATCAACAAAAAGTTGCATGTCCTAGTTTTATGTTAGGACAGAAAATAAGTGGAATGCGTCAAACTAATCAATCTTAACTTTTTACATTTCCTGAAAGAGCCATTCTTCTTCTACAATATCCCTATGATTCGGATCATAAGACAAATGGGAAATTGTGTGTGTGTACCTTTTTACAGTGTTTCTAGAACTCAAATGTGATTAGGTTTGTATGACATGCTCATTTTCAATTCTTCAAAAAACAAACAAACAAACAAACCTTTACACATGTATACTTCACTTTCAACTTCAGTGTAAGTTATGAAACAATGCTGCTACTGCATTGGAAGTTATAGAGTAGTCATGAATATAATGTGCTTTATGGAGGGTGCTAAATTTCAGCTTATAATCTTAATAATCCCTTCATTGTGGTTGTTATGGAGGTTTACTTCCTGTTTTTCATCCCATTTCACAGCACAGAGCACTACTTAGTGTGAGATTCGGCACTATGAATAGACCTTTCGTCAGAGCACTTTTTGCTTAGTTAACACTTCTCCAGTGTATGTACTTTCTTTCTGTTATTTACTGTATATGGCATACATTTAATGAGTCTAAATTTTTTGCGAATTGGAACTTCTTAACGATTTCGCCAGTGGTTGAATTTGCGCTCGTGGAGTCCTGCACTTAATGGAGAAATGTATACGCATACATGTACGTCACTTTCATATTGGGTCAGAGTCAATACTTTCGCATGTCTTTGATTACACAAATAGCACCTGAATTGCAAAATTCATGAAAATATAAAAACCTCGCGAAGTATTCGGCATATACACTAGATAGGTTAGAAAAGTCCATTTGCATTGAGTTACACATCATTTTACAGCTTGAGTTCTGCTCTTTCAGAATCTACCCTTAACTAAAAATCCATATCCAGTGACTTCAAGTTGGCTTTGTAATCCAGAGTCATACACTGTAACAGACAGACACAGTTAGAACTTACTGGCTGTTCACTCAGGTCATGCCTAATGCTGTCTGAAGGCTGGATGTCAGAGATGCTCACACACTGTACAGCATTGTAGGACAACCACCGAGTGGATTCACCGCTCCATGTACAGTCCATGTATCTTGTACATCTGACAGATGAAATATGAAATAGAAGATAATATTTGTGCTTTGAAAATGATTTTCATTTCACTTATCATGTGAAAGAGCTATGAGAGAGAGAGGGGGGAGGGAGAGAGAGGGAGAGAGAGAGATGACTATGATAACATGATTGTCTACAACTGAGATTCAGCGGGCAGGTACAAGTAAAACTAGAAGTACAATGTACACATCACTAAAGGTGATTAATACCCAGGCTCCCGCAGCCCTGATTCCTATAACAAAGAATTTAACCTGGGTTTGATAAAAGGTTATGTGTGTGTGTGTGTGTGTCTGTCTGTCTGTCTGTCTGTCTGTCTGTCTGTCTGTCTACCTGTGTGTATACATGTGTGTATAGTACCTTGTGAGTACCTGGTGAGTTTGACTGCTTCACAACTCTGGAAGTAGTTCACTCCACAAAATTTGAAGAAAATATGCATTTACTGTGGCAACACACTGTCAGGTACAAACATGAGTGTTTTGCATAACTACAATACATGACCATTGTATACCTATAGGCCCTACATACTAAATCTGAAATTGCTTCAACACTATAGAAGTACTTAGTTCGCTCTATAATGTTTTGGGGAAATTGCGGTTACCATGGCAATGCTTTCTCCAACAACAACAACAACAGCAACAACAAAAACATGTCTTGCACATCTACACCTCAATGTCATTGTGTACGACTAATTTGAGTTCAATTGTTTCAAAATTATGGAAGTAGTTCACATCACAAGATTTTCCAGAAGATAAACTGTTATCATGGCAACACCTTGCCAGGTACAAACACAAAGTACATCGTGTATATTAAACTACACACCCGATACACCTATAGATTATTATACATACCAAATTTGGAATAAATTGCATTGATACTGTGGAAGCAATTTACTCCAGAAAGTTTTGGGAAAATTGTGGTTCCATGGCAATGCTTTCTCCAACAAAGACAAAAAAAAATGTCTTGCACATCTGCACCTCAATGTCATCATGTAACCCAAGATTCATCAAAATTGCTTCAAAACTGTAGAAGGAATTTGCGACGCAAGATTTGCAACAGGCCGCCCGACTACCCTACCAACAGACAACACGCTGATTCCTGTATACCCCCTTTAAATATAGTTATTACGCTTCATGTATGCGGGGGTAAAATAAGTAAATGACATTCCATATACATTTAAAGTCCCCTGAGCATCATATCTGAAAGGTATATAAAAAAATATAGTCGAGATGTACCTCGCAGGGAGAAATATTTCATCATTAATCCTTTCATCCTCCTAGAGCCAAAATGGGTAAAAAGTAAATTGATATAGTTATATGTAATTGCCATATTCAAAAAATTACACTTTTTTATCACTTCAATAGTGGGAGGCTAGGATCTTAAAATAAAACTTCTTTTTTTCCTTCAGGTCATTCAGCTGTGGTCATCTTACAAATGTACCTGGCTTCTAGCGTACACCATCCACAGTAAGGGTCTCCATCATCACCACCGTTCCCTCCGATGCATTCATCACAGGTCTGGTAATTACTGCAGTTTGCCAGAGTCAGCTTCAATACCTTCATGTTCACAACAGCAACAAGATCAAACCTTTAAATAATGATTAACTGTAACTGACAAAATGCCCTATTATAACATTCATCAAACTGTAGGTCAGGCTACAAGACAGTTAGCGCAGTTTGCAGAGGGAATGATTACTACTTGGTTGCTCACATCGATGAGTTCAAATTGGGTTTTTGACAAATTATAACAGAAAAGCTTTCAAAATGTAATGATTTGAATGCATTGGGGCTATAGGAAAAGACAATGCAAAACGAATATTCAGTTCACGCCAAAAGTATGCTACGGTCAATATTGGCTCAGTGTAAAATTATGTGTTTGTATTGCACTATGATTCTTGAAATGAGAGCTCTCTCTTTTTCATAACAGTTGTCAATTATTACAGTACCTGTGAACCTTCCTCAGAGCCAGTTGCCAGTATGATTTGCTCCTTGTCTTCATCTAGATATACATCTCGTAGAACAGACCCTTGTCCAAGGGGAACATTTTCGTAATGGTACGCGGATGAACTATTTAGTATGTGAACCTATGTAATAACAAGAATTTACATGATATAACAAATAATGTGATGCACAGTTCTGACACTGGATTCAACATCAAGGAGTGAGTTGAGTATCACGTTGTCTAATCAGCTAAAAAATCAAAGTCACTCTTTACAGCATAGACCACATAGATGATCATGAAATCCATTTATAAGAGAAATAATAGGCCTCTTTGTTGTCTTTTGCATAGTCTAATGTCTACAAATGTATGATCACTAATGGACTGCAAAAGGGAAATTTACTGCATGTTCAATGTGAATTTTAGGACTTGAAGATACATCACAAACAGATGCAGATCAGTTGAACCAAGTCACAAATATTTTCATATTTCCAATATTATCATGATTCATTAGCCAAGTGATATATATTGATCACATACAAATGATAGGTGATACATGTCTCATATATACTGCACTGTTCCACAAAACTGCACACACACCTTCACACAATTGATTTGTCTGTCTTGAAAGAAAATATAGCATACACTTTTGTACAATGTAAAAGCCATATCCTTCATATCAAATTGCCATGAAGTTGAAATTCCAAAGCACATGTATTGCTAAGACTTAATTAGGAGATTGAGGGTGTACTTGGTTAATCATTGGTAAAATATGATTTGTCCCTTTTTTTCTGTAGTTATCTGATGGGCAAACCATAGGAGAGTTGTGAAGAAATGTAATATGACATTACTATCCCATCATATTTGCATCTTGCGACCCTTCACTGTCATGAAAAATATTAAACCTCAAATCTACAATTCATGAATTAAATCTCCAAATTTTACAAAACTAATGTAACCATAATTTGATTTTACTCTGCATCAAGGTTCCTCTTTATATTGAGTGGCGCTTCATTCTAAATTGCATTAATACGGGACTGTACCAGTATCAATATGCATTGCAAGTCATTATATACACTTGTACATACCACTATTAATGTCACAATGCACATGACCATTTAGTAGGCAGCTAGAGTACCTTAAGCAAGTCACCGTCACTACTTCCAATGAAAGCCACAGTATAGTCTCTCTCTGCAGTAGTGATGATGGATTTGGCCTCCATATCAGAGACAGTAAGTACCGGTGAAGCAGTCACTGGGTCTACACCATTGGCATACTTGTAGTAAGCATTGCCGCCGTCAGTAGCTTGGCACTCTCTGCTTTCTTGATTCCAATTGTTTGGGGCCTAGCATGGTGAACAATACACAATCCATACAAAAGGAAACAACCTATCATCAAATTTTGAAGACATGTACTCTTCATTACCCCCTCCTCCCCCCCCCCCTCCTACCAAGATAATAAGGCATCAATAATCCTAACACAAAGTTTTTGCATTTTCTCTTGGGCCACTTTGTGAAATAAAGGTGCCTCCGTAATTCACCATAAGGTCAGCAGTTTGTATCATACTGTAAAGCAAGATATTTTCACGGCATGACATTTTTGCAAATTGGAGCCAATGGCCTTTTTCATGGCATGAAATACATTTGTAGAGTATGTTAATCAATTTGAAATCATTCCAAAAGTAATGGAAAGAAGAGACTTACTTTTTATACACATGGCAACCTAATGTGCAAATTGGTACAACAGTTTGTAGCTTACTCTAATTCCTGAGAAAATGGGGACCAGGTAGAGATTCTGATCAACCTTCAAAATTGATAGTTTCCAGAAAAATACACAATGACAAGCAATTATGGAAATCTTGCAACACTTGGACACAACTTTCATCATGAAGGCATTAAATTTCTTGTTCATAGTAACATTTTTTTTTGCTCAATATCTGACAAGCCTTATCATCTTCCACAGCTTGAGATTGATCTTCACCTTTTTTTTTCCAACATTGATAACAAAATCTAATTACATAGTCCTGAGTTTTATTCAGGGAGTGAAAAACACATATATATCATATTCACTGACCTATCAATTGAGAGAAGTACATGTATGCTGATTTTTTTTTTTCATTCATCCCGTAAATTTAAATTTCATTTGTGATTTGTGATTTGAAATCCACATATTACTTTAAAAGCAATAGGATTAACTTTTGCTAATTATGCAATATTACACTCTTACACATCAGAGCAACATAATTGAACAAACATTCCTACAGATCTTACACCTGTGAGAGAACCCTTGCATTAAGATAGATGTCCTTGTTTTCATAACATATCTTGAGCAATAAAATTGAATTTATTCACTCCCCCTACACTCGAGTGATTCTTGAAGGTGTGCTGCTGGAAGAGTAAAGATACACATGTTGAAAGATTAAAAAATATGTACACAGCTTACAAATATGCTATGAAGACTAATTTTTCTGAAAGCGATATTTTCTCACTCATAATCTCTGAAGGGTCCTGCAGTGTGTATTATGCTGTTTAACCCATTGAGGACAAGTCCCACGTATACTCAGGCAGGTGTCTATGGGAAATGCGTGTTGTAGCAAAATCAGTCCGTCCTCAATGGGTTAAATAGACTGTATAAAGTGCACAACAATATGTTAGTTACACTTACAGCACCACATTGGCTGCTTTGCAAATAGTCAATTGATCTTCCACCACAGTCACTTTCACATGTGATGCAGCCAACTACAGCTTCTGTAAATTTCTCCTGGATATCACTCATCTTGTAGAGACACAGAGCAGACTGTACAGGTGATGAGCTCCCATTGGTAAACACAGCATACATGACGTCATCAGTACTATTGATACTCAAGGAGTCAGCTAGCTGGGATCCTGCAGGACCAATGTGAGCTGTTTGGATCACGTTGTAGTTTGATCCAGTGTGGTCTGTGCATTTCAGTTGAATTTGTGTGTAGGATTCAAAGTTTGTATCAGCTGTGTCTACGCACAAACGACCCATCACAGCTTCGACAGGCACATTCACTGCTTGGAGTTTAATGACATAATAAACATATTGAGTTATGAAAATAGCTTGCACATAATTAACGTCTGGTAGTTGCCCCATGGTAATGCTCTGCACAGGGTTGAATGAAGTTATGTCAAGCTTTGAAACAGGTTTGTCTGCTGTTTGAGTGAGACTGATACCTGTGAAGAGATACTGTGACCTCTGAGGAAAGGCACTTACAGCTACCACCCCAACCATGGGTGCATCCTCTCTCCTCACTACTGTCTTCTCATCAACATCGTAGTATGTTTCTGCATCGGTGATATTGGATAGCTTCCTTGTCTCACAATAACCATCACATGTTCCACATGTAATGAGTCTCTCAGTAGGTGCAGGTGCGATGACAAGCAGTCTGTTCTTGTCCTGTTCACCAAAATACGAGGATCTCGATATATTGCATAATCCAACCTCAACAGTCTCCCTCAAGATGAAATCTGGTCCCAGGTGGTAAATCTCCTCCTCGGCTCCAATGTAGACATCACCAGTAGTGTTATCTACAGCCATGAGTCTGAAAGGCAGCCTGGGATTGGGACTGGAGAAGGATGACACCAGGTAGGAGGAGAGGGGAGCCGACTCAGCATCATGCATCACATTCATGATGCTGAAGGCGAGCAGCATCAGTTTCAACGCTCCGAACATATTGAGCCAGTCAGTAATATCTGTTGTAGTTAAAATAGAAAAGGAAGGGTTATATTATGTATGGTCTGATTTATAGAAATAAATGAGAGGAGGGGAAGGATGGTGAGCAGGATGAGGACCATTAAACTCGAAAGAGCAGAAAATAAACAGGCTCAGGGGGAGGAGAATGGAAAAAGAGGCGAATGACATGATGATAAGTATATGGACGGAGTATTTAATAAAAGGGAAGGTGAAATCCGCAGGGAGACAGGGAAGAAAGTTTGCGTGTTTTGCCTGTTTGTTATAGCACAAACTCTTCAGCTAAAATTCTTAGGCCAATATTCTTATTTCGAGTGATTCAATTTCCTTTCAGCTGGAATAAGAATGTCTTTTAATCCTGGCAATGTCAGTGGTCGATATTACATGGACGGCATAACGTAAGAGCATTAAAATGAAACAAAACATAATGCAAAGTTCAACGTGATAGTAATCGAAGGAGAAAAAAAAAACAATGTTAAACAGCGTTTCAACACAAATCCCATATGTAGAGCAATATTACTTTTTGCTATACTGCCGGGGGGGGGGGGGAGGAGGGGAGTGTCATCGTGATGACCATTGAAGCCATGAACATTTAATCTCTCTGGAAAGAAAAAACAAACAGAACTTGAAACTAACCGAAACCACGCTAAATAATATGATTATGGTAACTCTGAATAAACCACATTTTCTTATAATGATATAGTGTTTCACTTACTCTACAGCTGTATAGGACCGGGATAATCAGATTCGCCAGAATTCTCAGAGTTATGTCCAGTCGATAACTGCCGAGTATAATAACTGCAAATTTAATCGATGATAGGGTGTCACTTAAACATAATTCAACGCTACATTGGAAGTAACAGCAGATATGTCTAATCGAAACTGTTTGAACGCGAGGTCTACCTAAAAACAAGGTGGTCACAAGTACGTGAGTGTACTATGGACCCCCTTTATTTGAGCCGTAAACGAGCTATATCAATATAACTCAATATAAATTATTACAAATAAGTTCTACTCCAATAAATACATACACACATAAAGGAAGTGTATTGAAGAAAAATAGATTCGATTTCTAACGTATCTATGGCACCTAATGGCATACATTATTTTCTGAAGAGGAAGCTTTGTCCTATCTCTCTTTGTATACTTTGTACTTATACTCAAGCCGGGAAACTTGCCTGCTTAATATTAAAGGTATTTCCCCTCTTCGGCACATCTCTCAATTTCCATAGATCTCTTAATGAAGATGAATAATGTTACAACCCCATCATGCACTGCAAAATATCTTTATGCGTTGCAAGTACCTTTCTTTTTCATTTCTTTCCGGGATGGTTTTGTCATGAAAACGAAATAACACTGTAAACATTCACGTAATTTGCAGTAGACATAAAACGTTTCTGGAAATACAGCACCAGTTTAATCTATGCTATCTTATTTATTATGTACAGATTGAAACGAAGACATAGCCAGAAATCGTGGCATAACTGTAAGACTATAGTCGATCTGCTCAGGGAGGTGAGACGACATACCTCCCTGGGCCTTGTATTTATGAAATGTGGGATATAATCGATTTATAGTTGATTTCTATCATATTTCTATCAAAAGTATACGGCAGCCTGTGTGGTAAGGAAATTTATAAGAGATTGTATTTAATTTTTTAATGAAACGGGGCCCTGGTTTGCTTCACGCAAACACCAAGTGAACATGGCAAACTGTATTATGGCACAGAAAAGCTTTCATCTTTTTTCTGTTTTTGTTTTTGATAGTTACGGTTACCATTACAGTGTGTTTTTATCACTGATTTGTTGTTGTTGTTGTTGTTGTTGTTTTTATGTTTGTTTGTGGGTTTTTGTTATATTCTCCAGGCGTCTTTATTGAAAAGGGTTCAAAGCGCTTGTATATCAAGGTCTGATAAAATGAGAGGCACTACGTTGTTGCCTATGATTATATGCTGCTATCGTATGACATTGTAAGTGTTGTTTTTTTCACATAGGATAGAAACGTCAGTCACAAAGGCAACCGTAATAATTCATTGTATCATAATTACACGAGTTGAATTTCCTCATTATTCATAGCTTTCACGTCACATACACACACACACGCACACACACACACACACACACACACGCACACACACACACACACACACACACACACACACACACAAAATTTGCCAGTTGATTCATAGTATGTTCTTTTCCGACGTCAAGCACCTTTCATTTCGAAATTTCCGCAAGTAGCAAGCGAGAATACTAAATAGACGCCATTTTGATGATTTGGAAACCAGAAACTATATAGGGGAAACTGAAAAGTGCAATTTAGATTGGTTGTGAGTAATGCTTTTTCGGAGCTCAATTTTACAATCTTGACATGCTTGAAGCGAACATTACAGTTCATTACGTGTTACCTCATAGCGATACTCAACACTACTAGGATGTGGTTTCCCCCGTCATTTTGCTCGTTTGTTTTATGGTTTGTTTGTTTGTTTGTTCTTTCCCTTCCTCTTTGTACAGTGTACATCACGCGGCTACAAGCAATGTCCGAACGAGTTCAGTTTTTGACATGGAAAATATCACTGCAGGTATTCTGTATAGCCTTAATTTGAAACACTTCAATTTTTGCTACTGGTTGATAAGTGTGGGATTTTTAGCTGATTGATGACTTTTTCGACGCGTAATATTTGGTATGATTTCTACTACCTTTGTACTTTCGCACTTTATGTCACTACCACTATGTGCCTTCATTTTGATCGAAATTCGTTTTCTCTTGAGAAATCATAAAAATGTATATCCGAAAGTGAGCATAATCACACTTGTAAAGAAGCTACACTTCAGGGTATGATGTGGCAGTGTGAACGGGTACTGCGGGCCGTAGTGCCATAAAAATGTACAACACATTTATGGACCTTGAAAGGGTGGTTCTATTCATTTATGTCTGTCATGATGTCATCGCACACGTTAAACATTCACTGTATGATACTGAATTATACTGCATTATGATGCAGTAAAAGAAGTGAAAACTTATCAAAATGATCACAACTCACTGCAATGTAATTGTATGAAAGGCAAACACTCTGATGCGTCCAATTTTTATTAGCGAAATCTGATTCACTTCTGCTTTTTCACATTATGTAGGGAAGAATATAATGTAGGCCAAAAGAGAAGAAAAACTGATCACTACACAGTACCCAGGTTGGGAACGCGTACTGACAGTCTCGCAATGTATTCTGTGGAACAGAAATCATGAACCAAAATACAAGCTGCACAACCTCCAAGCTCGCCTCTAAGGGGTATACAATAAGGCTCCTTCCACAATGAGAAATCAAAAAAAGTGGTAAATCACGAGCGGTAGATAGTGGCGACAACAGCTTATAACTCGAAAGTCTTCGTTAAACCTGACCTCAATCACGTCAGAAGATTGTGTCCTATTCATGTCACGATACAAAAAGAAAATTATGCATCACACGGAAATGTTTGTTTAAAAAAAAGAAGAAAAAAATGATTATATTATGGTTTTTCAGCTCAAGGTGCGTTGCCTCTTCCCATATCGTAACGGAGCATTGTACGCACGTTTACAACCTATTATCACGATCCTTATCTTTATGTTATTTACTTATCTAGAATGGTTCTAAAATTGGACTCAGACATTTCTCCGACAATTACATTACATGTATCTTGTTTTGTCATACAAAATGGGAAGCACAACAAATCGACTGAATGCCAAGTAAATTCATGAATCATAAACCGACTAATTGTCTGTCAGATAGGCACCTCCATGATTTTCATATAAAACTGTATAAAATTACATGCATCACATGCATAAACATGTTCTTCAGATTGTACAGTTCTACACTAAAATTATGAACCACAACATTAAAAGAATATAAGCAAACAATTATTTGTTGGGAAAACAAACTTGCAGCAATATTGTTCTGTGACTGATACAATGTACAAAATAGGACTACAATAGGCCTTCTGATACCTGAAGATAAGCGCAAAATTCTGTTTCCTCGGAACTTAAACATACAGCAAACGTCTCAACAAAGCCTGGCCCTTTAAACGCATTAACTGCCACCCTCATTTTGGTACGTTAACAATATATCATATAATATATCTTATCTGCATAATTATATTATATATGTTTGTTTTGTTTTTTTTTTTGTTTTTTAAGTCAAATAAACATGTAAAAAAGAAAGCTTCTAAAAGAATAAAGACAATATTCATGTCACAAAAGCAAACTGAATATTACAAGTTCTGGGGATACATGAAAGCTTCAAATAGCTTTTAATACGACTGGTTTCTTACATTTGTGAGTCATTACCCTTTCTTGCCAACGTTTGAGCTTGCAACCCTGCCAATAATCCAGCCAATACACTGTACTATAAGGGAAGACGTCTCTTCCTTTTATTCATCTTAAAACGACTGTTTCGCTCTCTATACAATATCATAAAATCTGCAAGTCGCATTATTCAAATTTTTATCACAGCAAACAATACTAGCCATTTAAATGTGTTACATGAGGTTACTCTTCGAGAGTGTCCCGAGGCAAACTTCGCACGAGTACAATAGATTTGCGCACCTGTCCATACATGAAACTTGCCTTTGGCAGAAAAATGCTTTGTCTGTCGAGAACTTAAATGAATGATACAGTTTTGGTTCAGACGCGGCTTCAGGTTTCCAGGGTTTTTTATGACGATTTTTCAAGATAATGAGAAACCTCATTTTAAAAAAATATGAACGAGCATACAATTCTTATAGGAGTTGAAATTTATTGATGAAAATTGGTTTTCATATGGAAAAGGTGGGAAACACTCTTTTTTAGGATCGCTCTATTTTTAGGATATATCAGCCATTTCAAAACTAATTTCCATCAAATAAATTTTGAATTTCTTTTAGAATTGTATGCTCTTTAACATTTCATAAAGTGGTGTCTATGTATCTCGCAAAAAGTCAAAAGCTGAATACTAATCCCAACCAAGACTATACAATTCCTTTAATAGACAAACATTCATAAGATTTTACATTCGAATCACGTAACGGAAAGCACAAACCCCTAATCAAACATAGTCATCACGTAAGGCAAAGTGAGCAAACCAAGGTGATGAAGATAGTTTACCACTGACGTCAATTCTCACGTCTTTTGGAGTGTTTAATCTCTTTACGACTTGCTAAACCCTGCTTTTTTTAAAGCACAAACCCCTAATCAAACATAGTCATCACGTAAGGCAAAGTGAGCAAACCAAGGTGATGAAGATAGTTTACCATTGACGTCAATTCTCACGTCTTTTGGAGTGTTTAATCTCTTTACGACTTGCTAAACCCTGCTTTCTTTCAACGACCTGTAAGTTTCCTGTTCAGCATACAGTGCCTGCACTGTATCACACTACAATGTATTTGACTGGCAAGCTGTTGAGCATTGTCATGCAATGTCAGTTGCGATAAGTCTTGAATACTCTTCATTATTTTGGGTTCACATTTCTCCCAAGCAATTCTCCTTTTATGCCATCGTTTCGTAATTCAGACTGTATTCGTACTGAAAAACTAAAAAAAAAAAAAAAAACACACACACACACACACACGATTTTACATCTGCACTGCCTTGATCTTTCAATATATTAAACAAAAATATTATCCAACTTTGCCGCAAATATCCTGTCCAACCCCCACTCACTATGTTCCTAACAATACAAATATGATATGTATATATTGGAATGCTTTCCACACTATTTCTTTTTTTTTTACGACAGCAAACAGATTGATTTTGGATTCTTTAGTGGAGACGCATGAACTCTAATAACACCATCTTTTTTCTCTGCACACAGCCCAGAACAATCAGATACGTTTTTCATGCAACAAGCTACGTGTAATGCAAGCTGGCTGAAGTTGAGCAATGAACATCATTTGAAATATATGTATACTGGCTAGAGGGCGTGTCAGAAATGTTGTTCATTATCACAAACTGAATTTCACCACATTACAAGCAAACATTATGTAAACATGTTCATAGATTCACGCTGGGCATTTACTGCAAACACCCAGGCAAAGAAGTCAAAATATAATGTTTATATAAGCCTGTAAAGATATAAAATATATCATAATATGCAAGCAGTAGGCCTACTCTCTACCTTGTAGCAGTGTCACACAAGCTGCAATAATGAGGAAAAATAAATTGGACGATGAGAGAAAAAAATCTTCTCTGAAGCTTTTGCTCATGAAAATCAGTCACACATAAGGAGATACGAAATCTTCATTGTTTTTACACAGTCACCATGTACGCAATGCTTGCAGCTATCTTCCAATGACAAACATGAATGAACAGTACCGTACATTTTGTGCATTACAGTCAATGTCTACATATTCAGAAGTCATGTGGCAAAGAGCAGAAGAAAAATATACACAGAAGGGCATTGTAAAGGATCAGAATAAACCATAAACTAAGCAATACCAAAGAGCCAAAAAGCATGAGGGAACTACTGTCCACTATGTCACAGCATTGCATAAGCAATAGTATTCTCATGATAAAAATGCACACACCAATTATTTTAACTACAAACATGGCAAGGGCATACCTGTCAGATCACTACCTGAAGAAATACTTGTGCCAGAATTTAATATCAATTTTCTGGTATAGCAACCATCATTTTTCATATAATGCTTAGGTGTTCCTTCCTGGAGTTTTTGATAATGCCTTTTGATCTACTGAATAAAATGATATTTTATGTATCATATTTGTTATTTTTACTTGATACTTCAAAATCTAGATTTAACTTCATATGACATAAAGAAATTCTATACCATACTTCCAAAGCTGTGTAATATGGACATAAAATTGAACACTATCTTTGCCTTTATATGAAAAAGGAATGAAGAAACATGAAGGTGGGTTAGGCACATGACCATTAATAAGTACAAAGTTAGCAAAGTATTTGCATTGCAATAAAGTACTGAAGGCAAGTAAGTCATAATTATTTTCAAATAGTACTTCCTTTTTTTCACCACACTGTGGTGCAAGTACACTTTACAGCACCATACATGTACCACAGCACTAAACCATATCCACCCCACCAATAACATTTTGCACAAGGAAAATTACACAAAATTGTTCCAGACTTTCCAGAAATATTTCTTTTTTTCCCCCAATGTACAAATGTATATAGAGACTTAAAAAAAAACACCTCTGATAAAAACTATTTATTTACACATGAATTTAGCATTAATAGCATAGTACAAGATTAAAGACAATTTAAAAAGAATACTATGAGGAATGTCATAGTCACTGGATTTGTCATGTTCCTTTGGTAACAGCAAGGCAGCAACCAACCAGCAGTGCTCATTTTGCACATCTATTGTCACTCAGTTATTAGAACTTGAACCAAACTTTTTTGAAACATGGAACTGAGCCCCTCATGGATCACATACTTTGCTGAATTAGTCAACTTTCTGAAAGTCTATCTTAAGACGCCAGGTTGACTATAAATCATATTCTGTGTGTGTGTATGTGACACAACTCTGGTTATCAAATCTACTCAAAAGTATATACAGGTACCATTAAAATCTGTCATAATTCACACTACATTGGACAAATACTGTATCTCCAAAGAAAGTATTTATGATCTTTGTCTAAGCCAATACTATGATGTAAAGAATGGTATGTTTCACAAATGCAAACCACATCAGATTTTTGTCAATCAGACGAATTTGCAGTGAAGAACATATAAATCTTTTTACCTCTGATTACACAGCATCATCATCTGATAGTAAATGTTTATTAATATCTCCATCTTAAAATATGTCTGGTACATAAAACATGTTAAAACAAAACTAAGTCGGAATGTCTTCTAACTACGTATGTATTAAGATTCATTTCATGAGAAAAATGTACAAATCAAGCAGAATACTGGTCCAGAAATGGTATAATTACAATTACATGCCACTGATCCACAAGAACTCCTGATAATCAAAGCCTCCTTGTCTGAAATCATTACTTTCATTCCATCATGACGGTTTGAAATTCTTTGCAAGGTGTTGCCCAAAGATTGTCCGGTGCGAATTATGGCATCAGTTCTGTGATGGAATCAAGCTGAGGAAGGGATAAGAATGGGAAAGACAATGTTACCAGTAATCTGCATCTACCATAAAATTTGAATTTGGATCCTATGCTTTAATAACAAACAGCTTCCACCATCCATTTGCTGTCCTCCCCCCTAAAAAAAAGATAAATATATACATATACATATACATATACATATACATATACATATACATACATACATGTACATGCATACATACATACACGTATGCAAGCGTATGCCTCATGTTACCATAGATGTAATGAAAAGTGTATACTTCCAATGGTTAACTTGTACGGTACATGTATTGTAGTTTTGTAAGCTATGTATTAATGTATTGTAGTAACATAATGTTAGTAATAAAGTGAGGGGACTGCACTATACAAGTTCGCTTTTTGGCAGCCCCTCAATTTTTCATTTCCACCAAGTCCTTAATGAAACAAGATGTATTATAATTATGTTACAAGATATGTTATCATTTGACATTTGTATTACCTATGTATATTGATTGGAAATGAAAATAAAACATGAATGAATGAATGAATGAATGAATATATATTTGAATTACATTTATATACACACACACACACATATATATACATATACACAGTCATATTATGTACAGTATGGCCATTTTGTTCAAAGGAGGTAAAAGAAAGAAAGAAAAAAATAACATAGAATTTCCAAATGGTCTTAGTACATCTTACACCTCCTAAACAGACAAGACTATGCATTCTGTTCAGTCTCCCCTGACATTGACTTTGCATGGAGAAATCTGTTAATCAGAATGCTGTAGAAATGTCATCACCCTTAAAATCACTCTA
Organism: Diadema antillarum; assembly: GCF_040938485.1. NCBI lineage: Eukaryota > Metazoa > Echinodermata > Echinoidea > Diadematoida > Diadematidae > Diadema > Diadema antillarum. Next base: position 3,691,027 of record NW_027271462.1, read on the forward strand.
AGTGATCATTGTTAAGAAAAATTGTTGTCATGTCATACACACACACACACCAAAAAAAAAAAAATTACAAAAAACAAAAAACTAAAAAAAGACATGTGTACATAAAATGCAAATAAGTGAATTATTATGCACCTCCACCATGGCCCTCAGTATACATGTACATGCGTAGCTTAATATTACCTGTTAGAAATATCCATAGTGTCTGGTCAATTTTTGAGCTACTTGTCATTTAACAGTAATGCATGAAACTGATAACAATCGATGATATACATTGTATAATTCAGGCTCATAACTAGGATTTCATGGGAGGGTTCAGAATCAGAAAAAAAAAGTGGATCTGTTGGTTCAGGTTTAAACTGCCTTATGCACTACTATGCTTTCCTTTATATCAAATTAGAAGATTCCTGCTATTTATGTGTGTAAATATGAAAAACATAGTACAATAGATGTTCACTGAAATTTTTAGAGTCAGTGTTTATAGTATAAATCACATACGACACATTTAAAGAAATCAGCACACCATAAAATGGAAGAAATCATAAGATCACATTAGCACAAAACAAAGAAAATGTGAGGTGGAGCATCACGTAAAATGTATTATCGTTTTGACTCAAATCCAGGGTTTGTTTCAATTTCAATACTGTAAAGAGTCGCATATCAAAATTAGGGGATATTCCATAAAGCTGACGGGCAGATACATTGCATTTGGGGTTAATGTCATTCCTAAAGCAGAGAGGCTTTCATATGTGACCCTGCATCACAAAACCACACAAAAAGTCGCCAGACATGGATCTTTAGTTAGGGGCAGATTCAGAAAGAGCAGACTCTAACCTTTAAAACGATGCATAATTCAAAACAAATGGACTCTCCTAACCTATCTAAATATTGGAAAGAAAGCACACACTCTGGAAAAGAGTGAACTGAGAAAAGAAGCTCTGAACTGCAGGGTCTATTCAAGCACTTAATCTTTACCAAGCCATGCTAGCTGTGCGATGAATGAGACATAAAGCAGAATGTAACCCACAGTAGCAGCAACAATTAGGGATAATCAGATTAAGCTGAAATTGAGCATGCTCTATTAATACATTCTGTCCATGATTAATGCCAACTCTTAAAGCAGTAGCATTGTCTTTTCAAAGGTAATTGGAGTTGAAAGTGAAAAGTGTACAAATGATTTTCAAAAAAGGAAAAGGGGCCTCTAAGACATACCTGATGACACTACATGTACTCCACAAAAAAGGGTTGTAGAAAAACTGCTGAAAACACACTTTCCCATTCATCTTATGATCTCAAATTTAAGAATCATGTAGACAAACAACAGCTCTTTCAGAAAGTATGAAAAACTAAAGATTGACTTGGTTGATCTGTTTCACCTGTTTTGAGCCCTCACGTAAAATCAAGGGGTGCGACTTTTTCTTGGTTTTGTGATGCACGGTCACATATTCTCTTGCACGGATATCAAAGTTAAATAAGAAAGTGTAGAACATGTTAACATAATGTGACACATACATATCAAGATGTACTTGAGCTGCAAAGCTTTCCAAAACTGGCAAATTAGAAGACAAGTTACCAACACATACATTCACACAGACACATATCAAATTTAACTAGAAATGTCGCTATGGCGACTGGTATGCCTCCGCCATAATGCATGATTCTCCTAATAGGTCTATAGTACATGTGGACAATGTGTGATTACATTTTCACAAAATTGGCAAAATATTAAAATGACATGTTTGTCACAAATGTATCGAATGTTCACCTTCCTTGACCTATGTTTAATTGGATGAATAGGAGAGCATGTATTTGGGGATTTAAGAACTTTAACTTCGACTTTGACCCTTTCATAAGTTTACACACTTGAGTGATTTTCAAGGTATGGAAAAAAAGTGCAATTTCTGTATTGAACAGTAAATTGTTATCATTTTCATCTGGCCTTTGATTCATAAGAGAATCACTGTCAGGCAGGTATACATAAATATATACTAAGTTTAAAGATAACTTGAGCCACTTCCGAGATATGGAGAAAGAAGTAAGTTCAGCACTTCACTTGATCTTTGACCTTTTGACCTTTGACCTTCTTGGCAAAAAAAAAAATCTCAGAGAATCTCTAGTGGGTTATACATGCATACATCAAGTTTAAAAAAAAATAATCCTGCTGGCATTGCATAAATATAAGGAAAATAGTAAAATTTTGAAGTATTGCCCCTGACCTTTGACCCCTGACCTTCGACCCCATGAACCCCAAATTCCCTAGATAACCACTGCCAGTCAGTACATGCATATATATTTTGTTCCATAAAGATACCTTGAACAATTTCCAAGATAAAGAGAAAAAAGTGAAATTTTAACATTTTACTTGACCTTTTGACCTTTGACCTTTTGACCTCATGACCCCAAACTTTCACCAGAGAATTTTAATTGGGTAATACATGTATACACTAAGTTTCAAGAAAATATCTTCAGGCATTGCATAGATATGGGGGAAATAGTGAAATTTTAAGCATTTGACCTTGACCTTTTGACCTTTGACCTTGAGCATGTGCATCCAAAAGTTGATAGGCACAACTTTACCCCCTAATACACATACATGCCAAGTTCCATTAGGATACCTCAAAAGGTTTTGATAGTTACCCTGTCCACAAAATTCATTACAGACGGACGGAAGGACGGACGGACGGACGGACGGACGGATGGACGGACGGACAACCCCAAACAATAATGCCTCCGGCACCACTTCGTGGCGGAGGCATAAAAAATCAAATACAATTAAAAACAAAGATGAAGTTATTAGTTACTTTTTTTTTAAATCACTTTCTCTTGTAGCTTCAAAGGCATGACAAGGGGGAATTTTGACCAAATGTTATATTATTTCCTAACACCTCCAACCTACACAATCATCCAGAAGGCTTGTTATTTGTAGTACTATAAAAAGCAATGACACATAAAAAAAAAACGCTGATGGGATACTCTTGGAACAACAACAAATACTGCTGTGATAATTGAGTTAGCAATGGTTAGCAAAGTTAGAGATGGCAGAGTTATGGTGATAAAAGGATGCTTCATAATCACTATCACAACAAAAGCTAAAATGCAAATAATGTTTATACCAAGAACTGCTTTTTGATACCTCTGAATTGTTATTCTAGGCATCAGAGATTGCATGAATGAACGAGATGAGGTAAACCAAAATCCCAAGATTGCTTCACGTGCAGCCACTCACTAGTTCAGCTGTGTCGTTACAGGTGAAGTCGTACAGCTGCTTCAGGGTCCCAACTCGGCTGAACAGACCGGCGAATTCCTGAGGGTTAAATTTAGGTGAAATAATTTTCTTCAACTTAACAGCATGGTCTTCTCAAGACAGTACTTCTATTTAGAGGTGACTTCTGCAAAAAAAAAAAGATTATTGTAGACATCCTGAAACTAGTAATCAATGAAAAGGAAGTTCTTGACACCATATTTGTACTTTTGTGCAGCATGTCTCTCCTACCAATTTATAATGAGTGTTTTATAAAATAATACTATATAATCTTATTTGAGGCTGCTGCTGTATGTGTATCATTCGTTTGCTCGCAGAATATTCAAAAGCCTCTACATTGCTAAACTTTGATAACAGAATCTTGAATTGCCATCAGATTTCAGAAGATTGAAGGCCCTGTTTTTTTTTTCTTTCTCTCTCAAATTGGCAAATTTCCAAATCTAAAAATTCTTCCTGATAACGTGTATACTTTATCATACCTTAGGCTACAAAAAGGGTGCGCAATGATAACTGCAATACCAACTTACATGAGGTAGTAACATTTTTTGGGATTGACAATCAAGGTAACAAACTATTATCAGCTGCCACATGCATGGCTTTAAGAAATTGAGGTTGATACATAGCTCACTAAAGTCAATACATGAACTGACCCCCCAAATAAAAAAAAAGAATAGATAAATAATTGAAAATGCAGCTGCCAGGTCAACCAATTAAGTATAAAGCTACATGCCTGTCCAATCCTGTCATACTCCACATGCATTTCCCTGTCTGTTGGGGTAAACCGGCTGGCAATGTTCCGATAATACTCGCTGATGGTTTTGATGTAGCCAGGAAGATCTTTTACAAAGAGGACACGATTCAGGGAGGAATCCTGCAGTGTGGGAATTAAAAGGGAATAATAAGGGTTTATCATCACAACCTTTGGAGAGTTTTGGTGATCAAAATATCCATGTTGACAAATCAGTGTCCAGACTTTGGGCAGACCAGTGATTGTACAGTAAACAAAAATACATTGGCATTGTGATTTGTCTGCAAATGGGCAATCAAAGCAAAAAATTCAGATGGCAAATAATCAAGCCTTCTCGACACTACAAACTATTAGTATGAGGTAGAGAGTATTCATTTATCAATGATACTTGAAGTATCATCAGTATGTAATTTAACTGATTGATTCTAATTTCTGATTACTTGCACTATTTGTTAAAACTCTACTTTCTCACTTTGGCATTATCATATCAATGTCATTTGAAATTTCAAGCCAACACTCCTCAACTATTTCATATGCAATCTGAATTCTTCCATTCTTCAAATATCCATACCCCATTAAACCAGATTAAAACACACACACACACACACACACTTAATCTTCCATATTTTACAATGACCCTATCCTTTGGAATACACTTCTTCTATCAACCAAAAACAGTAAGAATGAGAAGGTTTTATAAACAATTCCTCTTTGATGGAATGTACCAGAAGTAAAGCCTAAAATGGGTATATACTATGTCTCCTCTGTTTCTTCTTTTCTCCAGAATAAGACCTGGTATCTTCAATCCTTGTTATAGTTTCACATGAATTTGTTCGATATTTGCCCTTGATAAAATGTAATAATAATCATAAGGGATCATTTCAAACAAGCTTCTTGTTTGGATTTGATGATCTTATCATTTAACACATTGTGGGATTTTGATATTTGTAAACTGCTAACATTTGTAAATGTGCCTTCAAATTGGAAATGAATAGTTTTCCCTCATAATAACCAAGCACCGTTGCATAAGCTTTGCAGTCATGAGCAAAGTGGCATTTCCAAGGTTTGGAAAATTTTTGTAGTTGCAGTAACAATAATATTACAAGTAAAATGATTAGAGAAGTGTACATCAGCTTCAACATTCCACGTCAGTATTCAATGCCCAAGTTCAATGTTTATGTTTATACATGCATGGTCAAGAGAAAAAAACCAAACAAAGACAAAGCGTTTCTCAGCGACAAATTCCATTTTCAGGACAAAATAAATGCAGTTTCAATCTTTCAGATGAGCCAGCAAAACATCAGGTACATGTACTAAATCAACCTCATCTATAGACATATATGTCTCATGTTATTTGCTGTTGGAGATTGGCTTTTTTCTTGGTCAACTGCATGAGTAGTGATCAGTGCATACCTCTTTCTTCTCAGGGATGACCTTCTTGAAGGCGTTGTCCAGCATGTTGGCCAGGACCGAGACACTCTGGTCAGCACAACGAGATTGGCGCATGTCAAACACGTAGGAGGGATGGGTCAAGGTGGTCACCCAGTAGTGTAGAGGAAGACTTTTAGTGATAGATTTGACAAAAAGATAAGAATTTAATAGTGACAATGAACAATCCACTACAACGTATTGGTCAGCACAGCATAACCAAAGCATGTTCACACATACCAAAAGATATTTTTCTCTAGAACAGTGATAGCAGTGTGTGAATCAATTAGTGGTGTGGAACACTTCAAAAGGAGAAAGAAACATGCATATGTATCCAGATACATTTGATCTATCAAAAGAAAGAATAACATTCACTTTTTCTTCCATTTTTTTTTTCAAAGTCAAGACAGAAGGAAACTCAAAATTTCACATTTCAACATGATGATGTGATTTGTCCCCCTGAAACTGCTTTAACAGATAAACACATGCAGAAGTAGATTCCTAGCCATAAACTTACTGTAAATTCTAATACTATCAACTAGTAAAAAGCTAAAATGATCAAAATTTCATTTAAATAGAAACTTTGAAAAAATTCACAGTTTGCTGAAACACTTATACTGCAGAGAGTCACATAGTCTATTCAATGAGATGTCTTGGCCTTGTATACTATCCTAGGCTATTTTTCTATACATAAAAATACATCATAATGACATTGTTTTCTTTGCAAATTATTCAGCAATTCTAAATTCTCACCTGTTGCTCTTCCAAGCCTCAGCACATTGTTCTCCAATTTTCTCATTCCCACCACAATGCTGACCAGCCATCTCGTCAAAGAAGTCAAACAGGTATTTGATAGTGACCGGCGTCTCCTCAGGTTTATTCAAGATGGTGGAAAGGAAGTTGTTCAAGAAGGGCTCGATTGTTTTCTGTACCAAAATCATGTAATAGCCAGTTAGATCTCTCATTTAGTATTGATAGTGAATAAGGGCATGACCAAGAAAAACAAAACAAAATGAAAACAAACACACACACACAAAGAATGTCATTTATATATCTATTTCATTTTTCAGATTCTGATCAAATTTCAAGCAAGGCAGTACATAAAACTGTTCTGTAGTAATGAAGTACACTGTATACAATGACAGTTAAAAGATCTAATGTGTGTATACTTTACGCATTAAATAACATGACATTTTCTTACAACATTACTGTGTATGAATGTTTCGAAAATAAAGCTATCAAGAGATTTCTGATAAGTATTCAAAACAGAAAATTGCACAGACATATCCCTTGGACAACGATATTAGCATTTACAAGTGTACTTTATATGAAAACAGCTTAGCATTTACTTTAATATCAAAACAGCTTTATTTGATAATGTAATTCATAGAAATAATGAGTGATTAAGTTGGTTTTAATATTAGTAAGTACTGAGACCAGGGGACATTTCCCATCATATGTGACCCTGTACCTCAAAACAAATAAAAGGTCGCTAGACATGAATTTTTAGTTAAGACCATATCCTGAAAGAGCAGACCTTAAGCTTTAAAATGATGTATAACTCAAATCAAATGGACTCTCCTAACCTGTCTAAATATTGGAAAGAAAGCACAAACTCAGAAAAAGTGTGAACTGAGAAAAGAGGCTCTGAAGTACAGTGTCTATTCAAGCGCTTAATCTTTACCAAACCGTGCTGGCTGTGCGATGAGTGGGACAAAAAACAGGAAGTAAACCACCAGAGTAACAACAATGAAGGGATTATTAGATTAAACTGAAATTAAACATGCCTCATTAACACATTCTGTCTATAATTAATGCCAACTTTCAAAGCAGTAGCACTATCCTTTCAAAAGTTATTAGAGTTGAAAGTGAAGAGTGTGGACAAGGTTTTTCAGAAATGAAAAGGGGATTCTAAAGACACACCTTATCACAATATTCTACCAAATATGTTCAAGATAAACTGGTAAAAAAACACACTTTCCTGCCCGTTTTATGATACCAAATTTTAGCATAATGTAAAAGAAGACCCGCTCTTTCAGAAAATATGAAAAAGTCAAGTTCGGCTAGGTTGACCCATTTCACGTATTTTCAGTCCTCACGCAAAATCAGTGTGTGCGACTTTATGTTCGTTTTGAGGTGCACGGTCACATAATAGTACCTTGGTAACCAAGAGATGGGGAGCAGAGAACTCCTTGTCCAGCTTGGTCCTGGACTGAGGGGCATCTGTGTTCATCTGCTCCTCTGGAACCTTACAAAAGACAATCAACAAATCTGAAGTTTTATTCCAGCCCAATCACCAAAACAAAACATTAAAAATTCAGGACTATTGTATTCTATCTAGTGTCATAAGGTATCTATCTAGATATAAAATGATCTTCACCATCAAAAATTTACACATTATGCAGTACAATGTATGAGCCGGATGAGGGCTCCAGACACCCATGTAACATTCCTATACTTCATTTAATACTAGATCATGTAGTATGTTGTATTAATGGTCTCCAATAGCAGGGCTCCAGTCTGGTGGCTTGTTTGGGACACTCAAAATTTGAAATTTTAGTGGCCAAAAAAAGGAAACATAAAAAAAGCAATTTGAATCTCAGTTGCCCCAGTGGGCAACATACAGTTAATCTCCCAGGCTATTTGGTGGCCCAGCATCAATCTTCAGTGACTCCTGGTCGTCACGCCACCACTTAAAGCCCAGCTATACCTATAATATACATAGATGCTAATATTAATTTGAAAACAAACTAACACCTCTTGCAATGTATAGGTCAGCAAGATACTCAAATGATAATGATGAGTTAAAGTTTTATCATTGCCACTTTTATATGCATTTATTACATTTTAAAACATTTAATTTCTTTCCCTTTATCCTCGTCATCTCATCATTTTCTTCAATGAAATAATTCATTATTGCAGTTGACATTATTGGTAGACAGAATCACTTACTAGATGCCACAAGCGATAGCCTCCTTCACGTGTCTGAATCTTGGTGTAGTCTCTAATCCTCGCATCATTTTGTCCCTGGCCATCATCTTAGGATAGAGAAAACAGAAAAGTTAATATCCTCACCACCTCCTCCCGTCTTTCCTTGGCAAATAAAGCTTACTTCAAAGCCTAATAAAGTTGACTGTCTTCAAATTTCTAAGTTTGACACCTCTCACATTCTGACAAATTCTAAGCTTTGCAATGATACCTAATACATCAAACTACAGAAATACACAGAAGTCACTCTATGAAATTGACATTTAACATGTTTTTTTTTTTATATCAGCCTTCAAGATTAGATGCAGTAGATTTTGCTGAATACAAAGCATTCAAACATGATATTGTATGTCAAATATTCAATTTTCTTCAGGGACGGATCCAGGAATTCCGTAAAGGGAAGACGCCATTACAAAATTAAAGGTGGGGGGGGGGGGGGGTGCATGCACATGCGCATATATGTACATGTACTGTGTCCTGTGAACCAGAACATGTACATGTATAGTGTATGCATGCATGTTACATTTTTGTAGGGTCAGAGTGACATTTTAATAGCATCTTGTAATAGCAACAGACTCACAAAATTCGACAAAATTAAAAAAACAAAAAACAAACTTTAAAACTAGAAATGTCGCTTTGGCGACTGGTATGCCTCCGCCATAATGCATGATTTTCCCAATAGCTCTAGATAGTACATGTGGACAATATGTGATTACATTTTCACAAAATTGGCAAAATATTGAAATGACAAGTTTGTCACAAATGTGTTGAATGTTCACCTTCCTTGACCTAGGTTTAATTGGATGAATAGGAGAGCATGTATCTAGGGATTTAAGGACTTTGACTTGACTTTGACCCATTCATACATGTAGGCATTGAGTAATTTGCAAGGTACAGGTGTGGAGAAAAAGTGCAATTTCTGAATTGAATAGTAAATTGTTACCATTTTCATCTGGCCCTTGATCCTAAAATTCATAAGATAATCACTTTCAGGTAGAACATGCATAATATGTACTAAGTTTCAAGATAACTTGAGCCACTTCCCAGATATGGAGGAAAAAGTTAGTTCAGCACTTTCACTTGATCTTTGACCTTTTGACCTTTGAGGCAAAAAAAGAAGGAAAAAAAAACTTTCCAGAGAATTTCTATTAAGTTACACATGCATACACCAAGTGTAAAAAAAAATAACCCTGCTGGCATTGCATAAATATGAGGGAAAAAGTAAAATTTTGAAGTGTTGCACTTGACCTCTGACCCCTGACCTTTGACCCCATGAACCCTACATTCTCTAGATAATCACTTCCAGTCAGTACATGTACATGTATATACTACAAGTTGTATGTTCCATGAAGATACCTTGAACAATTTTCCAAGGTACAGAGAAAAAAAAGAAGTTTTGATATTTTTACTTGACCTTTTGACCTTTGACCTCATGACCCAAACTTTCACCAGAGAATCTTAATTGGGTAATACATGTATACACTAAGTTTCAAGAAAATATCTTCAGGCATTCAATAGATATGGTAGAAATAGTGAAATTTTATGTATTTGACCCTGACCTTTTGACCTTTGACCTTTGACCTCATGACCCAAACTTTCACCAGAGAATCTTCATTGGGTAATACATGTATACACTAAGTTTCAAGAAAATATCTTCAGGCATTCAATAGATATGGTAGAAATAGTGAAATTTTATGTATTTGACCCTGACCTTTTGACCTTTGACCTCATGACCCAAACTTTCACCAGAGAATCTTCATTGGGTAATACATGTATACACTACGTTTCAAGAAAATATCTTCAGGCATTCAATGGATATGGTAGAAATAGTGAAATTTTATGTATTTGACCCTGACCTTTTGACCTTTGACCTCATGACCCAAACTTTCACCAGAGAATCTTAATTGGGTAATACATGTATACACTAAGTTTCAAGAAAATATCTTCAGGCATTCAATAGATATGGTGGAAATAGTGAAATTTTATGTATTTGACCTTGACCTTTTGACCTTTGACCTTGAGTATGTGCACCCAAAAGTTAATAGGTACAACTTCACCCCCTAATACACATACATGCCAAGTTTCATTAGGATACCTCAAGAGGTTTTGATAGTTACCTTGTCCACAAAATTCATTACGGACGGACAGAAGGACAGACGGACGGACGCTACGACGGACGGACGGACGGAAGGACGGACGGACGGACAACCCGAAAACATAATGCCTCCGGCACCACTTCGTGGCGGAGGCATTAAAAAAGAAAGATATTGCATAATATACAGTACCAGTAAATTTATCAGCATGAATGTTACAGTTGTATGTAATATTTTATAAGGCTAAAACTCACAGATATGAAACATGAGGGTATCCACTGACACTGGCTGGTAGTTTCCACTCCGGTTTTCAATGGAAGCAACTTTCTCAATCAATGCCACACGGTTGTTATCAGTTACCTACCATAGATGGGAACAACATACAGTCTATTGTTTTCTTTCAATCAACACATACAACAGTGTAACTAAACTTCATTCAAGTACATAATGTATGTTGCCAAGGAATCAATGTATAAGTTACCACTTGATTGAAATTCATGAATATAATAACTAAAACTATGGCACATAAAATTAAGCAAATATATTTTACGGTGAAAAATTTGAGCAAATGTTCTAACCTATTTCACTTTCTGTCCATTAAAATTGAAGTGCTGGTAATTTGCAGACTTAATCACTTTTAAGAGCAGTGCCAAAAAAAGAGTATGGGAGGATGATATGAGTTGAGTACTATACAGTGTGATGTAATTCAGATACATTAACCCATTGAGGACAGGCTGATTTTACTACAACATGCATTTCCCATAGACACTTGCCTGAGTATACTGTGCCTGAGCATACTGTTGCTACAACATTAATTTCCAATAGACACTTGCTTGAGTATACTCACGACTCTTCCTCAATGGGTTTAACTCTAAAAAGACTGGGGGGGGGGGCCTAAGAGGCCCCCCCTCGACATTTCGCGCGATTACTCACCAATACGCAATGCTCTTGCCGCGATGCTCTATGACTTTTTTCTTTCGAGTTTCCCGCACATTTTGACACCAAATTTGTGACGCCCGGGGGTACGGTTCTGAAGTTACATAACTTTTTGTACATGCACGTGAGACCGAAAATGGCTCAAAAATGTGATTTTGTGTACAAAGTCAATACAAATTGAGTTTTATCACATGGTTCATATAAATATGCTTATTTTTACTCTCAATGGCTAAAATCAATTTATTTTAGTAGCATTATGCTTCAAAAAGGGTCTGCCACAAATTTTGCTGAAAAAAACAACAAAAACAAAAGGTCGAAAAAACAAGGAAATACATAAGAAATTCATAAAACAATAAAATAAATAAGAAATTAATTTTGATACCGATTTTTTTTTTCAAGTACATTTGCTAAGAATGCTACAAAGAATATCTAGACCAAAAATGAGCACTTTTGGAGCTTTGTTTACTGATTTAGATAAAAAAGTCTGATTTCTCGCATAAATTAGCGTAATTAATCAAAATAAAATAAAAGAAGACTATTTTGGAAAATTTAAATATATGATCTTGTAGATTACATCGCACACTACCATTGTGCAAATTTTCGCGGCGATCGCGCTATCCACGGCCGAGATCTTAAGGGGGGGCCCTTTAGGCCCCCCCCCCCAGTCTTTCAAGCTACCAAAATAGCCCAGTCTTTTTAGGGTTAAGGATGATTATAAAAATGTTCTTTCCTTCCAGACAGATCATTTTCAAAGTATAATCCAATCTCATACTAGTACTTGATTTTATAAAGGTCTTTGAAGGTGATAATCTAAGTTAGGCATCTACTAGAGACTTGCCTGAGTTCAGCAGGAGGTATTTAAGATATATCATTGTCCCTTTGTCGATACTTTCAAAACAACTTTGACATTGTAAATAGAGTGCATCTGACATGCAAATGGCTTATGACTATGGCTGTTCAGATGAAATATTCACGTTTACACTTGATCTGTCACTATGAAAGCTTACAAAATTGACCAACATACATCTTTCCTACACTGTATAATAAAGAAATAATGACAAATCTTATGTTCAAATGCAAACATTTTTTAGTAAATCAGTATTATACATTGGTAAACACAGCAAAGTGCGCTGGAGTTTAGGCATTCAAACACTACAGGCTTCCATAAATGGACATGAAGGGTCAATTCAAGATGCTATTGGAACACACTTCAGAAAAGAAGTGAAGTTTCAAGTGTCACGCCGTTCCATACGAGAACCTGGTGGCCTGTTTATCAAGTCTATGTGGATTTCAAAATTCAGAATGGAACAGGTTTATCATTTAGATTTAGACCTTTCAGTCATATTTCAGTCATAACTGACTTCAAAACATTTTGTAATTTTTCTGGGGTTTTGTGTATGTATAATCAACCTTGAGATATACAAACATATGATTATACAAATATATTCCAAGTGTTTATAATACGGTATGTGATAACATACCCCCATGGTCTCTATAGTGTTGACCTGGACAGGCTTGCTGCTGTCAGCCGGGGTGTTGAAATCGTCTTGGTCCCTCAAAAGTCTCTGCTCTCCTCCTGGATGGTACCACACTTTAAGCAAAATAGGGAAAAGAACATGTTAAAATGACTATTTAGAGCTATTAAAAACACAAACTGTAGCTGTTTGTTACACTCTCATTGAGTTTAACATACATTTAGTCACTTGTGCTTGGGCATAACAAATATGGTCACAATGGATTTTACATATATTTGGAGAGCCAGCAAGTCAGTATTAAGTGTGTTTTTAACATCAAGCCTGTACTTCCAAGCACAAAAAAAGTTCATGATTCTATAAAAGTGGGATTTTTTGCACATTTCGCACAACCACAAGGTACGTTGCACAAAGGAAAGGCATGCCAATCTTTTTGCCTGCCATACGTTCCAGTAATTAATAACCGTATTTCACAGGATGAGAAACACACTAAATCATTCTTACCTAGTCATGCATTAAAAATTACTTGTGTGAAAATATAGCTGAAACAAACTGGCTGTACGACATTACATACTCAAATCCATCTCATGGGCTCTCTTCTGATTGACAACATGCCGCCTCCGGTAGGCTGCATCCAGGATCTTTTGCTTGGCTTGGGTGATACTGTCAACATCCAGGACCTTGACATAATATTCGTGTTTCCCGCTGCTGCCCACCACAGATAGATTCTGAATGAAAGAAGAGATTAATTTAAAGGTCCTGTTTACCTTTGGGAGCAGAGATTTTAAAAATGATATCACTTTTGATGCATATGTGTAGGTCAGTTGTGTATCACAAAACATCATACCTTATGCAATTTTTGCAACAAAGCCTAAAATATAAAGAGACATCACTATTTTTCTCATTACACCATAACTGTAGACGGTTTAGTTTGGAAACATTTTTATTATATCTATTGTTCACATTTTGTATATGTAGCAATATCTAACATTGATTATACTGTTTCAAATTTTTACATTGGTTGCTTCTATCCCTAACTCACATTTTTGAACTATTTTGAAGCAGTAATGCTGGGTTTTTGTTCCATCTGCAAATGGTAAATAATGCATTTAAAGCTCGGTCAATGTCAATAATGTCAATAAAAGAAAACAAAATGAAATAGGCCAACTGTTCTTGAGGAGGTTGTAGGGATGGGTATTACACAGGGCTGAATTATTTATGTGAAAGTTACAGATGCGTCAAGAGGTATAAAGTAACATTGATAGAATCAGGTGAGAAGAAATTGTTGCCTGAATGGCATGGTGTTATGATGGAAAACGTCAATATTTCCAACACAGTCAGACGACTGTAATCACTAGAGGAGAGGAATACTCCTTATCTGAGAGAAGAAAATCTAAAGTATACACGAAATTATTACAAACCAGAATATGGCTAACCTAAAAGAACATGAGGCAGTACTATAAGCAGTTGACAATACAATTTTCAGTCCTCCCTACCTATCATATCTAAATATTAAATTCTTCTAAAATGAACAAATCTACCACAAGTGTTTCTTTCACACAGGTAATTTGCTTTTGTTATCATAAATGTAAATGCTGATTATTTCCATATCCATATTTCAAAATGATGAAAAGCTGTTATAAGTAGTTATACATATAACAACTATTTCTGTAGCCTGGCTGACCACAGTATATCTTATACTGGCTTTCCTGCTGAGCAGCCTTCTCGAATATCTTGCAGTCACCACTGTAGCAGTCAAGGGTTTAAAGCTTTCAATCTGGCTTGTCTGGCATTACTGCTACACCTCACTCATGCAAAAGAGTCAGCAACAATTATGGACAGACAATTGTCCGTTCCTACCACTTCCTGGAATTCCACATCCTCCTCCAGGAGACAGTCAAAGTTGAGGGAGAAGTATGACTGCCCGGTGACGATGTCTACCGGTCCTTTCTCACACTGGATCTTGATGGACTGGTACAGCAAGTACAGAGACTGGGCAACGTGTTTCTACAAACATGAAAAATTATGATGGAACGATCTGATTAGAATGACTTTAATGGGGTGCACAGCTCAGGAAAAGATACAAATAAATGCAGCAGTGAAAATGATAATTGTATTTTTTTTTTATGTATTGCATAACCTGAGTGACTTTATAATTAATATTTCAGCAAAGAGAAAATATGAGTTTAAATTGATACTTGGCGCCCCCCCCCCTTTAATTTTGTAAAGGCACCCCCTCTTCACGGAATTCCTGGATCTGCCCCTGAAAGTGTACAACAAATTTAGAATGATCATTTCAAATCCACTGATGCTTTGATTAGAAAAGATGCATGCAAATCTGAAAGTCATTAAAAAATGGAGAGATGATTGACACCAACCTTCAAGAAGCCAAACATGCAGAGAGAAAGCCAATTTGACAAGAGCTTCTCCAATATAGTCTCAGTCCTGTTTGATGCAGAGAAATGATAAGGAAAAATAGGCAAGAAAAATTGTTCACTAAGAAAATGCGACAAGAGAAATGTCACCAGTACCAGAAAAGTTATGAACTGGCTGCTGTCCAGCATCTAGTGATACCATGACATTCTAACATAATTATTATTCTTTGACAGCTGCATCACGGCAAATAAAATGTACTACATGTGCATAGTATTATATATCACATTCAAATTCTGTGTATGGAGAAGAAACATTGCAAGCTGAGACACAGAAATGTATAGTGGATGAGAATAGAGTACCGATGCTTGGGAGCTTACAACAGAACAAATGATATAACCAAGAGTTTAACCCGTTGAGGACTAGTCCTGAGCATACTTGTGCAGGTGTCCATGGGAAATGCATGTTGTAGCAAAATCAGTCCGTCCTCAACAGATTAAAGTATGGAACTGGTGCAACAGTACTGAATTAATCGGCATAATCCAACTCAATGAATGGAGCAGCATTAGAATCTGTTACAGAAGTTTGTACCACACTTAGAGCTACCAGTAAAGCCATGACACAAAAAAAAAGCCTGTTGATGAATACTAAAGGATATATATACAGTATCCCTGATGAAATTATGTGCATAGTTTCCATAATCACAAAACATAGCATAACCATTCATTAGCTTTATAATACCAAACAGACCAAGCCAATTTCAGTTGAATTTCCAATACAGATGAGCTTCTATTCTAAGAAGCAGGTTTGTTCATCAGCTGAGCATAATTGTGCACAAGTCATACCTTCTGAAAAGTGACCTCATGTTACCAGTATCAGCACTGTCTGCAATTTTCTCCTCAAGAAGGGTCAGCAAAATCCTGGCATTTAGAGGTGAGAGAAAAATTGGAAAATTAGATTTTTGCATTTGTGATCATGGGCAAGTAAGATGGTAAATTTACAAAAATCGAAATAAACTGTAATGACTTCATGGAAAATTTGTAAAAATTATGTTTCCTTGTGTCTATTTCAAGTCACACTTCATCAAGAACAAAATGAAACTATGCAATCAACACAATAACACAAACAATACAAGACATGACTACTTGAGCTCTGATATAGATGTGCTATAAAATGTTTCGATTCTATATTGTGGATACCAACCTAACAGTTACCATATGTAATGGGCAACCAATAAAGTCTAATAAAGTTGATTAAATGTCTTAAGTTGAAAACATTCATTTCATACAAGAGTTATGGAGACTATAAACTTTGAAATGAAGTGATTATATTTTGTCCAACTTCATTTCCATAGCCTTCAATTGACATTGCAAGAAAGCTGACAACCTAAACAATGAATTTTCAGAAAAACAACTTTGGAGTTGGTGAGTCTTCTATAACATCTTCATTGATTTGAGAAACTTGTTAATATGGGGAACTAGGAAACAAAGGATTTCTGTTGTAATGTTGTATGAATTCAAATTATTATCATTATTTTTTCATAGCACTTAGAGACAATTAATTGATAAGTGCTATATAAATATTGTGAATTATTATTTATTATTAAACCAATGATTTTCTGCAAATCATATGCTGCACTTTGCATGTTCTATATCACTGCCATCACATAGAATGTGCTTCTTAAAGTCAGAATCAATTTTCTGTATTGATTACAACTTACTTTGTGAAGTATTCAAATTTTCCCTCTGACACAAGAATGACTGTGATCAGTGAGGCAATGTTGACTCTAGAACACAGAGATACACAAAGCATGAGGATGACGTTAATGTCACAATCTGAACAAATGAAATCAAAAGCACATTTGTTAGGAAAAAGAAATCACTGGCAACAGTTAAGACCTTCAAATAGTGTTCCCTTTCCTCTTTTCACTAACATATGCTGTGCTATGAAAGTGTCGTAAGGGAAAGATTACATCCATGTGTAAAAGTTAAATGGACATGTAAATACATACAATGTACATGAATATTCTGATAATATATTTCCATTCCTTCAAATATTTCCTGTAGGCAAAAATTACTGGTAGCTTACATCTAACACTAAAATAACCAGTTGATCTGTTTTTGTTTTGTTTTCTCTCTCTCTCTCTCTACAAACTGGCCGGTAAAGTACCATCATATACAAGGAAGCATAAATACATTACATGTGTATACAATGTACATGACAATGTACATTGGCTCCAGTGTGGAAAATAATTGGAGCATACAAAGCATATATTCAACAAGACCTGTCTGAAATATCATGCAAATGACTATACCCTATCCTTTTTTTTCACTGACATGTAATAACAACTACTTTATACATTGCACAGACTGATGCATATACATACACTGTATGAAGAAGAAATATTCATATGGAAAAGCTAACCTGTCTCTGCGATGTGACCTCCTTTTGTCTTCTAGTTCATGGATGAAGTTGGTCAAGAAGTCTTTATTGCCGAGCTGCCTTGAGAACATTATCATGGCCCTTTCCAGATCAGCATCCAAATACTGCAGTAGGAATAGAATTACAAAAAAATTGCAAAATGCTCACTGTTTCATCCAGCGCTGAAGCTATTTCACCTCATTATATTTTTGTACATAAAACTACAACAAATTCTTGACAGAATTCGTGACTTGATGGCTATCTCAGCTGTGTTTGTTTGTATTATTTTCATAGCAAAAATCAATGTATTCCATACAATAAAGTAAAAGTTTTACAAATAAAGCGCAATAAAAAATGGAGAAAATACAAAAGGAGGATAGCCCATTATCAGCAGTGACAATGATTGTCACTTCTTGGTCCTATTTCATTTAAAAAAAAAATGTTAAGATAGCAACTCTTGCTAGAAGAGTACTGTAACTTCCAATAGCAACAGCCAATCAGGAAGCCCGATTCTTGTCATTACCATGACAATTGCCATTCCAGCAAGAGTTGCTATTATATATATATTTTTTTCTTTTGGTTTGTTTTGTTTTGTTTTTGTTTTTTTAATGAAATGGGGCCCTGGCCTTCTATGAAGAGCAATGAAAGAGTCAGTAACCACAAGGGCAAAGTTATCTTTGAAGAGTTTTGAAAATGCATTTTTGTGACTTTATGAATTGGACTTACTTCGGGATCTGACGTGGCAGGAAGGACATCGAGCCCGGAGAAGAGCATGTTTCGTGTGTAGTCCTGGGTGTTGACAAAGGGAATGCCTAGACCTTTGACCTGTTCCTCTACTTCTGACATGTCAGCCTGGAGGTCATGGAATGCTGATCAAAAGATGCATAGTAAAAAATATTAGGTCATTTTCACTCCAGAATACCTCTTTTAAATTATGAAAAATTATGCCATAAAGTTGCATGCTATTTCTTTTCTAAATGGCACAGTGTGAACCTCCACAGTTTTCTGAAAGAGGATTAATATAATACAAGAATTGCACATATGGCTATATCTTTAGTAGTAGTAGTAGTAGTAGTATCTTTACATAAGCTACAAAATATCTACATGTACTCTTTGCAACACGTGTAGTAAGGTACTAGTAACACACATTTACACCAAGAAAAAAAAATGATTGAAAAGACAAAAGTAGATACATAGACCAAAATAATGTAAGTTGCATGTGATGACTAGCACAAATATGATTTCCAATCACAACCCTACCCCATCTTTGTCCCTCATCTTTACCTAGAAAATGTCAAAAACTAAAGGAAACATCTCCTAGTGTATATCCTGTAGACCATAGTTCATACAGGCCTGTACCAATGGTAAAATCTTGAAATAATAAGAAATATAATCAACATACAGCACTCTTGTTCTGTCATGTTCAGTCTAACTAATGACCCTAAGACATGACCCTATGACATCACATCCAGAAAAAGAAATCAAAATATTACAAAATCATAATTAACATATTAATTTCCCTTGCAGTATATTTGCACACAAAAAAAATCCCATATCACCTAATTTAAACATAATCTTATCTGTACGAGTGCACCTTTGTCAAGGTAGTATATGAAGGGGACCTATTGGATCTTATGTTATATTGAAGAAACAAATGACAAAGATCTACCAATGACTGAAATTTTTCCATACCAGCTTCGACTTTCTGTTGGATTTTCTTTTCAACCAACTCAAGTTCCTGCGCCTGCTTGTCCAAGTTCTCGTAACTCCTACGGTACAGTCCGAAGCCAACCAGCACCATCACAATGATGATCAGCACAGCACCGCCACAAGCACCACCGATGATGGCGCCCAAAGGTAAACCTGTCGGGTACTGCACATAGCCAACAGAAAAGCCAAGGTTGCCTTGACTCACCTGCAAAGTGACAACAGTAAGATGAGTCAAGCATGTTACATGAATAGGGAAATTATTTGTATTTGTGAAATGAGTGCAGATATGGATGTTTATTACTTGCTGTAGCTCACAATGAATGATATTAGTCCATGGTCCATCTTAACACAAGAGACCAAGTTCTTAGTACATTATAACATGCCAACTTACAGTACTTACATGTAACCAATGTCCATTAAATGTTCATTTGTGTCGTGTGATCATGGTAATTTCATACCTAACCACATTTGGGGTTAAATCTTTAATGTCTCTTATGCTTTCAGTCAATAGAGCAATGAAAGCATATTTTCACCTGCTATTGATATACTTATTCTAACAGCATATTCCCAACAGCATATACTTAACAACATTTGGGGTTAAATCTTCAATGTCTCTAAGGCTTTCAGTCAATACAGCAATCAAAGCATATTTCCACCAGCTATGAATATACAATTTTAACAGCATATACCCACTTTTTATACCACCAAACAATTCTGTGTCTGTATGAATGTGCATAATATACATAACGATTAAGTAATAACAAGCAAGAGTTAGCAAATTCTTCGTATTTGTGTTAATTCAATAAGTTTTGGTGCTTACAATTTTGTTAATTCAAAAATGTAAAAAGAAAATGCATCAAATAAATTCTGCAAAGCATTGTTCATTATACAATGGATTTCTGGCAAAAAAAAAAATATATATTTCTACCGACTTCAAGAACAGATGATGCAAATTTCTTCAGGGGCATCAAAAGGAATAGTGTGCATGTGGTAACTATGGAATACAGTCTAAACTCATTTGACTATACCACATGGTTATAAAAAAAAAACAATTTCATAATTTCCCTTATGCACACAATAGGCCTACCTACTGATCACAATATGTGTAAAATGTCAAGAAACATAGTGGACTCTACACAACTACAAAGGTTTTCTGTCCTTTAAAGAAACTGTATCTTCTCATTGTTTTCTCCATTTCACAGAGAAATGTTACAAACTGCTTAGACATATTTCTAAGTTGAAATCTAAACCTAGAATGTAAAATTATTTCTCCAACATGGACGCATTTGAATAAAAGGATGCGTCCCACTGACATTTGTCAGTTATTAAAACAAGAATAGAAATAGAACAGCCAAATAAGATGACTGAAGAACTTTAAAAACAATTTAATGGAGAAAGAACAAAATCAATCGATCAATGGCATAGTACACTACTTTAATATCTACAAAAGACAACTATGCTTACATGGACTGCTGGAAGATTTCTTGTCGGACCTTCCCCTAATGAACCATTATTAAATCCTGCTGATGGTGCCTTTTCTGGCATCTTGCAGATCAGCTTTTCGCTTTCCAAGATTTGGACTACACATTCACCGTCTCCACCAACAAAGACCTGCACATCATCTTCATTGCTGGCCAGGTTGAGATTATTTCCCTAAAAATATGACATGACGATAGAAGGGAAAGAGATAAGAAAAAGCATGGTAATTGTAAAAGCTGAAAGAAGCTACATTTTGTATTAAAGGGTGTGTACAGTTCTGGTCGAGGTGAAGATTTAGCTTTTAACTTTTCGTGAGATATTTAGAAACCACTCTATGAGATGTCAAAGAGCATGCAGTTCTAAGGGGTGTCAAAAGTTTATTCGATGAAAATCGGTTTTGAAGTGGCTGAGATATCCAAAAACAAGGTGAAACAAAGAGATACTAATAAAGTTGGGGCATGTCGCCTTTTATTATTAGCACTTTTTTGGATATCTCAGCCATTTGAAAACCAATTTTCATCAAATAAACGTTGAATCCCTCTTAAAATTACATGCTCTTTCATATTTCATAAAAGGCTTTTCATTATCTCACTTAGGAATGTTCAAAACATGAATCCCTACCTCAACCAGTACTGTACAGTCCCTTTAACATAGAGGAGAAAACTAATGAGAATTTAAATGGAAAACTTTAGGATGGGTGCTCAACTTTTCAGGATTTTATATGCTTTGAACTTAGTGTAATTACCATGATAGTCCCGCATGTTTCATGTTCTTCAGTTGCACAAAATACACCCATCATGCCTCAAATAAAATTAATGTAATTATATTTCCATATATGTATGTCAATTGCCATAGATTTAATTTCATACAGCATATTCACATATAACAAGAAATATGTATTGAGAAAATCCTTAAGCAGGTTATAGATCCCTGCTAGAGAAGGCAGCTCATCATGAGTTCATTGACACCAGTGAGAAGCAGGCAGGCGACTGCCATCTATTTATATCACGTGTCGGACATTTCATTTTTACACCCATTATACATGTACTTTCAGAATTCAAACTCAAAAGTAGTTTAATATATAAATAAATAAATATATATATATTATATATACAAGTAACAAAGCTGCAACAAAGTTCATGCTGTATTCACCAACGGTTTATTTCTTCACACATGTGAAGAAATAAACCGTTGGTGAATACAGCATGAACTTTGTTGCAGCTTTGTTACTTATCTTTTTATCTTGCCAACACGTGGACTACCTTATCAACATGGATATTATATATACATATATACAATTCTTTTTTTTGTGTGTAATCATACATATCTCTCTGTCTTCATGTAAATGTACAGGATGGTTCTTCGTCACACATCTTATGGTTTTTATCCCCTTTTAATTCCTTTTTGTTGCCCTCTATATCAATAGTTGTCTTCTTCACCTCCACACGCTCTACATGCTCTGTACATGCATGTTGAAAATCAAACTATTTCCCAATAATAAAGAAGCCTTTCCGTTGTGTCTACCACTGTGTACCTCATCAGTCAGGTTAGTGCACACTGCGCTTCAAGTGCGCACTCAGTGCATGCATACACACCTCAAATATATGCAGCTTGAATTCCTCTCTGTTTTTGCCCCATTTACCAATGACAGTCTTTCAAAAAAATTGAATAGTTATCTGGATTCAGACGGTTATTTTTTTTTTCTTTGTCCCTATTTATTGCAAATCCAGTTCTTTTTTATGCCACTTATGATTTATGAAACAGTGTATAACGACATACAGTTTTAATATTGTATATTTGCTCATGGGATCAGCCTCGAAAGGCCAATGGCCTACTGCTGATTTCCTCCACCATTTATTTTAATTGTTATGTCAATCTTGAACACACACTTTTTAATTTTTAACTGTGATTATGTACTTATCCAAAATAATTTTTGGTTTGTATATGTATGTGTTGGAACTGATTGATTGTATATTTATATGTTTTTACCTGAACTTGTGGAAATAAACTTGAAACTTGAATTTTTTTAGCAGTGTCTTGGTATACTAGAACCACACTTCCCCTAACATTCAACTTTACTGGGTTAACCTAATGGAAGGAATTTCAGAGATGAATCTTGAATATGAAAGGATACAATACAATTTCCTTCTCAAGCATTACATAGATTACATGTAGATGGATATAATTGGCGTATGACATTTTCACTGATTCCACTTTCATTTTAATAGCAAATCTCACATTAAGTTCTAGCAAGTTGCTTTCAGGCAGATTGAAAATTGAATCTGGTCCCTCAAAATTGTAGTAAACTGGATCTGGGAAGTATGTGATGATTTCATTCCAGTTGATGACAAAACCATCAAAGTCAAATTGTAAGGAAGCTGTAAGACCATCCTCAGTTTGTCTTCTCCTCCGTGATGTCGTGTCCCCAGGATAGGTCGGCGAGGGACAAGTAAGAACGGTGGCACTTCCATTGCCATTACAAATCTGAAAATAAAGGCAGATAGAAGTAAAGAATTAAATGTTAAGAATTTATATTTCAACATTAGTCTACAACACAACAATTTCTTATACAAAAGTATCAGTTCTACAAAAGTTTGCCCCTTTATATTCCGGTCTTAATGCATGAAACGTGCTTGAGAGAAGTTCTTTCCTTATGGTTGTTGCTTTTACATGAATCAGAAATGACATCATTAATTTGAAAATGACACTAGAAATGCACTCAGAGAGCGCAGACCACCGCCAAGACAGCAAATCATTTCTAACCATACACATAATAGATATACTCTTTCCCAATTAAAAAATCCTTTTGTTTACGTCATCAGTTTCCAGCTGTGCAGTGGCTTGCCCAAGCACAGCACACGCTTTCAGTGCGTGGGTGCATGCAAACCTCCAGTATGTGCAGCTTGAACTCCCAAGCTCATATGCCAAAAGAACAAAAAAACCTTCAAAGATCTATAAAAATTCTTGGATCACTACCAAAACTTAATCATCTGTTCCTTGTGTCTTCATCAACTTTTCCTGCAAGTTTCATTCAAATCCATTCACAACTTTTATTATTTATTTTGTTAAAAGAGAAACCAACACTGATGATCACTTAATCTCCTTCCTTGGTTGAGGTAATGAAAAGAGAGAGAGAGAGAGAGAGAGAGAGAGAGAGAGAGACAGATAAAGATTATGACATATATTCTGTCACCTAAATATTCTTTCAGAATACATTGTATATCACAGGCTTTGTTGGTCCGAATTCTGAATTATAGCATGTGTCACATGCTAACAACAGGAAAACGCACTGACTCCTCATATTTCTGTCAATCACTCCAAACTGGTTGGCCTCATCAAGTTCTTAATTTCAAAGAAGTCTCATTTGATGCAGAGACTCCAACTCTCCCGCTTTCGACGGGAGATCTCCCGCCAAAAGCTCATTTTTGCAGTATCTCCCGTTCTCCCGCTTGAGATTTAATTTCTCTCGCCCTGGCTCTGTGTCTCCCGCTTGAAATGATTTACTTATTGTCATCGTATTTTGAAAAATAAGCCTTAGATAGCACGAGAGAGCATCAAGAACCCTAGAGCTATAGAGCCCTAGACCCCAGTCGAAAGGAACTTCGCGCACATCAAGTTGGCGGAGTCTCCCGTTTGCCGTAGGTTTCAGGCGGGAGAATATCCAGATCAGAAGGTGCTTGGGGTTGGAGTCTCTGTTTGATATCCTGAATAATATGAGCTATTAATAATGTTGGTACTAATGTGAGATAGCATTTCACGTTTATGAATACCAGCACTTATAAATTTCAGGAAAACTTCAAACAACACAAAATTTCAGGATAATTGGGAGACCTTTCACAGTACATTTACCGGTAATCATAACTTGTAAGAATTCCTCTTATACAATATAAATACTTGCTCTTTGGAATCATATATCGGGGTAATTTGAAGAATTAACTGCAGACATATGGTGTAGATAAAACATAAGCAATAAAAACCATGTACAGACCTCTGACGTCTCTGCTCCAGAAGTTTGTGATATTGCCTTGATAACTGGCATCTGAATCAAGTCAAATCTTTCTCCAGTGACAATTATATCAAGACCTCCCCTGAAATGGCAAAATCAAGTATTAGTATATTACATATGTGATGATGTTAGGTATAAAAATCCTGACTAATTAATATTCACACTGATTTAAAACCAATCTTGGTCCTATTATACAAAGAGTATTTCTAAATGAAACATCAGAATAGCTATGTACAGTTGAACCTCTCGTATCCGGACAAGTCGGGACCGGGGCTCATCCGGATAAGGGATTTGGCCGGATACGGGAGACTCAATGCTTTATACATGTACATATACATACACATGTACTGATGTAGCCCATTGTAGTACCACATGTAGTAATGTGTATACCGTAGTTATGGGTAAACTCGGCCTAGCGGGAAAAGTCGGCCGCCAGCGCGCACAGTACATAAAATTGTACTGTGCGCGCTGGCGGCCGACTTTACCCGCTAGGCCGAGTTTACCCATAACTACGGTACTGCAACCTTTTCATTGTTACATTTGGGGATGTTTGGGGATGTTAAAATGTCTGAAGGTAAGCAATTTGGAAGGAAATTTGATGTAATATGTATGTCAATCATGTTGGAAGTAATATGTAATTCATGTGTGTTTGTGTAGGAGTCTCAAGGAGTTGGGAATCCCCCTTTCCTCCCGTATGGCTTTATTTAAAAAAAGAAAAAAATTCGCGGCGAGATTGCGTCCGTATAATAGAGAGATCCGGATAAAGGGAGGCCGGATAATAGAGGCTCAACTGTAGTTACCATAGATACAGCTAATTAGCTTCAATTGACATATACACTGTAATATTATGGTTGTACTTACTGTGATTTGCAATTTAAGTATAGAGGACATATGCTTGCAAAGGCATTGACTCATTTTGTGCCACACTTACAGAAGGTAAATTGGCATGGCATTACCAGTGAAGCACTACATACTATTTAGTAACAAGAAGAATGAATACAGTGACTTTTTAAAGAACGGGTTTGTTAAACTCAAGAAATCTCTTCCAAGAGTCTCCTGTTGAAATTGACGATTCCACCATGTTGATCCATTATGTCCACTTGATATACGGTTAAAGTCTGACTTACGATATAATCGACTGTGTCCTGTCCAAGCCAGTGATAAGTGGGTTGGGCTGGAAGGTAAACTCATCGGCTGTTGTCAGCTGTGTTCCATCAAAGGTCATAGTCAGAGCGTAACTACCCACTGAAGATTTTGCGGTTGTACATGATGTTTCATTTGGACTACGAGCACTGTGGAAAACAGAAAATACATGTATACATGCATTTCTTCTTTGTTTTTCACTGTATCCCTCCATGAAACTACATTACAATATATTATTTATACTAGACCAAATGAAAAAGAATTTGAAACAATGGCTTGGAATTTGAAACCATCAGTTTCTGCTTTACCGGGCTAAAACCCTGCCAAAAAGTGGAAGCCAGTTCATAACAGTGATGTAATGAATTTGGAACAAACACCCAATTCTTTTAATATCTCATTTTTTTCTTCATTCTCTTCAGTACATCTCTTTGAAAACACCTCAGTCTTTAGGGTGACATGTTGTTTGATGAATTACATACTTTTTTTTTTCAAAGAGTGCAATGGACAGATCTTTGTTCTGTTTGTTATGCTTTTACTCATGAGAGTGTCATAATGAAGTCTGAATAAGTTGCTCATTGCCATACATCTATAATTGCTTACTCTGTGTGTGTGGGGGGGGGGGGGACAAAAAAGTCCTCTCCTGTAATTGAAATTAGATGATTATTAACCAGGAGTGAAACTGCACAAAACATTGATAATGGTTTCACAATCACATATGAGTCAGTCTCCAAGCTCATTCAAAATGCTATATTTTCTTGTATAGTGTACAGATATGCATGCAATCCTATAAAACATCATCAAGAGCATAATATACATACGCTCACGCAAGCTTTTCTCATCTGAATAGAGTTTGCAATACTTCTCAATGTAAACAGACAGAATTAAAAAATCAACGGCACATGCTTTAAAGCCTCTTATTCTTCAAGGTCACTCATATGCTGCATTCGGAAACTTTAGTACATGTATTCCACGCTATTTTGAAATACAGGCCCTTGTATAAGAGCTCAAACATAGAGTAGGTCAGTCTGAATACTAATATTATGAACCAGTTCCTTATATGTCAACCTGGCATACCAGGTTCTAAAAATGTAGACCAAAGTGCCTGCAGTTGAGACTTAAAGTTGTGTGTATTTGCGATATGCTGGCCAGAAAAATTACTTTTTTAATTAAAAAATTACAGTTTCTCCTATCAATATCTGTTCTTTTTCTGTCAAAACTGTCTGTGTATTTTTGTCTAATTAACCTTTCACAATGCAATAGTATGCTTGTTTTGCTATAAAACTCATACAAATACCTGCGTAGCAATCAATAGTGAGCCCAGTAGATTTTGACTTTCGCTGACCACACCAGTGCCATAGTGTATGACATATGAGCCGCGTGCACGCTCTACTAAATCTCAAGTGTGATCAATATTTTGCATTGTACATCTAGTAGATTATGGAGAGGGGATACATGTGCTGCTTGACTGGTTTTACATAGACAGACTATTATTAACCTGTCTGTTTTTTGTTGACTGGCAAAAAGAATCTCGTTTAGGGGTATTAAAGGCTCTCAGAAAATTGCAGGGGTAACCAGTCAAGTCATAATCAGCAAATGGGTCACATCCCTGTTTACAAGTCAAATGACTCGTCTACCAGCTAATAAAATGTAAGCCTACCCACATGCAGCTTTCTAATGTCAACTCACATATCAATACATTCTGCATTTCCGAATAGGGCTATTACATTCCTTCCAGAAGTGAGGAAATCTCCAGAAATCGTGACTCTGGTTCCACCTGCCGCTGGTCCCTCTGTCGGAGTGAATCCACTTATCATGGGATCCTTGGTAGAACACACATGAACAACGGGTAAACAATGTATGTGTCTGATCAGTCTCAAAGTGTTCATTTCAGCACTTTGCAGCTACATGTACATGTAAAGCTACTAGACTGTATACTTTAATATACTATTTGAAGGCACCTATCGTGTGAATATAGTGGAATACAGTTTCATCCCCTATCAGCAAAAATGACTTCTACACTTTGGCTCTTTTCGTCACTTTTAATAAATTGAGGTGTGCTACATCATTCTCCTCTGGATGAGTTTAGAGAATCAGAGCTGAGAATACACAGCTGTATTTTCAAGTTCACTCTAATGGGTCCTTGAAGGAGTAAATGGGGTAAATATCAGTCTCATAGAATACACTTACTCTGTAGAGAAACTCCTCTTCACTGTTTGCATCTCTCACTTGACTATCCAGAGTGACTGTGAGGTCAATTTGTCCCTCACGTATCTGACCTGCTCTTCCTGTCAAACAGCTGACACTAACAAGAAACAAGAAACAAAACAAAACACAACAAAACAATCAATATGTGGAATTAATGCACTGCATGGACTGAAACTTAGGCAGTCTAAAAATAAAAAAAATAAAAAAAAGAAATGCCTAGCTAAAACTCTCCTATGGGTGCCTTGTTGAGGTAAGTATACTGTCATCTTAAATGCTTTTTTTTGGCCCAAATCAAGGTACACAATATAAATAGCATGTTTGAACAATTCATATATTAAATAAGTGTAAGGTTATCTTGCTGTCTCACTTTTCTTCATGAAAAGGATGTATTGGCTATAAATAGCAAATCATTTTTTGTCTTTTTTTTCTCTCTTTTTTGTTTTAATCCAAAACAAGGTGCCCAGCCAAGATTACTTGAATGGGAGTATGCAAAATGCTTGCAAAAACACCAAAAATGACAGAATGGTATGGTGTAACATAGGTGTTTTTAAACTTGGAGGACTCCAATTTTACACAAATATATAATGAAAACAATCCTTAACAAGCACTTTGTACTGCTTTTCTCTTTTGCTGCATAAAAAGTTGTGGAGACAGAGAGAGCTACATGGCAGGTACAGAACAGTGTCTTAATAAAAAACCATTTTTTTGGAATGCAACAGCGAATGTTTTGGTGTAATTTCAGAACAGGAAATGTCACTGCAAATATGCAATGAATCTGTTTTGTGCAATAAGCCCACTTCTATTTATGTCTACTTTCACACTTTAAAGCAAATACATTTTTCATTCACTATTTGACACGATCAAAGGACTCCTCAGGAAAACTGTGCATACTTTTTATTTAAAAACTTTTACAAAAGTTGTTTGTTTCCTTCACTCTCTCATTCTTATTTGTATATAATTCCATGTCAGCCTTTTGGATTTGAACTTGAAAGAAATGTGAATTAAAATGTAAATGTAATCCCCATGATGCTATTACAAACAATATGAATCAAATTTTATCACTATTAATACAGATCAAATAGATTTTCAGACACTTGCATGTGATTATTCAAATTCATGTAATTCTTCCGTGGAGATGTTTTTTGTTGCAATTGATTGATGAATTACCCTACAACGTTGATGTAGGGCAATTTGGCAATCAATTGCAATTGCACCTGAGTTGGCTAAAGTCAAAAGAATTAATATGAAATATCACTGAACCTGATTTATACTCCACCTAACAATTCTGTGTTTGCACACTGCCAAGAACGATGGATACTAACATTTCATAATATATTGTACTGGTATAGTGAAAAGCTTTTTCCTATTTTGAGGGCCATTGTGTGCAGTTATAAATTGTATCAAGGAACGTTCCTGTTCTATTCAAATTGTGTCTTGCACAATTCTAAATCCAGTTTTTGTGTGTGCCTATTTTCTTGAGACTTTCTCTAAAACTGAAGAAGTACAGACTGAGTAGTATGACTTGCAAAGCTCTTTACTTCATTTTGGAGCCATGATGTGCTGTTACCCTGGCAGTAATATTTGCAGCAGTTGGGGGAAAAAAATCTTACAGAGCCCTTCATTGAGCTGATCTTGCACCATGTTTCTTTTAAATAGCTTGAGAACCGGAGTACACATTGTAGTAGATTGATTTAACACATTCGCAACAGATCAACTGCCCAACCTACTGACCACACACGGATTCCTTTAATCATGCCCTCTTCAAACTTCATTTGGAGAGGGTATAACAAGGTTACAGCTTTATCAAATATTCATAATATCGGACCCTGTTAGAGAAATTGGTAATAAGATTGTTCTGCATTCTTTTTTTTTTCTTTTTTTTTCTTTTTTTTTTTACAATCACTACCCTCAACAGCTTTTGTTCACTTACAGTGGTGCCTCAAAATACAAACCTTTGCCCAGGGTCATAGAACTCTTCCATGCCATTTAAATCACATTCAGTCTCTGCCACTGTGATACTGGAGATATCCTCAAAGTTCACTCCAAGGTCAGTTCCAAAAACTTCTAATCTTGTTCCTCCATCTACTGGTCCAATTGCAGGGTAGAACTATCAGAGAATTTCAAAGAGGAAAGACTATAATTATTATGCCATTGATCATGTATCACCCACAAAAGTGAAAAGGAACATGTGCTTTCTATTGACATTTGCTAAAATTTCTTAACCCGTTGAGGACGAGTCCCGAGTATACTCGGGCAGGTGTCTATGGGAAATGCGTGTTGTAGCAAAATCAGTTCGTCCTCAACGGATTAAACTACTTTTGCAACATGTCATACACCCATTGCTTGTCAACTTTCTAACAAGCAAAAACAACACCCACATAAGAGACACAGACTAAAGTTTCTTTGATAATGCATATGGCATAAATTCTTATATTCTGAATTTGAGTCACATTTTGTGAGTAGAACCTACATGTATGCCTAGAGTATTTGATGTATACAAGAATTTCAACCCTTACATCAAGTACACACAATTTAAAAAGATGTTCGCTTAAATTACAAATATGTAATTTGCATGATATACATGACCAGTCCTGTACACAATGTACTTTGTTGCATTATACAAAATATGATGTTTCAAAAAGCACGGAACAAGTTCAAAAACAGAATTATTAAAAAGCATGGAACAAGTTCAAAATCAGAATTATTCAAAGTATTCACTGACTACACTGTTTTTAATCACTGTTGTTACATCCCTATCCAAAACAATATCTCCGTAACAGGCTGAACTGCATCATGACTTCCCAATCAAGGACATTCTAATATCAACATCTTCCCAGGTCAATGAACATTAAGTCTGATAATGTACTTACACCGGTTATTTCAGGGGGATTACATTGCAGATACTGGCTCTGATCGAGGGGAGTATTATCCTGGCAGACTTGGCTCTCTTGGACGTTGCAGTCATCACCACACCAGAGACATTCTAGCTTTTCAGGCGTCGACACGGGTGATAGACAGCGACTGCAGCTTCCATTATTCACTGAACACTTGTAGAGTGTCACTATTACAAAAACATTAGGAAGTAACTTACTGTAGTTCATCTTATTATCATTATCATTATTTGGCATTTCAACATAAAATACAACGGAAAATCATATTCCATGACAAAAAGATTGTGGAGGTTCTAGGTGCATACCGCCGGTCTGAGATGAATGACTCCACACGAACAGGAGATCACTGTTTACTGTAAATGTTGGTATTTTCGCCCAATTATTTTTTCGCGTTGGGTGGCTTAAAAATATAATCATTGGTTCCTGAATTCAGCCTGTGCAATTGTCAAACCATTCAAAATGTGCAGATATTGTAAATTAAGGTATGTTCATGAGTTTTAGAATTCATGCTAGCCATACTCCTAAGAAGAGCGAAATACGCGAAAATTTCTGTGTTTACAGTAGTTTGCCTCAAATCTATCAATAAGGTCCTCCCCTGATATAGGGCCTATGACTTCTTAATTTGAAAAGTATACCATTATAAGCTACAATTATCATGAAACTTAACATCATCTGTTCACCTGGTGAGTGGTTTCAAGTTTGGTGCTAGTGTTAGTGTTGGTGTTAGTGTTATCTTCATAATGCATTGAATAAAGCTAAAACACTACATATCACAGCATAAAGTGTGATATCGATTGTTACTATTGCTCGTGTAAGGCCTACCATAAAACATTAATTCCACATGAAATCAACCAGAAATGCCTCAGTTTATATTAGACAAATAATAATGAATGGATACAAATTTCTGAAACAGCATGGATTTCTTTTTTTAAGCTCTGTGGTACAAAAATATACAGGAGGGTTTTGCAGATTTGTATTTTTAGCTCAGTAGACAAACTACCTTTCTAACATACAGTTCATACAATGTACCATACACATTCCCATACACATACATTTGTATACAATGTGAGTGACAATATGCTATCCATAAACTCATTTATGGGTTCACATTCTCTTCAATTTGGGTCATTTTATGATGAAATAGCAATTTAATCCAACCATAAAATATACAAATTATTGATTTGGTATAAACCTGATTAAGATTAGCAAAATAAGATTGGGTTCAAGAAATGTATGCCAACATTTAAACAAACACAAAAAACCAAAAAGTGACATATTTCATGAAACCATGCAAGGGAGTGATGTTAGCCATGAGATAAACATCACTCAAATCACCGACATGAAGAGGGGAATTACAGTATATACTTTTGTGCCATTATTGGACTGAATATCATACAGTGATTCTTGAGTCATTAGTGAAATGCAAGATAAACTTCACATATTGTGTCCCTTACATCTTAACTCTATTCTAACTGGGTTAGAATAGGGTTCTAACTCGACGTTTCGCGCCACGATTCCGCAATGCGCCATGATTCCGCAACGCACAAAGATTTTGCCTCGTCGTTTTATGAATTTTTTCATTGAAGTCTTCCGCATATTTTGAGACCAAATTTGCGACGTCCGGGTACACCGTTCTGAAGTTACGTAATGTTATTCATATGCATGTTAACCCGAAAATGGCTCAAATTCATGATATCGTGTGCAAATTGAATGCAAATTGTGTTTTTTACTTAAATTGATATAAATTAGATTATTTCAACTTTTAACCATTGAAATTAATCAATTCTAGTGTAGATAAGCCTGAAAAAGTGCTTACAACAAATTTTGTCAAAAAACAATAGAAAACAAAATGTCAAAAAACAATAAAATACATAAGAAATTAACAAAACAATAAAAAAAAAGAAATTGATTTTGATTGTGCTATTTTTTTACATGAAAATTGTTTGATATAACTCGAGGAATTCTGACACAAAAATTTAGCAATACTTCAGTCTTTTCAATGGAGTTATAGGTGAAAATATGATTTCATGCACATATTTGCATAATTAATTTATTAAAAATAAAAAGGCAATATTTTTCTTTTGTATGACCATGTAATCTTGTAGTTGACATCCAGCTCTATCTTCAGGCAAAAATTTGCGGCGATCGCGCGATCGGTGGCCGAGATCTGAAGGGAGGGTCAAATTGACCCCCCCAGTAAAAACTTGGTCTCAAATAGCCCAGTTAGAATAGGGTTAAGTCTTCATTTCAATTGAATTTCGATAAATCTAAATATCTCATTTATATAATTTACACTAAGTCATCATCGAGTTATTGCATGTATTGAATATAGTGTGTGTATTCCTGTGTATTCTCATTCGTATTCGTATTCAATATCTCATTCATTGTTGATATGATAAACTGGAAGACTAGTATCTGCCCTTTAGTTCTTGGTATATTGTTGTTAATGAATCAAACTCCATTCAAACTCAACTCAAATTCATCAGACAGGTAGACAATGTGAAACAAAATGCCTTCAATTTACTATTTCATGATGGAAATAAGAATCAAAATGGAATGCACAAAGTAATATGGTGTACTTCATGTATGTAAACTTGTGCAAACCTTCCGATCCCGTCCAGTCGTCAATGACGTTTTGGGAATTCCAGCGGACAGACACACTCACATTGGTTTGGAGGACTTCACTGTTGTACATGTACTGTGGGTGCCAAGATTGCAATTTGTGCATATCATGAGGAACGTGTAAATCAAGTCTGTATATTCAAACAAATGTTTTAAGTACAAATACCAGTTCTATGTTTATTTCCTCTACATTCTAAACTACCAAGGTGTAGTGCAAAATGTATACAGTGCATGCTATTAAATATTGAGTTCAATTTCATACTCATAAATGCATGTGCAGTAGCTTATACTGTACAAAATTAAAGCGAACTTCATGCTACCACATCTTCAGTGTACTTTGTAATAAATGAGAGAATGACCATTCACTGGACAGTAGAAATATGATGGTATCACCTGTTTTGCTCATCCTTTTAATCAGACAGTAAATGGAGAAATATCACATATAAGCACATTTCATTCACAATGTTTTTAGGCAAACCTACGATATGAAATATACCGCACTGTACACTAACTGACAAAAAATTGCAGCCACACTATCCCGAGTCCGAGAAAGATTACAGACATTATGTATGGCCAATAAACCAATACCTCACTTCCACATGAAAGGCAACTGTGATAAACTCTGGATCTACTGGATTTCACGATTCCCTTTTTATGCACATTTTTTTTTGAATATACACTCACCAATTAATAAAATGGAAAAGATATACAGCTGTATGTGCTAATTGGAAAAGTGAAACTCTGCATACGTTAAGGATGGTTTACTGCCTATTGAGTGATTAAAGCCAATTTATTATTTGGAATATACTTTGGAGTATATTACACTAACACCTCAAGGCATGTACATGGTCATTCAGCTTGGTTATGCTGCGCGTGATGCAACAATTTCCAACAAGATATTCATGTAATCAATCATTATATTGACATGGAGTGCTATTCACTCCTAATTGAATTATGGAGGTGCATTATGTAAGGTATAACATTAACAAATGATATCCTTGAAAACTATTGTCCAGCTACATGTACATGAAAGTTCTTCAAGAGTATTAGTACAAATTGTATGTAGAATAGTGTGCTATTAGTCTACTCTAAAAAAAAAGTATGTGTTAATGGACAGAGCTCTGATATGGCTATACCAGGGCTCAACACTAATGGTGGCCAGGTTTCCCCGGAGCTACTTGTACTCAGAATTTATGTTGAGTCACCAAATTTCCAGGAAGATCATCTTTTGGTGGCCCAGCCGATCTAAAGATTCAAAATGGAAAACCCCTTTTGGGCAACCAAAATATCAGATTTAGAGATTTTAGTGGCCAAAGCAGACCACTGGAGAAAAGATATATGATAGGCCCTGGATATACAACATAATCTGCTTTGTATTTCCACAAAACACCTTTTACCCCATTTTCCAAGGTCATAATTGGTATATTAGTGGAGCGGCATAGCCGAACAATTGTGCATTTTGTGATAAAAGCACCAAATTTCGTACACAGGTTGACAATCACCTTCAGATTAAATTTAGATATTGGGCCATCGCAAATAGTGCCCTCAACGTCCATGGCAGCCATTTTTCAAAATGGCTGCCATAAATGCCATGTTTTCGTAAAATTTGCTAATTCTAGGAGAGAAAAGTCAATAAGATTGTGGTTACAAATGGAAAAATTACATTCAAAATAAATCTAGATATCAGGCCATCGGAAATAGCGCCCTCAACGGCCATGGCAGCCATTTTTCAAAATGGCCGCCATAAATGCGTTTTTTTTTCAAAATATTTTTCCAACTCCAGAAGGAAAAGCCAGTAAGATTTTGCAAACAAGTGGAAAATTACATTCAAAATGAATTTGAATATTTGGCCATTGTTAATTGCGCCCTCAACGTCCATGATAGCCATTTTTCAAAATGGTTGTCTAATGTGCCACTTCTTCGATGATTTTGCAAAGTTCAGAAGGGAAAAGTTAATAAGATTTTGCCCATAAATGTTAATTACATTCAAATTAAATCTAGATATTGGGCCATCGGAAATTGCGCCCTCAACGGCCATGGTAGCCATTTTTTTTTAAATGGCCGCCATAAATGCCATTTTTTGTTAAGAAATGCAAATTTCAGAAGGGAAAGCCATTTTTTCTCTTTTTTGCAGACAAGTGGGAAATTACATCCAAAATAAGTCCAGATATTGGGCAATTGAAAATTGTGCTTTCAATGGCTGTGGCAGCCATTTTTTTTTTTATGGGCACCATAAGTGCCACTTTTTCATTAAAAAGAATGCTAATTTCAAAAGGAAAAGTCAATGAAATTTGGGTTATAAATGGGAAATGACATTTAAAATAAATTTCGATATTGGGCCATCGGAAATTGCGCCCTAAACGGTCATGACAGACATTTTTCAAAATGGCCGCCGCCATAAATGCTATATTTTCGAAAAGATTCACTAAAATAAGAAGGGAAAGCCAATGAGATTTTGTAAACAGGTGGGAAATTACATTCAAAAGTAAACTTATTGGGCCATTGCAAATTGCCCCCTCAATGACCATTCCAGCCATTTTTTTAAAATGGCCACCATGAATGTCTTTTTTTTGGTAAAATGTTGCAGACGTCAATCAGAATTTCAACAAAGGTGGAAAATTACATTCAAACTGAATTTGATAATAGGGCCATCCAAAAGTGGACCCTGAACAGCCATAGCAGCCAAGTTTCAAAACAGCTGCCATGAATGCCCCCCCCCCCACCCATTTTTGGCAAAAAATAAAAAATAAAATTGCTGATGTCAGAAGGAAAAGTCAATAATACTTTGCAAACAAGTTGAAAATTATGCTCAAAAATAAATTTAAGTATAAGGTCTTCTTAGAAGGCGCCCTCAAGGGCCATGCTGACCGCCATGGATGTCTGCTTCTCAGCATTTTTCTTTTCTTTTTTTGAAAGATTTGCTAATTTCAGAGAGAAAATCAATGAAATTTGTACATACACTATGTTGAAAATCATATTCTAAAGAAAATAATATATGAGGTTATTACAAATGACACCATCAACGACCATGGCAGCCATTTTCCAAAATGGTCACTATAAATGCTATTTATTTCTTGAAAATATGATAATGCCAGAGGAAGGCAATACAATTTCTTGTGCAAATTGACAAAAGAAATTCAAATAAATTCAAGTTTGAATTTGAAATGAAGATATTTAGCCACCATTTAAACATTGTCCCCAACGGCTATGGCAGCTCTTTGTCAAAATTGCGTCCACACATTCCTTTTTTTTTTTCTTTGCTTATTCCAGAAGGAGAAAGCAATAGAATACTGCTAAACAGCCATTATATCTAATGCAATCTGGTGTTTCATTGATGGGTTAGTTCTAAATTCATGTTTTCAGTTTAGTTTTAATTGCAGTATTTCGCGTGTGATGGCTAACAGTATGAATATCAAAGGTATGTATTTTTATTGAAGCATAGGAAGTACATTAACTTTTTTCCTAAAATGAAAGGCCATTTTTTCGTACCTGTCTTAAGAATATTTAGGAAGTTACATTTTAGAATAGATACACGTCATATAGTCCCATATATTCAATGATATGGTGTTACTGTCAAAGTTAATACATGGCGCCATTATCCCTGGATATTCATATTACTCTTTTTTTCGGAAATTTTTCATGTTGGCCACATAAAGTATGCATTCATCATTGGTGAGATATAATCAATAAGTATTTGCCTTGTTTATTTTAGTTGTTCCTCAAATGATTTCTTTAACACCATATTTCAGGTTATATAATTAGTCTGAGAGCTGGCTGCTGGTCAATTTACCCCATCAAGCCCATAAGGTTTGACCCCTGAGAGTTGCTGGGGCCACCCTCCTCATTAAAAAAATGCCCGTCAGCCTGGTCCCTGAGGGCGGGTTCGGCCCCCAGGGACCCCCCGAAAAGGCCCTCCGGCGGGTGTAATTTACCCCATGGAGCCCATGGACCAAACTTGGCCTATGAATGTCCTATGGGTGTACATAATCAAAATATAAAAACTGACAAAATATCTGGTCGGGAAAGGGGTTGCCAGACCGCTTGTTTGCAGGCATAAAACCTTGTTTTTGGTCAAGGAGTCTGCGCCAAGACTACACTGTCCCATAGGCCCTGTACTGTAGCGTCTCCCAACAGGCTGACGGACAGTGCCAGTTAGTGCATGTAGTAGTCTTGGCGCAGACTCCTTTACGCCCAACAAGGGTTTGTGCCTGCAAACTACCCGTTATACCCTGGGACCCAGGGTAGTTTGCATGCACAAATTGACCACACACACACCCACACCCACACACACACCCACACACACACGCACACACACACACACATACACACACACACACACACACACACACACACATTCACACATGACTCTATGTATACTAAGAATACCGTAACACAAAACATGACCAGTGGTTTCTCCATACAGCCATGATACCTTGCACATATCTGTAATTATTATGTTCATAACTTTTGAATGTTTTACATCGATACTATCAGTGAACCTTCAAGCAGGAACACTGAAGAGATTTTGAAATTTGTGTGAAATTGTATTCTGTTTTACTGGCCACACAACCTGCTTACCCTTTATTATGTATCCACCATATAAGACTCCTATATTTATATTTGGAAAATGCTGAAATAAACCCTTTGTTGTGAGTAGACTTCAGTTTCTCAAATCATGCATTATACTGTATGATAGACTAAAATGTGAAATTATGTTTTATATTATATGAAATAAATTCATGCCAAATACTGGTCAGTTCAGGAATCATAAGACTGCAACTGAAACATGTGCAATGCTTATCATAGGCCTACATTATACGTAATTTATGTAAGCTTTAGTCTTCCATAGAATGTGATGCATGGTTTGATGTGTAATTGCCATGGTTTTGAATGGCAACTAAATCATAAATATGAACTAGGACCTGCATTGTAACTGTATATGGTATGTGACACCCTGGAAGTATTATCTCTTTTTTTTGGGGGGGGGGGGAGGGGGTAGACAAAGTATCTCAATGAGGAGTTGACAAAAATTCTAATATAAAAGAGAACACAACATGTAAATGCTCTCAACGTGCATGCTATTGTTAAAGAAAAGAAATTAAGCTAACATTTCATTTAGCTGGTAATTTTATGTTTCACGTTGTGTGTATATGTCCCGGGTTAACGGCAATCATATACTATGATGCGCTCTTTGCAGTGTGTGAAACCGTAGGTTGAGTTTTGTTTGTGTGGGGCTGGGGAACTGAAGATGAAGTACAGTGTATCTCCAGAAATAAGGAGTTGACAAAACTGCTGATATAAAGAGACCACAAGACCAAGTTAATACTTTCAGCCTATATGCTATATAAAAAGAGAGCTATTATGTTTCAACTTGGTGTGTACTGTTCACGGTCATTGGCAGTGTTTGCAGTATGTGACACCATTTGTGTGGGGCTGGGAACTATTATAAATAAAATATATCTCCAGAAATAAGAAGATGACCAAAAAAAAAAAAGCGCTGAAGAGATGAAGAGAACACAAGATCAAAGTAAATGCTCTTGGCCTGTTTATTTCCATTACAGAAAGTTAGCATTCTATTGTGAAGCTTGTTATTTGAGGTTCCAAGGAAGAAATACATGTATATAGAACACCGTAATTACATGTTCATTAGTATTAGGGATATGCAGATATTTGTCCAAAACTATGAGGTGACATGCACTACTGAGTATGAAAATTGATCAATATCATTTCCAAAACCATTAAGCTCCTTCCTTATGTTATGCAGTTTATTCTGATTTGGAATTTATTAGAGTCAAATAAAGGAAATGTTGGCATGGATGCTGTAATCCTTGCCCATTTTATACATCAAAGGGTGGTTTTTATCAGCCAAAAACACAAAAAGTTATTAGTTTGAGGTTTTCAAAGGAATCTTATATTAGGATTGAGACTTGTTATTTGTATCTAAAAGAGGATATCAAGCAGGAGAAAAAGAAGTAATCCAAGCTACATCCCACTTGTTGACATAAACTTTATTAAAGTTATGTTTAATGCACGGTTGATGAAAATGTTTACTTAAATGTGTTATACAACTGGCCTTTAGCGCTGTTGTGGTTGGTCTTAAACTGAAGTTTACTCACAACAAAGGTTTTTCAGCATTTTCTGAAAAGCTCTATTTGAGTCTCATAAGGTGAATACATCATACAGAAAGAGTAGGCTGTGTGGCCAATAAAACCTAATACAACCTCACACAAATTTCAAATTTCTTCAGTGTTCCTTAAAGGTGTATTGATAGTATCCATGTAAAACATTCAAAAGGAATGAACATCTTATAGGTTTGACATTTATTATGTGCAAGGTATTATGGCTGCATTTATGAGAAACCTATTAATTGTAACATGTTTAGTGTTATGGTATATACAGTTGTACATAGAGTCATGTGTAAACATAATTGTGTGTGTATGTGCGTGTGTGCGTGTGTGTGTGTGTGTGTGTGTGTATGTGTGTGTGTGTGTGGGGGGGGTGGGTGTGTGTGTGGTCAATTTATGCATGCAAACTACCCTGGGTCCCAGGGTATAACGGGTAGTTTGCAGGCAATAACCCTTGTTGCGCGTAAAGGAGTCTGCGCCAAGACTACTACATGCACTAACTGGCACTGTCCGTCAGCCTGTTGGGAGACGCTACAGTACAGGGCCTATGGGACAGTGTAGTCTTGGCGCAGACTCCTTGACCAAAAACAAGGTTTTATGCCTGCAAACAAGCGGTCTGGCAACCCCTTTCCCGACCAGATATTTTGTCAGTTTTTATATTTTGATTATGTACACCCATAGGACATTCATATAGGCCAAGTTTGGTCCATGGGCTCCATGGGGTAAATTACACCCGCCGGAGGGCCTTTTCGGGGGGTCCCTGGGGGCCGAACCCGCCCTCAGGGACCAGGCTGACGGGCATTTTTTTAATGAGGAGGGTGGCCCCAGCAACTCTCAGGGGTCAAACCTTTTGGGCTTGATGGGGTAAATTGACCAGCAGCCAGCTCTCAGACTAATGTCTCCGTGAGTATTCTACTGTCTTCTCCTTCTGAAGTTAAGCAAATTTTCAAGACAAAAATAAAGAAAAGTGTATTGTAGCCAATTTGACAATTAGCTGAAAAAGCCATTGAGAACACAGCTTATGATGGCTCAATGTCTAAACTTCTTTGTATGTAATTGTCAACTTGCGCAAAAAAAAAGATGTTTATTGCCTTCTGCCGGCATTAGGACATCTTCATAAAAGAAAAATGGCATCTATGACAGCCATTTTGGAAAATGGCTGCAATTACCGTTATTAGCAATTTTTTCTTCTTGAAAATTTGCGAAGGAACAATTTCTAGAGTTAATGCAATCTAGATATATTGTTTGATTTTAAACATGATTTTCAATCTATGTACACATTTGTTGATTTTTCTTTCTGAAATTACCATCTTTTAAAACAAAATGATTATGACAATGGCAGCCATTTTGGAATATGGCGGCCATGGCCGTTGAGGGCAGTATTATAAGAATCTAATACAAATATTTATTTGAAACATAATTTTCAAATTGTGTGCAAAATCTTATTGACTTTTCCTTTTGTGAAATCAGATAATAAAAAATAGTGGAATCCACGGTGGCCATTTTGAAAAATGGCTGCAATGGCCATTGAGGGCGCTATTTACAATGTAATACATAAGCGCAAGATATATTTCAAACGAAATTTTTAAATTGAGTGCAAGAGCTTATTGACTTTTCCATCTGGAATAAGTAAATTCAGAGAAAAAAAAGTGGTATTTATGGCAACCAATTTTAAACATGGCCACCATAGGCGTTGAGGGCGCAATTTGCGATGGCCCAATATCTAGATTTATTTTGAATTTTATTTCCCACTCGTTTGCAAAATCTTGTTGATTTTCCCTTCTGAAATCTGTATTTTTTTTGCGAAATATTGCATTTATGGCGACCATTTTTTAAAAATGGCTGCCATGGCCGTTGAG
Organism: Diadema antillarum; assembly: GCF_040938485.1. Taxonomy (NCBI): domain Eukaryota; kingdom Metazoa; phylum Echinodermata; class Echinoidea; order Diadematoida; family Diadematidae; genus Diadema; species Diadema antillarum. The sequence continues at coordinate 3,732,785 of NW_027271462.1, forward strand.
GGCGCAATTTGCGATGGCCCAATATCTGAATTTATTTTGAATGCTATATCCGACATGTTGGCAAAATATTATTGATTTTCCCTTCGGAAGTTTGTAAATTTTAAAGCAAAATGGCATTTATGTCCACCATTTTGAAAAAAATGGCTGCTCTGGCCGTTGAGGGCGCTATTTATGATGGGCCAATTTCTAAATTTATTTTGAATGTTATTTCCCACTCATTTGCAAAATCTAACTGATTTTCCTTTCTGAAATTTTTAATTTTTTGCGAAAAATGGCATTTATGGCGGCCATTTTGAAAAAGGGCTGCCATGGCCATTGAGGGCGTAATTTTCCGTGGCCCAATAACTAAATTTATTTTGAATGTTATTTCCCACTCGTTTGCAAAATCTTATTGATTTTCCCTTCTGAAATTTGTAAATTTTTACGAAAAATGGCATTTATGGCGGCCATTTTGAAAAATGGCTGCCATGGCCGTTGAGGGCGCTATTTACGATGGCCCAATATCTGAATTTATTTCAAATGTAATTGTCAACATATGTGCGAAATTTGGTGCTTTTATCACAAAATGCACAATTCCTCTAATTTTTCAAGCTATGCCGCTCCACTATATAACAATTCAATGAACTTTCATGTGGTTAGTGGTCACATCATTCCAGTAATATCACTAGATGAAGAGTAGTGTGCATATTCATGTAAGTGTGAGTATGTACTTTGTATGTAGGCAATCAATGTCAATGATTTCTCACCTGTCGAGCAGGACAGTTGACAAACGTCTCATTGAAGTCTGTTACCGCTACAGTCTGTTCACTCCCGTCTACATGCATGACACATTCATACTTAGTGACCTGTAGAACAGAACAAGGCAGGAAAATACACTAAGTGCAAACTGGACTCTTCCCCATTTATAAAATCTCTGATTTCAAATTATATCAACAACTGGCTTCACTACAATGCTGTGTCTGTTCTGGTTCATGAAAGTGGAGCTGTCTTCCTGCAAATGAAATGTTTTCCTGAAAGGTTGCAACATTTATCAGTGCCTTGTCCAATATCTGCCTCATCCCGTCTCTCTATGCACACTTTCTAAAAGTGGATGTGATATGCAGTCACTTGACTTTTATACTAAAGACTTGAACAATGTAAGAATGAACTTTCTGTTTTGATTTGAGATGAAGAAGATTGCAAACACTTTAAATGTAATCCACATGAACATCTTACTCCTACAAGTTATGTCTTAAGTACAGTTGTAACATTTCAAAACTTTAGTTTCATTTAATACCTAGCTGTGTAGGCATACTGCAGCAAAACATATGGATTTATTCTGTTCCACCACGACAAGGACCTACAGGCCTACTGGCAGAGAGAAGAGAACATAAAAAATCTTTATATTCTTGATAAAAATAACAAGTCAGAACATACGCCTTGTCACCTCAGCATTATACTGACTTGATTATATGGTTAATCATCACACACTTTTTAAAATCAAAATGTTGTGCTATCTGCATCATTTTAATAATTAAATAGATTGAATGGAATATCACATTTGAAAGGTTTCTGTATCTCCCATGGGGGGTGGGTATTTATGATTATAAGGTTCCAGGTTTTCATGCCACTTTTTATTTGTGTCGATACACCTGACCTATGTTATACCTGGTACTCTCCCAATTCTATTGATTCAGATGATGTTACTTTACAAGAAATGCTAACAGAATACCTTTTTCATTAAAAACCCTTCAAAGTGTCATAGGTTAAAAATGGGATGACCTCTATTACTTTGGCTTTTAGATTTTTGCAAGATACCAAGAAACCACCTATGAAATAGTACAGAGCATACCATTCTAAGAGGAATTCACAATCTATTTGATGAAAATCGGTTTTGGAATTGCTGAGACATCCAAAAACAAAGCAAAACAAAGTGTTCGCAATAAAAGGTGGGTCCCACTTTTTATTAGGATTGCTCTGTTTTGGATATCTCGGACATTTCAAAACCAGTTTTCATCAAATAATGCTGAAATCTCTTGGAATTGGCATGCTCTTTCACATTTCATGAAAGGTTTCTCATTATCTCACCAAAACTTGCTGAAAATCTGAAGGCAGGTCTCAACCAAAACTATAGGACCCTTTTAAAGGTCCTGTTTACCTTTGGGAACAGTGATTTTAAAAATGTTTAAGATATCACATTTGATGCATACATTGTATGTGTAGGTCTGTTGTATCAAAAAAATCCTACCATATAAAATTTTCGCAATAAAGCCTAAAATATAAGGAGATATAGGTATTTTTCTTATTAAACTATAACTGTAGATGGTTAAGTCTGGCCCAATTCTTATCATAACTTTTGTTTCATATTTTGTCTATTCAACAATACTTAATGATTATACGGATTCAATTTTTCTTTAACAGTGTTTTTTTTGTTTTTTTTTTAATTCCAAACTCACATTTTGATCTACAAGTTGTACATGTATTTTAAATCACTAATGCTGGGTTTTTGTTTCTTCTGCAAATGCTAAAGTATGCCTTTAAATTTTGTCACAATCCATTAATTGTGAGATGTCTATGACAAGTATAAGAAATTTTGTATTTGAACCATGATGATGGTTTTCCTACCTTGGTTGTATCAGTTGGTAGATTGGATGCCATTAGGCTGTAACCAGTTGCAATATTGACTGGTATCAGGGTTTCTTCCGGCACACCGAGGAGCTGAGGGCAATATTCCTGCCCTCTTCTGTTGGTCTGACCTGGCATCTGTTTGTTTGTGATGATATAAGCAACTAAATCTCAGCTTTTACTCATCAGTCACTAAATTTGTGGAGGCACAGTGATACAGTGGATAAGGGGCAAGTACATGTCAACAGAATGTCTGAGGTTTGAGTCTTGCCTGGTGCATTCCATTATCCTCAACAAAACATTTTTACCCATAAAATCTTTCTACGTCTTGATGGGAGGTTTAAAGTGCATAGGCCCCTACCCGGCAGTGCTTAGGCAATAATAATGGAAGGACCCTCTGGTAGAGCTACAATTGTAATTAGCACTGAAAAGACTACCCTTGAAGTGTATTATAACATAGATGATGACTGGCGGGGGAGGGAGCATATCAAATGTTCCACCCGAAGGGATTGAAATGCCATTGAGGGAGGTTATACATAATACATAGTTGTAAGTTCCGAGACGAAGTCAAGGGACTTACAGTGTATAGCCTCCTGAAGCAGCATTTCAAACCCCGAGGGTGGAATGTTTGGTACATGTTCCTGACAACAAAAGTCATCATCTGCTATATTATATGGGTTTATAGTCAAATACGTCAAAATACGTCAACGTTTTCCATGGGAGAACATTTCAAGAATGTTCACCCATGGGTGAACATAACGAATGTGGTGTACCTCCATCACATGACTGTGTTTAGCCAATCACTAACCGGTATTTGACTAACCCATTTAATATTAATAGATAGTCCCATACCGTTATCAAGATCAAAATACTAGCTGTGACATCACACTCCAGCACATGGAAACAATGGTCATTGGTTTGTACCTTCTGAAACAAATCAAGCAAACAATTAAAAGCACAGTATGTGTTATGCAGTATGATAATAATTAATTTCTTTGTAACAAGATCCTAAGAATAGATACACATACATGTATAACAGAAATGTACTTCCAGAGATATAAAGGTAGACATATTCACAATATGGTTTATATGTGATGTACAAGGTAGACTCACATTAATTCCAGTAACAATAGTATCGCCTACACATGATGAGCTGTCGTGTGTACACCTGTTGTCGTACACACACCAGTCACAAGGCCACCGGCTAGTCACACAAGATGAACATCTACAAATAGTAAAGAAAACGTTGTTAAGAGTAAATTACAATAATTATACTGTATATGCCCCCCCAGAAAAACAAAAAAAACAGTACCCTCCACAATGATATCTTTAAAAATAGTGAATCAATTTAACTAAAAAATTCAGGGTATGAAACTATAAGTCATTGCCCACATCTTACAGAAAACCCCAATCGATTGGCTTCATTGATCAAAAGAAATTAAGAATTTTGTAGAGGATGTCAGGAGTCTCTTCCCTCCAAGTTCTGTCTATTGTGTTCACACACGAGAACATTGAAATAATAAACTTGGCAGAATCAGACTCATGGCATGCTTTACAACAATCCACATTTCTCTGTGACCACTTAACCAAATTGAATGGGGTTTTCTGCGAAATACAGTTTAATCATATTGGGTGTTATCAATATGAAAATCTGATTGTATTCTTTTTTTGGGGGGGGGGGGGGATGCTGTAAATGCGGGGTTGTATATTTCACAAGATCCCTTTGTAAACATTTTCACTCTTTTTCTTTGGTTGGGGTGTATGATATTTGAGACAGAGTACATCAAATTTGGTACATAGGGTTAAGCAATAACATTCCACTAGCATCATTAGCTTTGATCGAGAAATATGTCAACATCAGACAAATCTATCAAATCGCCCTCATTTGATACAACAGAGTGTGGATATACAAGTAGCAAACTCTACATGAAAAAAAGATTAGAGTTAATTATAAAGAAAAGTAAGAGATTGATAATGAAAGCAAAACAAATCAGTAATGAAGCACAGTTTTGGGCATTCGGGTAGATGAAAAACAATACAAACTTTTAAAGAATGAGAAGGAAATTGATAAGATTTGAGTGCATTCAATTGAGGAAATGGATGGAATTTAAATGGAGGTAATAAATGACAGATTGTTCTTATTAATATCATTAATAAGAAAGAGAATTTATGTACTATATCTTTTCTCCATTTTTTTCTCTTTTTTTGAGTGTGTGTGTATAATGTGTTTCATTAGCTTTATAGTTGATTATTTTATTCCTCTGTTCCATAACTGATCTAAAGCTATTAGAATACTGAAATGAAAAGATCCTAGAAATGAAGCAGGAAGAAGTCATATAGAATTGCATAAATAGAAGGGCATAAACCATATGCAAATTAAAAGCTCAAAAACTAATGATAAGGACACGAAATATCTATACAAAGCTGTCGCAGAACAGCAATTTGCAGTTTTAAAGAAATTTGTGCCCTCTCATGAATCAAAACACTCAAATTCATCAAGACTTGATAGAAAAAAAAAGGAAAAATCAATATCTGGAGCAACTTTGTCTGCAAAGACCAAATTAATGACGTTTGCATAAAATTGTAAGAAACCGAAGATTAATAAATCTAATAAACAAAACAATAGACAGGTGAGAGGATACAGCAGAAGTATTCTTAACCAACACATAATCATTCATGGACATTGCATCAATAATGTTCATCATGTAGTTTTATATGTGGCATGGCATTTCTCAGATCACTAAGTTTTGTCACACACATCAGAGCACCCTGGGAGATTTCAGCTTCCTGCATACTCTCATTAAACCTAAATCAACAAGGAAAAGTAGAAATTACGCGGTGCGTAACATATGTCCCCGCCGGAAGTAGCATTTTGTAACAAAATGTGCAATATAGGTAAAAAATCAAGGTCAAAGGTCAAAGAAGTCAAAGGTCAAAATTCTGTGTAGAAGTTTTGAAGCCCTCACCTAGTGCCATCACATAAAGCAAATGGAATCGAAATTGGGTTAGAAATGGCGAAGGAGTAGCATTTTGTAGCCAATGTACAATATAGGTCAAAAATCAAGGTCAAAGGTCAACGAAGACAAAGGTCAAAATTCTGTGTAGAAGTTTTGAAGCCCTCACCTAGTGCTATCACATAAAGCAAACGGAATCGAAATCGGGTTAGAAATGGCGCAGGAGTAGCATTTTGTAGCAAAATGCACAATATAGGTCAAAAATCAAGGTCAAAGGTCAAAGAAGTCAAAGGTCAAAATTCTGTGTAGAAGTTTTGAAGCCCTCAACTAGTGCCATCATATAAAGCAAACGGAATCGAAATCGGGTTAAAAATGGCGAAGGAGTAGCATTTCGTAGCAAAATGTACAATATAGGTCAAAAATCAAGGTCAAAGGTCAAAGAAGTCAAAGGTCAAAATTCTGTGTAGAAGTTTTGAAGCCCTCACCTAGTGCCATCACATAAAGCAAACGGAATCGAAATCGGGTTAGAAATGGCGAAGGAGTAGCATTTTGTAGCAAAATGTACAATATAGGTCAAAAAATCAAGGTCAAAGGTCAAAGAAGTCAAAGGTCAAAATTCTGTGTAGAAGTTTTGAAGCCCTCACCTAGTGCCATCACATAAAGCAAACGGAATCGAAATCGGGTTAGAAATGGCGAAGGAGTAGCATTTTGTAGCAAAATGTACAATATAGGTCAAAGGTCAAGGTCAAAGGTCACGACTGAAATTCTGTGTAGAAGTTTCAAAGCTCCCATGTAGTGCTATCATATAAAGCAAACAGAATCAAAATTGGCTCATAAATGACAGAGAAGTAGCAAATTGAAGATTTTGATCACACACGGACGCACACACGGACACACGGACACACGGACGGACGGACGGACACACGGACGGACGGACACACGGACACACACACGTACGGAGCCCGTTTCATAGTCCCCTGCTCGAACTCGTTCGGCGGGGACAAATTAATTCTTTAACATGATCACTGTCATTCACAACTTACTACATCAAATTATCCAACTCAAGTTGCAATACCTATAAAGTAAACACACTCCATATGAAACAGATTGATGTGTCAAGCAGCTACATAGTAATAATATGTACACATTCTGAGCCAAAATGACACTTGACAGCACCTCTCAAAGTCATATTAGGATGGCCTTGCATGGTTAGAGGCAGGTCAAAAATAATTAATTACTCTGACATCATGCGTTACAGTCCTTATGAGGTACACATTGACAATTTAGTGTAGTTGCAGTCTGCAGGGCCCCTTGAAGACTTTACAGACAGAATTGTGTAAAAAAAAAATAAATAGATAAATAAAAAATACAAGGTTTTTGAATGAGTATATCTATTTTGTTATTAATAATTGCAATGAATATGATTTTGCTTTGAACAAGTCTCTTCAATGGGCATATTGCTTTTAAAATACCAATTGTTATAAATTTTGTGGAAAATTCAATATGAAAGGGACAAACAAATACACTTTTTCCATTAATATCTGATTCCAAAGTGATTAAAATTTCCTCAAATATCAAACAAATGTAGTATCTAGTTAGGGGATTTTAATAGACACATGACTTACGATGAGATGCGAGTGCAGTCAAAAAAGAAGAAATCTCTCTCAACAAAGTTCACTCCACTTTCAGTCGACTTAATAGAGAGTGCCACAACCACATTGTCAGCTGTACAGAGGAAGACATTATCAAAAAAGGTACATTGTTTGACATTATGTCAGAAGATACTGATGAAACATAATATATTTTGCTTTTGGTTGAGAATTTAAGCATGTCTTGCAAAGGAATTGTATATTTTGTGTGACACACCTGGGGTACAGATTATTTTCCTAACTTGGGCGGTATTTTCTGGTGGTTAAACATTGTACACGCTTGTAGAATGCAAGTTAAACAAACACAAAATCATAGTGAGAGTGATACATTGATTTTTCATCAATCCTTAATGGATTGCAGAACAGAAAAGAAAGCTGACTGTGTCTGATGCTATGGCCCACTCTTCCAGCACTACAAAATGCTTCTCAAGAAGAACTGGTACGTACAGTATTGAATGGTTTTATCATGAAATGTCTTGTTTTCAAGTTCCAACAGAACATGACAATTGTACTACAAGTAACATATGTAATGCCCTACGGTATTTGTTGAAAACAAAAAATCTTGAAGGCAATTTACACCATATGTGAACTAGATATGTCGCTATGGCAACTGATGCCTGCGCCATAATGCATGATTCTCCCTAAAGGTGCATGGTGCAATGTCTTCACAATGTGTGATGACAGTTTCACATGACTGGCAAAATACTGAAATGACAGGTTTGTCAGAAATATCTTAAATGTTCAACTAGATTTGCTATAATTGTCTATTACCAGAGTGCAGGTACATGTATTTGGGGAATTGAGGATTTTTACTTGACTTCTGACCTACCCTTTTATAAGTTTAAGCATTGAGTAATTTTCAAGGTATGAAGAAAGAGTGTGACTACAGTATAATCATATTGCATTTAAACCTGACCTTTAACCCTTAATCTTTGACCTTTACCTTCTGGCTTGAAATTTTCCAGAGAATCCCCATGGTAATACATGCATATATCAAGTTTTGAAAATAATAATGCAAGCATTGCATATACTAGTATATAACTTATAAGGGAAATAGTAAAACTTTGAGGAGTTGACCTTGACCTTTAACTCTTTATGTGACATGGTGGAAACCCCCTGTGTGCCACGTTATTCTGAGACACGAAGGTAGTCATGCTTTGAGAAAGAATTCTGTTTTTCCAATGTGTATAACTTCTACAAATTTCTGTTACACTGAACCTAGTAGTGAGCAAAGTTAAAGAGGAATGCCAACTTTGCTTCCATATACAATATATGACAATTCTATTTTTCTTTTTTTCTTTTGAATTACCAGTTGCTACATTACTGTAAAGGCATGACTTTTACACATAAGATAATGACCGAAACTTAGAATGTATATGCAAATTTAGTTGGGAACACCCCTTGATAGTCAATCACCACATAGAATGCAAGCCGTATGTGAGGGGAACAAAAGCGCGTGTAACGCAACTTTGATTGTACCGCGGGATTAGCGATTTATCGATCGGTTTTGGCGGCTTTGTTTGTTGAGCAGAATATGCGAAGTTGGCACGCCATCGACTGAGTCGGACATGCGAACGTGGCACATAAAGAGTTAACTGCCTAACTATTGACCCATGATCCCTCCATTCCCTAGATAATCCCTGTCAGTCAGTACATGCGTACATGTATGTACCAAGTTCCATAAAGATACATTTAACTATTTGTGAGAAAAGTGAAATTGTAACATTTTCACCTAACCTCTGACCCTTTGACCTTTGACCTTATGACATGAAACTCTCTCTGGAGAATCTTTACGCAGTAGTACATGTCTACACTAAGTTTCAAGAAAATACCTTCGGGCATTGCATGGATATGGGGGAAATACATTGTAGCAACATTTTTAGCATATGACTTTGACCTTTTGACCTTTGACCTCTTGCCAATGTCACTAAAATTTACTCAACTGATTGCCCATCATACATCATCCTTGGACCAAGTTTGGTGAAAGATGCTTCATCCAGTTTTGAGTTATCATGTAAACAGATAAATTTTAGGATTTGACCCTGATCTTTGACCTTTGACCTCTGTCCAATTTCACTCAAAAACTAATCAAGTAATTGTCCCATCATACATCATCCTCAGACAAAGTTTGGCGAAATTTGCTTGATCCAGTCTTGAGTTATCTCGTAAACGGATACAATTTCATGATTTGACCTTGACCTTTGACCTTTAGCCTTTGGCCAATTTTACCCAAAATCTAATCAGGAAATTGCCCCATCATACTTTATACTTGGACCAAGTTTGGTAAAATTCCAGTCAATATTACTCAAGTTTTGGCATAAACGAATGCAAGACGGACGGACAACCCGAAAACAATGCCTCCGGCACCACTTCATGGCGGAGGCATAAAAACTGCAAAATTAGAAAATTAGCAACATCTGGATATACCAAATGCTATGTAAAACATTACTAGAAAAATCACAAGCACTGCCATTCTTCTAACTTCAAGTACTCATCTAAATAGAAATATTTGTTATGTGACTTCTGTGCACTAATATATTCTTCCCTGTGACCAAAAACACAAGTGCAGCTAGTTGCGGAACATCAAACCACCCTACCAACATTGCATTACATGGTAAAAAAAAACCAAAACAATCAAAAACAAAATAAAACTAACTTTATGACTTGTCATACAAATGTAGTGCAGTTGTAACATGAATGGATAGGTTCTTAGGTTTTGTATGTCATAGTATTTTGCAATGAGAATGGATCTATTCTGCCAGGAACCTCTGCAAAATGTCTTTATTACATATTACATCTTAACCCATTGAAGACGAGTCACAAGAATACTTGGGCAGGTATCTCTGGGAAATGCGTGTTACAGCAAAATCAGTCCAGTTTAACATAGCAGCTATATGACTTGTAAAGTACTGTAGTTACTACACACCTCCTTCAGGTATTTGTGGTACAGAGCTTGAAGGTGGCGTAGTACAGTTGATGGTATTTCCAGAAGTAACAGCTGACACTTCATATGAATCAAACACACACATGTATTGGTTACTACCTGTCAAAGCAGGCAGCAGCTGTACTGTGATGGTTAACTGTAAAAATGGAAGAAGAAAAGATAGAAAGGTTCAATCTGTGACATCAAAATATATGCATCATATAAAGCTCAATACAACATGCCAATCACTTATTTCATCACATATTTTACAATTCATAAATCGAAATATGCTTTTGTTCAACTGCATGACATGATAATTAGGCTTTGTTCTATAACATGCGCAAATAATAACAAACTAATAAAACATAATGCCTATCAAAGACAAAAAATAAAAATACAGCTACAAAATACCACAAGATAAAAAAAAACAGTTTGCAAGTGTGTATAAGTAAAAGACACCCCATGTAATATTGGATAAGCAAAGGAGACAAAAGCAAAAGAGCTTACCTGTACATGTATGTCCAGTAATAGAAAAGAATGTTGCCAAAGATCTGCAGTATCAGTTGACCATGGAGTAATCATGCAGTCTCTCGAATATTATTAAGCAACCAACTGCATATTCAAACCCAAATGCGGGACACTCATACTGACTGGTTTGCCCAAGACAAGTAAACACCTTGATGAATTGTTCCCTCATATAAACGGCCATTTGCAATACATTACACTGTTATTTTACACAATCCATAATATTGCTTGGTTCAACATTCTCGAGGAAATCACATACATTACGAAAAGTAAGATATACAACAAAGACAGTTACCATTAATGCAGTTACAAAATGATGTATATACTTACTAAATATGCAAAAATTATTTCACAGAAACTTCTGGTGACCATTTAAAACCACAACATGAGAAACAATTGGATTTTTCATCTTCAATCCAAGCAGAAATTGATCTTAAATTTATACACGATCTCTGCATGACAGATATTCTATTCGTGGATACTGCCACCTACATTGTACTCCAATACTGCTACTGCATTAAAAGTTATATCATTAGTCATGAACATAATGCGCTTATGGAGGGTGCTAAATTTCAGTTTATGATCTAATAATCCCTTCATTGTGGTTATAAGGGAGCTTTAGATTTTAGACGCACGGACATTCAGAGGGAAAAAACATGTTCTGAGCATGCGCAGAAGCGTGCGTCAAGTCGATCTATTTTTAGCCTGCGTCGCCTGAGTTTTTCACTACGCGTACTGGGCTATTTTTACGTCCGCACAGTTTGCAACGTAGAGGACTACTTCATGCACCGATCATATGGGGGCGCGATTTTATTTTTTATACGTTGCATCCCAGCATAATCTAAAGCTATTTTTCAACATGACGCAGGGGAGAGGAGAACGTCCAGCGCACTCGTTGTCTCAAACGTTCGCGCGTCAAAATCTAAAGCTCCCTATTATGTACATCCTGTTTTGTTTTGTTTTGTTTTGTTTTGTTTTGTTTTGTTTTGTTTTGTTTTGTTTTGTTTTTGTCCAATTCACAGCACAGAACACTGCTTGGTGTACACTATCAATAGACCTTTCTTCAGAGCCTCTTTTCTGAATAGTAAACACTTCTCCAGAGTATATCAATGTACATATTGATTCATCCAGGTAGTATGCTGAAAGCATGTAAATTATATTTGTTCGAAAGGACTTTTTGTTCTCTCCATGATTTTCACAAGTCAGTCCAGTCAAACAGATTTAATTTACACGCTTTTACTTTTCCTGAGTTTACACTTTCTTTCTGTTACTTTAGGTAAGGAAAGTCCACTTGTATTGAGTCATATGTCATTTTAAAGCTTGGGTTTTGCTCTTTCAGAATCTATCCTAACTAAAAACCCATGTCCAGTGACTTCTTGTTGGTGTTGTCAAGCAGGGTCATTGTATATATTGGGGTGGATCCAGGAATTCTGTAAAGGGGGGCGTGACTAATATTTCTTGTGCCACTTCCGGGTTTCATTTAATTTTTTTCTTTTTATTTCTTTTGTTTTTAACGAAAAATACAGGGGGGGGCGTGCGCCGGTTGCACCCCCCCCCCTACCCCCCTCTGGATCCGCCACTGTATATAGTTTACTGACAGATGTTGGGACTTACTGGCTGTTCACTCAGGTCATGTCTAATGTTGTCTGTAGGCTGAATGTCAGAGATGCTCACACACTGTACAGCATTGTAGGACAACCACCGAGTAGACTCATCTCTCTGAACACAGTCCATGTATCTTGTACACCTGACAGATAAAATATGAAATAGAAGATAATATTTGTGCTTTGAAAATGATTTTCATTTCACTTATCGTGTGAAAGAGCTAAGAGAGAGAGAGAGAGATGACTATGATAACATGATTGTCAACTGAGATTCAGCGGGCAGGTACAAGTAAAACTAGAAGTACAAATGTATCATTAAAGGACAAGTTCACCTTCATAAACATAAGGATTGAGAGAATGCAACAATATTAGTAGAACACATCAGTGAAAGTTTGAGGAAAATTGGACAATCGATGCAAAAGTTATGATTTTTAAAATTTCTGTTTTGGAACCGCTGGATGAGGAGACTACTACAGCTTGTGAGTCATATGCGTACAACAGTATAAAGAAAATATAAAGAAAATTCAACATATTTTCACTTTTTTCGCATAATAAAAGAGCACTTGACTTGCCTCTTTCTAAAGGCAGGGGGAATAATATTACCCATAACATTTGTCGGTAACGAGTCGGGGGAATGTGTACTTTTTTCATAAGATGAAATTTTGTGAAATTCTCTTTATATTTTCCTTATATTGTTGTACGCATGTGACATCTAAGTTTTTCACACACTGCAGTAGTCTTCTCATCCAGTGGTTACTGCACAAAAACTTCAAAAATTCATAACTTTTGAACGGATTGTCCGATTTTCCTCAAACTTTCAATGATGTGTTCTACTAATATTATTAGTGGAAAAGTGAGCAAAGAAAATGGGATTCCATCGGGATTCGAACCCGAGACCTCCGGATTGCTAGACCGGTGCTCTACCGACTGAGCTATAGAAAGCCCTAGTGCAGTGTTCGTCCCAGAAACCCTTAAAGGACAAGTTCACCTTCATAAACATAAGGATTGAGAAAAAGCAACAATATTAGTAGAACACATCAGTGAAAGTTTGAGGAAAATTGGACAATCGATGCAGAAGTTATGAATTTTTTAAATTTTTGTGTTGGACCCGCTGGATGAGGAGACTACTACAGCTTGTGAGTCATATGCGTACAACAGTATAAAGAAAATGTAAAAGAAAATTCAACATATTTTCACTTTTTTCGCATAATAAAAGAGCACTTGACTTGCCTCTTTCTAAAGGCAGGGGGAATAATATTACCCATAACATTTGTCGGTAACGAGTCAGGGGAATGTGTACTTTTTTCAAAAGACGGAATTTTGTGAAATTCTCTTTATATTTTCCTTATATTGTTGTACGCATGAGACATCTAAGTTATTCATACACTGCAGTAGTCTTCTCATCCAGCGGGTACTGCACAAAAACTTCAAAAATTCATAACTTTTGAACGGATTGTCTGATTTTCCTCAAACTTTCAATGATGTGTTCTACTAATATTGCTACATTCTCTCAATCCTTATGTTTATGAAGGTGAACTTGTCCTTTAATTCTCAATGCTCGGGTGGTCAGAAGCTATAGCAGTGTGTTTGTGTGTGACACACACGCACACACTTGAACCTGGCATAAACCCGAAGGATAATTCAACTTGGGGATAAATGCGAGGGATCACCGAAGTGATGCAGCTTTTTGAGTTTGTAACAAATAAAGACAGAATAAACTGACCAGAAAGAATATAAATTATTAGTGGAAAAGTGAGCAAAGAAAATGGGATTCCATCGGGATTCGAACCCGAGACCTCCGGATTGCTAGACCGGTGCTCTACCGACTGAGCTATAGAAAGCCCTAGTGCAGTGTTCGTCCCAGAAACCCTTAATTCTCAATGCTCGGGTGGTCAGAAGCTATAGCAGTGTGTTTGTGTGTGACACACACGCACACACTTGAACCTGGCATAAACCCGAAGGATAATTCAACTTGGGGATAAATGCGAGGGATCACCGAAGTGATGCAGCTTTTTGAGTTTGTAACAAATAAAGACAGAATAAACTGACCAGAAAGAATATAAATTATTAGTGGAAAAGTGAGCAAAGAAAATGGGATTCCATCGGGATTCGAACCCGAGACCTCCGGATTGCTAGACCGGTGCTCTACCGACTGAGCTATAGAAAGCCCTAGTGCAGTGTTCGTCCCAGAAACCCTTAATTCTCAATGCTCGGGTGGTCAGAAGCTATAGCAGTGTGTTTGTGTGTGACACACACGCACACACTTGAACCTGGCATAAACCCGAAGGATAATTCAACTTGGGGATAAATGCGAGGGATCACCGAAGTGATGCAGCTTTTTGAGTTTGTAACAAATAAAGACAGAATAAACTGACCAGAAAGAATATAAATTATTAGTGGAAAAGTGAGCAAAGAAAATGGGATTCCATCGGGATTCGAACCCGAGACCTCCGGATTGCTAGACCGGTGCTCTACCGACTGAGCTATAGAAAGCCCTAGTGCAGTGTTCGTCCCAGAAACCCTTAATTCTCAATGCTCGGGTGGTCAGAAGCTATAGCAGTGTGTTTGTGTGTGACACACACGCACACACTTGAACCTGGCATAAACCCGAAGGATAATTCAACTTGGGGATAAATGCGAGGGATCACCGAAGTGATGCAGCTTTTTGAGTTTGCAACAAATAAAGACAGAATAAACTGACCAGAAAGAATATAAATTATTATTGATAGTGTACACAGCACGATCCACATAAAAAGAAACAACCAAATCAAATTTGGAAGACATACCTCTTTCTCCTCCCTCCTCCCCCCCCCCCCCCCCATGATAATCATTTAATCAATAATCCTACAGTTTTCACATTTACTCTTGGAGCACTTTGCATAATGTGAATGAATGTGCCTCCATCAGCCTGTATTATAATCAGTTTTGAAATGGTCAATACATGTACCACCATTGAACATTTGTGACCCGCTACAACAAAAGGATCCTAAAGTCGCTGACGGCTGAGCCGAGAAAATCGAGTTTGAAGTCACATCATCAAAATTGGTCAAAACAATCAGATTTCTGTTTTTGGCATAATATTGTAGCCTAATGTTTTGTCTATCATCTTCCGAAATTTCGAAGCTAAATGATCAAAGTAAAGGCAAGAAATCAGCGTTTTTATAGGCCATGATTTTCCGACTTTCAACGTAACAGAATCATGTCCGAAGATTTGGATATAGCACCGCAGCTAGACTCCGCCCCTAGCAACGAGGGAGCGATCTTATTGGTCAGTGCGTGGCATCCTAATTACTGATTGGTCGTGCGTAGACCGCTGGAGTTAAGCTGCAATGAACATAGCGGAGGTCGCTATGTAAGAGCATGCCTTCTATTGTCAAGCGGTGAAAAATGTCTCGCCTCCCCTTGATCACGATAGTGTCGGAAGGTAAACTTTGAAGGCGTTTTTCTCGAAACTCTGATTTCCTCAACCACTTGACAGGGGTGGTATTCTGTAAGCGCGATCCTTATTTCGATCCTAGGAGCGCGCGTAGGACAGAAAATAGGATACCCTTAGGACAGGCAAAATCGGTATTCTGTAAGCCTGTCCTAAGCCTATCCTAGGACAGTCATTTATGAATAATGAATATTAATGAGGAAAGACAGGACACGCCCGGCGCAGTATCTATAAGCCAATCATCTGGCTAATTTTACGCAATGCGCGCCCAAGATCTACATTGCTCAAACATGCGCTTCACGCAGCTCTTACTGTGCGAGGAGTTAAAATGTATTGTCAGTCTAATTTTACAGTTAAGAATACAATTTTGATTATCAAAGCTTTAGCACGCACTTAGCCCACCATAATAGATGTGACCTTACGAGTTCCATTAATTAGCATTTAAAGTTTTTGCAGAAATTAGCTCAAATTTTGAACTTTTGGAGGATGTTGGGGTAAACTGGGATATCATCACTGCATGCCAAACTTCGCCCTTAATTCAAAGTTATTATAAGATATATAAGATTTTCTTAAATAAATATAAATAATAATAATGATAATAATAGATGCACTCACAGACACACACACACATGCGCTCACATTATTCTATAAATATGATCGATATGCTTGTAATAATAATGTCTTGCTTATAGTTAGGACCTACTGTTTGTCCCACTTAAACCAAACCAATGTTCCACTTCTCCCAGGAAAAAAAAAAACAATGATAACACAAATATGAGACTTATACGAATAAAGCGTAGCAACCCGTTTAATATGGCTAGCATCAAAAGTCTTTTGGTCCGATACACGTGTGCCCGGCCATTCTAGATATTAGAAAGTTATTCGAGAAACTTCATCAAATCACAATTTTTGTCCCTCTTAATTCACCCCGCTAGCTCTCCCCTATCTTTATGGTAGTATAGACTAACATGCAGGGCAATGATAACAGAATAAATAAACAGAATAAATAAAGGAGATTACTGATAGATTAAACAAAGATATAAACATGGAGCTACTATAGCTCCATGATATCCTTGTATACGGGTGCTGTTCGCTATTCCGAAGGTTCGTTAATCCGAAACACACAAATTCTCCATACCTAGAGGTTCGTTAATCCGAAAATGAAAAAGGGTTCGTTAATCCGAATATTTGTGGCGTTATTTCGAAGGTTCGTTATTCTGAAGATTTGTTAATTCGAAAATGAAATTTGGAATAACGAACCTTCGGAATAACGAATCTTCGGACTGGAGCATTCGGAATAACGAACCTTCGGAATAACGAGCTGTAACCGTATAAACACGTAAGTTCACTACATTTTGGAAAAAAAAAATGTTAATCCATGCACATGGACTGTTAGGTCACCGGGTTGCGTCACACACTATACGTACGTCTTAACAATAATGTGAGCGTATGGATCGTTGCGTTACTAATACTTTACATGGCCGGCGGAACACAAAGAAATACATAAGGTGTCATCACTTTGGGCCCCCACAATTTTTTTAACCCGGAAGTACGTAAGTGGCACTAAATAGAAATAGATAGAGATCTTGAAGTGTGCGGAGCGCGGTAAGGTTATGTTTTTCCAATGTAGACTTTTTTTTTTTATTCGCTTGTCAGCTGAAGAAACCCAGAAATGGAAAGGGTGAGAGGAGCTGAGGACCTTTTTTTATTTTTTTTTCTTGTTAGCTCATGAAACCCGGAAGTAGGCCCCCACGCTTTTAAAAACGTTCAGTCGGCCCTGCTTTATTCTTCACGCGACCTAGAAGCACACTGCGTACGTTTCTTTTTCTTTGGTTACTAGATCTTCATAGCAACGACTTCGAGGGTCACGTAATGTGGGCGGCGAAGGTAGGCTACTTGCACCGCGTCCGCATGACGTTCGGGCAGACGTTGAGCATAATAATAATGATAACAACAATAATGACAATAATGATAATAATAATAGTAATAGTAATAATAATAACAATAATAATGATAATGATAATAATAATAACAATGATAATATTAATAATGATAATAATTATTATCATTATTACAATATTAGTTATAATTATAATAATAGCTTTTGTTGTTATTGTGTACATAATGTACTTTTTATTTATTTTGTGCCGAATAAAATGAAGTGTGAATTGAATTGAAAATGGCGAACAACAAACAAATAAACACATACCAGCTAGATAAAGAATACAACTGTTTCGAACTTAATAGACTGCAGTTTTAGAATCCTCAGTATGAAAGGGACAGATAACTCTGTTATACGATTCATGTATCTATTTTCTTGTTCATGAACATATAATAAGAGACAGTGGGTCGTCAGTAGGCCTATATACGCAATAGCCCGGCATAATCGCCAGAGAAAGATTGCCTAGAGGCTATCCTTATTTTTGCTCCTAAACTTGATCCTACTTGTGCTTACAGAATACCACTTATCTTAAGATCTCATTAACATCTAATTACATCTAATTAACATATCAAGTTACGCCCCTATCCTAAACTGGGAGAGAAATAAGGATCCCTGACGTCACTATCCTATTTCTCCTCCTACGCGCGGTGTTACAGAATACCAATCGCGTATTTAGGAGCGAGAGCTGTCCTAGGATCCTTACAGAATACCACCCCCGGAGTTAAGCTGCAATGAACATAGCGGAGGTCGCTATGTAAGAGCATGCCTTCTATTGTCAAGCGGTGAAAACTGTCTCGCCTCCCCTTGATCACGATAGTGTCGGAAGGTAAACTTTGAAGGCGTTTTTCTCGAAACTCTGATTTCCTCAACCACTTGACATGCGCTCACAAAATCATCAATATCTCCGCAACCAATTACTTTTATGAGTTGTGCTATATATGAAATTAAAGTAGAAGAGAAAAAGAATAATGCTGTTGTAGCGGGTCACATTTGTAGGGTTCATCACTTTGAAATCATTCCAACGGCAATGGAATTATGAAACTTACTTTACTTGCACATTTCAAATGGAACACTGATTAACTGATAATAAATTAGTAGTCTCCTCTAACTTCTGAGATAATGGGGATCACATAGAGATTCCGGTTAGTCTTCAGAATTTGCATTTTCTAGAAAAAGACTGGTACATGGTGAGAAGATCTCAAAGACTAAAAAGCAATTTTTGAAAAGTTACAACACTTGTATGCAACTTTGATCATGAAGGCATAAATTTTTTTGTTCATAGTCACTTTTTTGAACTTAAAATCTCACAAACTTTATCACAGTCTACAAACTTGAATTGAACCTTTACTTTTTTTTTTGGTCAACATTGAAACTCTTATCATATAGTCCTAAGTTTTATTCACAGCGTGAAAATCACACCCCATCACTGGTGTATTACTAAGAGAAATACACTGATTTTTTTTTATTATTCTGAATATTGTCTATTCAAAAAATACTAGGATGAACTACTGTTTATGCAATATCACACTCTTACACATAAGGGTAGCATAACTAAACAAACAAACCTATAGATCTTCAAACCTATGTTTTTCAAGGCATATCTTGAACAAAAGATTGTAATCTGGTCTACATTAATTATATTCAGATACCTGGTACAATGTAATTCTTGAAGGTGTGCAGCTGGAAGAGCAAAGGTGTCTCAAGGGAGCAAAAATATGTACTGGTCAGTACAAAGCTTATAAATCTACTATGAAAACTACTTTTTGTTATAAAAGCAATGCATTTTCACACTCACAGTCTCTGAAGGGCCCTGTGATATGTGTACAGTACATACCATACATTGCATGCCATAAATAATGTACACATTGTATAACAATACGTTGCACTTACATTACCACATTTGCTGCCTTGCAAGTAGTCAATTGATTTTCCATCACAATTACTCGAGGGTGAGCATCTGATGCAGTCAACTACAGCTTGTGTAAATATCTCCTGGATATCACTCATCTTGTAGAGACACAGAGCAGACTGTACAGGTGATGAGTTCTCCTTGGTAAACACAGCATACATGATGTCATCGGT